>NC_139698.1:28925779-28985779 GCF_964188405.1 Protomyctophum parallelum | reverse complement strand
CCACCTCACTCTGCTACCTTTTGGTGTTTTTGTGTGTATGGTGTTGATGTATGGGAGGAAAAAACACACACACACACACACACACACACACACACACACACACACACACACACACACACACACACACACACACACACACACACACACACACACACACACACACACACACACACACACACACACACACACACACACACAATAAGTTTATATATGTTGATAAAAGGTTACTGCTCACCAGCAACACAATGTTATACTCATGTATACAAGAAAGGGTCCAGTGCATTTGGAAGATGAAGTCAGCCTTGCTCACAGTGACATTGACCCCACTCCAGGCTACTTACGTCCAGAGGCTGTATGAGAGAGAGAGAGAGAGAGAGAGAGGGGGGTATTTCCTGTATCCTGTCGTTGCCGGTATAGGGGCCTCACCTGGGCTGTAGAATCTTCAGAAGGCCTGATGATCACAAAGAACGACGAACGACAGGGTGGGGGGGGTGAATTCCGCCTGTCCCACTTCAAACGCAGCGGGACAGTAAATCAGACAGGTAGCAGGCTGCTCATCCCGTATGCATGTGTACTGAGCTGCCTCTGGTCTGGTCCCCCCGGGCCGGGGAGCTGCATGGAAGACATGGGTATGTTAACAATGTCACCTGACCTGACAGAGCAGCCACTTTTATCACTCGAAACGTTTTACGAGAACTGCTACTGCTATGCTACTGCTTGTGCTGTGTGTGTGTGTGTGTGTGTGTGTGTGTGTGTGTGTGTGTGTGTGTGTGTGTGTGTGTGTGTGTGTGTGTGTGTGTGAACGAGTCCATGTGTAGCTGTTTTACTTAAGCAAAAAAGAACAACAATGTGAATCACCTAACGTTATCGTTGCTGCCTGTCGGGCAGAACCTCTTATCTCCATGTTTTAACTTTGTTGTTGTAAATTAGCGCCCGGGCGCCCACTTGACCTACTTATGGTAGCAGATCCGCAGGCTCCTGAGCTTGTAGATTTGTTGCTTTTGAATTTGAATTTGAATGCTGAAAAGTAGCCTAATAGTTTTGCACATAATGGTACTGGTTTTCACCACACAGAGACGTAAACAGTAACAGAAGTTTGTAGGATTTTCACATTTGGTAAAGATAAATAAAGAATAATTATGCATGTCTTTGCCATGGTTTAAAATGTTGTAAATTCCTTTGTAAATTATAGGCCTACTGGTTGTATTTACATAATATATATACTATAAGTGATATTGTTTTCTTAGAATAAGTGTTAAATATCTCTATGTTCTGTATTGTGTTCAGTAACAGGAGTCTCCCTCAGGAGAGAGGACACACACAAGATAAAGGATAAACTAGTCAAATTGGAAGTGATGATACAAAGAAATGAGCAGACACATTTGGAATGGTCAAATTTAAGCTAAATGGGTACTCTCTTCTAATTGGCTGAACATTTGGCAACCCACCTAAAATATATATATTTATTCTAGCTAAATTCTGGAGAGACAGGGGGATCCCCCCCCCCCCCCCCGACCCCCCACCCCCACCCCTGTTACTGAACAAACACTCTATATGGAAGTGATTACTATCACAATAAAGAGCTTTAGTGCCCTATCTTGCGCCACCCCTTACCTCTTACCCCTAAACTTATTTGCCATTTTTTTACTACTAGTATTTTAAAAACATTTAAAAATAGTTCAACTAGCCGATCTACCTCAACACATTGTGAGCTTGCAGATCGGCAATTTGAACTACCTTAAAAGGTTTTTAAAAACCGTGAAAAATGGCAAATACGTTTAGGGATAATGGGTGGCGCAAGATATATAGATATTATTCTTCAACTTTTGTCCACCACAAATATCCCTTACCCTACCTTTAACCGTGACCCTGTACAAATTGGACCGAGTTATTATGAACACTGATTATGCAGTAGCCTATGGGAAGTGGATGTGTGTGAGTGTGTGTAGCAGAGAACGTGGTGTCAGGGGAGGATGAAGTGGATGTGTGTGAGTGTGTTTAGCAGAGAACGTGGTGTCAGGGGAGGATGAATCAGTGACGAACAGCAAGGTCACCGTGTTATTTCAAGGCTGCTACTTTACATGGCCGCATAGCAAATGAAGGCCTTCAATCAAATCAGACGCTGAACTCTATATTCACTGAGAGTAATGACCAGCGAATAAATCCGTCAAATGAAAGAAAAACAAAGTCAGTTTCATGGTCAGATCGAATGGCACTTTCTGGTAGGATATAACCGACCAAGTAGATCCTGTCTGGGGAATGAGTTCATTCATTTAATTTAATTTTGAATTCTCCACTACTGGATGATTTAAAGGGTTTGTATGAATATCCTTCAGTTCAATAAAACATATACATAAAGAATAAATGCAATATGAAGTCGTCTGGTAATGAGTTTCCTTAGTTGATGAATTATGAGTTAGCCTATATAATGGCTTTTGAGAGTTTTTAGTTGTAATTGTAAATATTGGTTAAATGGTCTGGTTGTTGATGTGGTTTATATAGCTAACTGTACATGACACATCTAGTGCTATATTTTATTTAGTGCTGTATGTCTGAGTACAAAGAGTGTGTAATTTCTTTTACAATATTTTATAATTATTTTCAGGAGCCATGCATGAGTTGAACACATATACAAAATAAGTAAGTAAATAAATAATGAAAGAAACCCTAACCCTACTGAATGAATGAATGGATTAATGGATGAATTGATTAATATTAAAACGTTAATATATCGGTGGTAATCATTGTTAGTTCAGTAGCTTCAGTCTCTATAGTTCACTAAGTAAGCAAAACATATACTACCGTGGCTGAGCGGTCCAGGCCCCTATAGGCCGCTAATCCAGCCTGACAGCATGCTGCAGGTTTGCGTCCCGAGCCTGACGACCTTTGCTGCCTGTCTTCCCCCGTCTCTCCCCCTTTCCTGTCAAGCTACTGAAACCTATCAATAAAGGCAATATATATATATATATATATATATATATATATATATATATCATAATAAAAAAATAATAAATAAAAATGTACGGTATATATATATGTTTTTGTGTCATTTTGTATTTTAGCTATAGCACATAATTATACAAGCTCATAGCACGTCACTTCGTACCACACCATGAGCTTGTTGATCTGCTACTTTTGAAAACCCTTGAACATTTGTGCAAATCTTTGAATATATATTATTATTATTATTATATATAATTTTTTAAGCTGACATTTAACTCAGATCTTTGCTTCTGTGGTCCCTGGAACAAAATATTTTCAGATGGGGGATTGGTCTGCGGCCAAATACAAAAACCCAAATAGTTGAGAACCACTGCAACATTACAAGTCTTTCAGAAAACTGTTTATTATACGATTTAGAATACATCTGTAGAATCGGCCTCAGGTCTTAATTATGTGTTAAGTTGTCTCGTTCATATAGGTGAAACGTATCCTGTGTAGTGGTGAAGCAGCCGGTTGGTGGAGGTGAAGAATGTGTTGTTTCAGACTCTGCGTTTTGAGCGGAAGCTCTTTGTTTGTGAGTCATCTCTCTGTCTTTGCCTGCAAGTGCCCAAGGACAGGGATGTACATTTGTAGATCTGTCTAAAGATAACACCATTTATATGACCCACCCTTTCATCTTTGACAATTCTCTCCCCGCCGCAAAACTCGAGTCTTTTCTTCGCAATGCATCCTGTTTGAAGAGGTTTACAACACCGAAAGGAATCATACAAATTAGAGGTATATCCACATCCCCGGTGGTTCATAATTTCATTGGCTGCCAGTTGTGGATGTGTGCCAGGAGTCAGGACATTAATAATACCAGAGTTGGATCTGTCTCCTCGGCACATAATTTATCTAAAGTTTGTAGCTACTCTGAATATGAGCCAGAGGGACCCGATGTATGCTTTATTAATCAATACATTATGTTATATATGTGCAACGTCTGTATGCTCGGGGCTCTTATTTATTTATTTATTTATGTGTAACCATCCTCCCCCCCAAGTGTGTGAAACAAATTAAAAGCCCGGGCCAGTCAGTAAAAGACCAATTCATAAAAGGTGAAGAAGTGGGGGGGAACCCTGCCGCTATACTGCTGCTGCTGCTGCGTTGACGGGGGAGAAGGGAGGGGGAGGGGGGCGGTGAAAAATCTCTGCTGACCCTCTCATCCCCCGGCTCATCTATCTCTCACTACTGTCCACTGATGGATCTGCACCCGCTGATTTATGGGAGAAAAAAATGTCACATCGGAATGGGCTTTTGATAAAATTGTTCAAGAGATTCCGGGCCATAAATCCTCAGATCTTTATACATCCAGGGTCTTTTTTTTCCGTCTTCTTTTTTTTCCTTTTTTTGCGGGGCTACTTTCACATTCTCCTGCCATCAATAAGAGACGCCACAACCTGACAACTAATCCATAACTTTACAATATTCGGGGGCAGTTTAGGAAAACACTAACGTTTCTATTTAAGTCTCTCTAGCTCTCTCTCTCTCTCTCTCAACGCTGTGGTCAGGCCGAAATCTCTTATCTCCACATTCTAACCTTTTGTGGGGTTTGTTCTTCAATAAATGAATCATACAGCCCACTGCAGTGTCACACGAACGCGTCAAAAGTAGCAGATCCACAAGCTCGAAGCGGTTTGAGCTTCTCCATCTGCTTTTTCAAAATTTAAATCCAAAGTAACAGTTTTGTACATATGAGGTTTCCACTCAGCATCGAGGATAATATAGTTTACAGCTTTACCGCATCCCGGGATGATATGATGATATGATCAGTCATGCTACACATGCTATACGTTGCCTTCTGAAGAGAAACCCTGGTCCTTTTATACAATAAGCTGTCCCTTCTGTGGCCAACTTATATGAACCCTGGCCACCGAGAGAATTAAATCTATACCATTTGCCTGCTTGGAAATGTATATTATACATATATTTATTAGATCTGTAGAATATGCCCCAACCCCACCCTCCTCCATACACCCTTGAACTGAGAGAGAGAGAGAGAGAGAGAGAGAGAGAGAAACTATAATACATCAATGTATAGTTTTGTGCACATAATGAGTATAGCCAACTTGTGAAATACTGCCCCACGGAGCACATACCTCACTTTAAAGCAACATGCATTAATAACATTATTGACTGTATATCATGCGCTGCCAACATGGGAAGCCACGGAACATCAAAGGCATACTTCCGGAGCGCTCCAAAGCACTCACGGCGGCGATGGCGCTAAGCTATCTATGCTCGGCGCTGCAACACATTGCTTCGCTTTTAGGGCAGAATTAAACCTTGTATCTCCATAATTTAAATTTATTTTCCTTTTCTTTTTTTGTTAATTAGTTACCTTCTTTATCGTACAAGAAGTGAAAATGCTGATCTAAAAGCTAACAACGCTTTACATTGTGATGCCTTGTAGTTCCGAGATTTCAGAGAATTTCTGAAAGTCAAAGTGAAAGTGGTTAATGCCTCACTAAGTAACACATTTGTCACAGGTATACTCGTCCTATAAATTAATTACGCAGGGCGCTCATGACAAGTAGGCGTTTGATATCGCTATAGCCTCGCTGTGTTTCATTTTTGGACTCGCTCCGGTTGCTAGGGATACTTAATTAGGGCCTTGCCTGCACAGCTTCTGTGCGACCAACTCCATTAGCTTCTGTATTAACATGGTCAAGATTTGACTTACTCAATGGTAAAAAAAAATCAACACTATAGTGCAGGAAGCCGGGTTGAAATCGGGAACTGCCCATAACTCTGATATCCCATTAGTCCAACTACAGCTTCGCATGTGGTTAGGGTTAGGGTTAGCGATAGGGTTAGTAATGCGTGAGTCAGACCAACTGCTTACTACGCGTCGGAATAATGGGCCGTCGGATTAATGGCATGGCACCTTCAATTCAGAGGAATATAGAAGAGGAAAGCTACACTGATTTAAGTGTGCGGATATACATATAGAATAGTATCGAGCTTGTGCAGGTCGGATCCTGGATCCATATATCCTAGACGTTGGACTGCACTTTCCTGAAAAGTATAACCGTTTTGGACATACGAGGTTTCCCCGCCGACAAGCGGCGCTCTCTCTCCATGCGGAGCGTTAGTGACAGCAGGCCTTCAGTCAGCCCGCGTGGCGCCAGGCAGGATGAGTGATTCAGCCAGACCTGCCCCGGCGTTGTCTCTCCTGCTGCCTCAATCTTTTTACGACGCAGCGGGGTCAGAGCTAAACAATGAGCCTGTTGCTCGGCGTACAGGTGTTCCTCAGAGGAGCTGACTTGTAAAAACAGGTAGATTTCCACCGAGACGTGAGGATTGACTCACATAAAAAAGGGAGAAAAAAAAACTCCATGCCGCGGCAATAACTCACACACAAACAAGATCTCCTGGCTGGCTGGCTGTCTGCCCGGGACCGAGTGATTGAAATCATAACACGGTTTAACCCGTTAAAACCGGGGAGCCATCTGTGTCATTTTTTATTTTAACCACTGTAAACATTATTCTGTACTTTGGTTATTAGAAAATAGCAGATCTGCTATATTTTTTGGTGAAGTGGTGAAAATTTTATCTCATATCTCATATAATCTCATATCTTTGATACTGGGAGTCCCTGGACCAAAATATTTTGAGATGAGGATCAGTGGCCAAATACATAACAATTTCAAGGGTCCTTGACCTTAAAAAAGGGTGAAAACCACTGATTTTCCCAAAAACTGTTGGGATTTTAGAAGATATTCGTGGAATCGGCCTCAGGTCTTAATGTGTTAATTTGCACGCCGCAAATGTCCTCACACGAGTGAATATTAAAAAGCAAAAAAAGAACAATAAAAAAACAGAAAGGAATTCCTCCAGGCGGCATGTGACAGTGTTTGCGGTAATGTACTCCACTGTTGACTGGGAGATAAACATCAGCACTCGTAACTTCAGATTGACAAAGACAAACACGGAGCCACTTAACAGGAAATGTTTTCAGAGGACCTTGGCAATCACACACCGCCGAGCGAGACGGAAGGTGGAGCGCCGACGCTTGAAGTAGCTGGCTGGCATTATGACTGTCACTACACGGGGCGGAGGGGAGGCAGGCAGGCAGACAAATAGAAAATGGGCGAGCTAACAGGCCCGACTTTGTCTTTCAGATTAAGGCCCGAGCAACGAGCGAGCGACAAAGACAGCGCTGACAGGATGAGGAAATGAAATGTTTACAGTATGGAGGGGGGCGAGTGGGGAGGGGGAGGAGGGGACCACTTCTTAGGACTGTCACTGACACAGCGCCCACGGATGAGGGGTGGTCATCCTCCAAGCTGGTGTCAACGTGAAAAATGGGGAAGTGTGGACTCTGCCATTTGATTCAGCACGTCTGTGTGACAGCCGCCCGGGCCGCAATCTATCCCCTCCATATACTATAGCCTCCAATGTTGTCTTCAGCTTAAAACCACTTAAACCCTACTATGTTTTGTTTGTCGGAGTCCCTCAGGGCTTTATATCAAGCCCCCTCATTTTGTCCTTCTACACCAAATATCGTTGCCCAAAAAATTGCTGATCTACAAGATAGGGTTATTTTTGGTCTTTCTTTCTGGTAGAAAGTCACAGTGGCGATTCTCTTCCCGACCAACTGATTGTATTGCCATGGATATTTTTCAGGTTTATACCAAGTCAAGATCAGGAAGCTGTATAGCCTCTCCATCATCCATCCGTGTGTGTGTGTGTGTGTGTGTGTGTGTGTGTGTGTGCGTGCGTGCGCAGACATCGGACTTAAAAGCCAGGTGGCGCGCGGTCAGTGGCGCGCGCGGAAATAAGACATCCTGTTGAATTATTTACATCACTTGTCGCGCGCGGGGGGCCGGTGTGATTTCAGAGGAGCCCCATTATCCATGCCCTCGTTTGTGAGGAGAGATAAGGCATTTTGCCTGAGATGGGGGCTGCTCTGCTCCTCTGATTCCTCGGGAGAAAACCGCTATGTTAATTTAATCTGTGCTGGCCCAACACGCCACGCAGCGGCCCGGCGCGTGTTCTCATCTTTGTAATCAGGGCTGCGGGAGCAGAGGCCACGCGGTCCCCCGTGTCTCGTCTGAAGGCTAATCTTTCATTTCATACCCCATCTCTCCGTATCAAACAACACAAATGGCTCAATTTGCATGACGGGATTTGTAACATGGGAGAATCAGGTGTCAGACTCGATTAAACATCACACCGGCCGGGCCGCTATCATAATCAGCCGTCTAATTAGCGCGGTGCGGCGAGCAAGAGAGGCGAGGGGCGCCGCGGATGGATCAGCCTAGAGGGGCTTCTCCACGCTGCCCAGCGGGGGGCCGTGGATGGATCAGCCAGAGGGGCTTCTCCACGCTGCCCAGCGGGGGGCCGTGGATTAGGGTCCGAGGTGCAGGAGGCAGAAAAAAGTACTCTGATGTTTTTACTTAAGTAAAAGTATATCAATGCTGCAATGTTACTATTATAAAAGTTCGGAATTCAAATTTTACTTGAGTAAAAGTACAAAAGTATCAAAATCTACTTGAAGTACCAAACGCGAAAGCACTATCATAATGCAGAAAGTTTTCAAATGTATAAAAAAACGATCTTTTGAAAATAGCAGATCTACAAGCTCAGAATGCGTCGCATCACTATGCATTGTGAGCTTCTAGATCGGCTATTTTCAAATGACCAAAATGTAAATAGGGCTGAAGTGGTTAATGTATGTTTTTTTAATAATCATCAAAATCTACAAAGTAACTATATAGTAACTAAAGTTTTCAAATAATTGTAGTGGAGTAAAAGTAGCCTACAATATTTTCCTCTGAGATGTAGTGGAGTCACTGGATTAGAAGTAAAAGTATTGAAAATTGTAAATACTACAGTACAGTACAGTATTGAGTAAATGTACTTAGTTACTTTACACTACTGGCATGCAGGAGGTTCCTCGACGAGACTGAGGCTCCCCTCCTCTGATGCCCAAAGCAGGCCACGCACGCACGCACGCACGCACGCATACAAGCTCACATGTTAGCTTATAGATCTGCTATGTTTGGTTGTGCGTGACAACTAAGTATTAAATGGGTATTAAAGCAGCAGTTGCAACTGTCATCTTCTAGCCCGGATTTGGTTTCCTGCATGCGCAAGTGCTGACCTTTTTACCATTGAGCTAATAGAGCCTGCCTGCTTGCACAAGTTATACACGTTATAGTGAGGTTTTTACTCACTAACCCACTCACTGACGGTTGACTAACCTAACCCCAACACCTAAACCAAACCTCTAAATGTCAAAATTGCAATTCTGCATCTTTAAAAAAACAATCTCACTCCCATACCCGAAGGCGGGGTTGGCGAAAGGGCCTTTCTGTGTGGAGTTTGCATGTTCTCCCCGTGTCCCCTAGGGTAGGTACCCTCACAAAAACATGCAGTAATCCTGGTCTCTAAACTGCCTCCCCCTGGACAGCCGGGGCGCCTGATGGAGGGGAAAGGAACTGGTTGGAATAACGTGTTCCTTCCACGCGCTACGTCCAACCAGGGAAACTCCCCCCTGTCAGGTATAAAGGGGCAACTTGGACACTCAAGCATGAAGGAAGCATGAGTTAAGTCCGTTGCTCTCCCCAGGTTGGCGGAGGGTGTGTAGAGCCCAGGGTCACATTAGATGATTGACACAGGGGTGAAAAATGGGTTACAAAAATCGTGGGATAAAAAAACCCACAAAAAACACACAAAAAAACAACAATCTCACAAATTGTCCTCACAATGTTTGTTTCTTAGCGTACTATAATTTTGGGGACATTTATATTTAACCATTGTAAGTACAGGAATACAAGTGCATGAATGAACACACACACACACACACACACACTACAGACTATACAGAGAGAAGGGCTGGAGGGGAGAGCTCGCCTTGCGGTTGAAACCCACACAGTGAGCCAAGCAGTGGTGGCGTCTATAGCCTGCTTATTCCTGTGTCCCCAGCTTTGAATACTAATGCACGGGGCCATTACAGGAGAGGAGCCCCATTAGAGTGACCCCAGCCCTAGATCACAACAGGCCATCACCCAAATGAGGCGAGCCCTGCACATCATTAAGATGCTGCATGGGAGATTCCAGGGCCAGACATCATTTGTACGTGAGAGGGAGTTCTGACAACACTTCTCTGAAAGATTATTCACTGAACCACCACCAGTATGCATTTACATACAGATTGTCAGGGTGATTACCCTGCCCCCCCCCCCCCCCCTAAAAAAAAGAAAACAGGGAAACCTTTCAACATATTTTACCTTGAAGCATATTTCTTTGCTCACAGTAACGCAGGCCAGCTAGGATTCATACCGTATCGAGACATCACCTTCAATCTGAAGAAAACGTGAAAATCAACGTAAACGGTCGGTCCTATATCAGCTTGTGTTGCAAATCATACAGAGAGAGAGAGAGAGGGCGGGCTAAAAGGCCATAAAGCCTCGCAAGTTATGATACTGGTTGTGCCAAGTAATAACCCCTTTTATTGCGTATAAAGATCACATTAGGTGAATGGATGCCAGTCAGCCTTTTTTTTTCTCTCCCTTTTTTTAACAGAACCGTGCTCTCCTCTGTGTCCTTGTTAGCCCCCCGCCTCCCCCTCACCCCGCCCCCCTCATCCTCCTCGTGTACAGTTGGCCCCTCCCTCTGTCCACCCCTTAGTGTCATGTAGCTACTGAATGTACACTGATGCGCCCCCCCCACACACACACACACACACACACACACACACACACACACACACACACACACACACACACACGCTACTGCTGCTGATGTGCTGCGTTAGCCCCTCCTATACACAGGTTTAATGTTTGTCTTTAGTTCAATGTTTGTTTTGTAAATGCATTGACAATGAAGGGAAAATGTGTCATTTACGTCATATTGTCTCTTTATTGTTAATGGCGTTTAATGTTTGTGTTAGCACATCAACTTTACAACACCTAATCAACATGAGTTAGACTTTAATATAGCGTCCCTCAATTCACACAGGTGTGGTTTTTCTAAATTAACGCCCTACTTGATCATACTACGTAAAACAAAAGCATGTTATATACTGTATGCCTACATAATACAATAAAATACCAAAGATTGCTCATTTACAAGCCCATCTATAGACAATTTTGTTTCATGAAACACAGGAAATGATGTTGTAATCCAAAGTGCAGTGGACTCTGCATGGCAGGGGCGTCCTCTTCCCTGAGCCAAGCTTGCGCCTGACAGAAATATGCCATCTACAAGATTATGTATATTTTGCGCTGGTGTCCATCATCGAAAATACAATAATACACATTTTCTCAGGTGGAAACCTTGAAGACCAAAACTGTTTACTTTACTGTTCAGGATTCAAATAAAAAAATCAATGGGTCTCGACGCAGTGTTTTAGCCCCCACCACCACCACCACCACCACCCCTCTCTGCCCTGCTCCTCCGTTTTTTCTTTTTGGGTGGTGGTGGTGGGGGTGACCTGGGTGCTGTTCCGAGGGTCCCTCACACCCCAGAAGCTGTCAGTGGCCTCCTTCCTTCCCATGAGCGGAACACACAATAGAGAATGGGCCCCGGCTGAGAGGTTCAGTAGCCATTAACCCCTACCAGCTGTTCCTGCCCAGGGTATTCTGTGCCACAATGCGTGGCCCCGAGGGGGCCCTCACGTCCACTAATCTAGCCATTGTTGGCCAGGAATGCTGACAGAAGAAAAGAAATTTTCCTTGTGTCCATGCAAGCGTGTGTATCCATGTGTGAGAGCCGAGAAACGTAGGGCTAATTTCTATAGTTGCCCGTGAAGGAGAGAGAGAGAGAGAGAGAGCCCATGAAGAATAACCCTGTTTAGCTGCTTGACAAAATTCTTCTGCCGGGGAAAGAAAAATAAATTAAATACAAAAAAAGAGAGGAAAAAAAAGAGAGAAAACAATGCCAATTGTTTTCAAGTGGACATTATCCACGTCTGAGAATTTAGCAACCAATATTCTTTTAACATCAGAGATAAAAGGTCAATTTAACTTTATGGGACTTGAATCAATTTTGCGATGTCCTCGAGTCATTTTTAAACGCGTGGAAAAAATAAATAAATGTGGTACTCTGCTCTCTGAATATTTTAACAATTAGTCCATTTCAATTAACATGAAAATTAAAAACGCATTTTCCAGTCAATTTAACCACAGTGCTGCCATTAGGGTCTTCTGGTGAGATGAGCAGGATTTTTACAATCTGTCTCCATGCAAGAAAACAACTAGAGTTCCCTGTTCCATTACAGTAAAGTGAACATATTTTACTTGACACTTCACTACTATGTAACATTGACTTATAGTTAGATTATTGTTCTCGCTGTAAAGTAAGTTTCACAATTTGGGAAAACTCGGGTTAGAATTTAGTTATAATTATTATACAGAAAGGTATTCAATACTGTAGCTGTAATATAACACACTGGTCCTCAACGGGGGACCGGGGACCACCTGGGGTCCAAATGGATCTTTACGGGTCTGTATATATACAGTTAAAAATAATATGGAAAATGGGGTTCTATGGCCTAATGCATATCAAAAAGGCTCTCTATCCCTGACCAGGTCTGACATAAAATATGATAATTACTATTTTAAACACTGTAACACACTCAAAGTGGTGCAAGTCCAGGTGTTCCGTAGGATGCTTTGATTGAATTGATCAATATCATGTAAGTTTGACCTTCTAGACTTAATATTCAAGCGTCTTTTTCAACCTACGGAAAATCTCTTCGCCAAAAGTATAGCAGATCTTCAAGCTCACAGGCTACTTTTGACGATTGTTCACCCGAGAATAAGGATGGTTCAAGTGGTTAAATGTCAAGAATAAAGTTATTTTCGATCTGTCGGAATGGAAGCAGATATCCTCTCAAGTTTTTCCTATATGACATGCTGTATTTTAGGGTGAAATATTCAGATATTTACATACGGAAATATGACATAAACGTAATGTAACAATGCCATTCAGGGGGTTATTTATTTACAGGGGTGACCTGAGCCAAAAACCCATAGAGCCACTGGCCTAAAACAACGACACAGTCACACCAAACACGACCCATGCATACACCCAGAACAGTGTGTGTCCTGTGACCTGTGTGTGTGTGTGTGTGTGTGTGTGTGTGTGTGTGTGTGTGTGTGTGTGTGTGTGTGTGTGTGTGTGTGTGTGTGTGTGTGTGTGTGTGTGTGTGTGTGTGTGTGTGTGTGTGTGTGTGTGTCCTCTCTCTGGCTGTGACTAAAGTCAACAGAGGTGCTATCAACAGTGTCGACAGTCACAGGAAGGTCTCTCCTCAGCTGTCAGCGCCGTGCGGGATGATACATTATTAGTACTGGAGGAAGTAAACAGTGCAGGCCGGGGGGACACTGGAGGCGTGAAAAATGAAATAAATGTATTACAAGATGTATTTATATCTTACATTGACATTTACTGCTCTAAACAAACATTAAAGTCCATACATTAAAGACTTGGCTGTCATAAAATTACTTCATAACTACCCTAAACAAACATGGTCCATATAATAGACTTGGCTGGGGGCGGGGAATTTATAATTAGGCTCTAAACAAACATTAAAGTCCATAGACTTGGCGTAATGTCAGAAAGCCATGCATTGGAGGGACTAGCATATTCCCCAAAATATATATATATATTTTTTTTTTACTAATATTTTTTCGGTAACAAATAAAAACTAGACTAAAATGTTAAGGAGAGACTATTGGAGAAGAGATCCATGGTTATGTTTGGTTGTGCTCGGGTGTTGCGCTCTGAGAATAGCAGATCTACAAGCTGTGAGGTTGTAGATCGGCTATTTCCAGCATTGAACCAAGTGTAAAATCATAAAATCATTGTGTAAAAATTATACTACGCCCTTAGGACCTGCCATTTTACTCAACTAAATCAACTGTATATTTAGTCGAGTAAAGTCTTGTGATATTTAGTCGGCTAAAAACTAGACTAAAAGTGAAACATTTCAGATGACAAATACGTGACTAAAACCAAATTGAGTTTTATTCAAAAGACTACGACTAGATCGAAATGTGATGTCAAATTCAACACTGCGTCTTACAGTACAGTAGGTGAGTTCAGACTTTGGAGGAGAAAAAGTATTTTCTTATTTTTTTCCTCGTCCCGTCCTCCGTCCACCACAGGCTGCGCTGCGTGTTGTGACAGGGACGGGGTGGGGGGTGATGGGGGGGGTGGATGGGGTGGGACGAGAGGGAGGGAGGGGAGGGGAGGGGACGGGGATCTCTCCGTCAGTCAATTATATGTCTCAACAGACTTTTTGTGCTAATGAGCTGGACCCGCCATCGGCAGACTTCCCCTGTCGTCCAGAAAAGATCACTTTCATTGCTTGCAGAACTAATTCGGGGGCACAAAAGTGGGAGCTTCGCCGCCGCGCGGCCCCCTTTTACTGCTCCTTTTGTGGGGGGGCTTTAGAAGTGCGCTGAAGAGAAGGGCCCGGCGCTCCACGGCCTCTTCATCTGCAGTCCATTGGCTACCATTACCATACATATCCATATGAAAAGTAGGGGTAAGGCCCAAACAGCTGTCCAGTAAAGAGCCTGGCCATCCCCCTCTCTCTCTCCCCCCAGCGCTGACAGAAGCCTTTAGCCCTTCCTTTGGGCAATAATAAACCAGACCATTTAAACAGGCTTTCAGGCCCGGAGAGAAAGAAAAGAGATTGGTGCCATAATGCTACATTCACTGCCCAAATGATGGTGGCCCTTATTGGCTTGCTACAGTCTCCACTGGCTTCACTCACATAAAAAAAGAAAGAAAGAAGTAAAAAAAAGTTCCAGGGACGCAGGACACCCAGAACTAGGACATATGGATATCATACAAAATCCTGAGTGACTCTGAGAGTGTACAAAATGTACCTTTCAGACTGAGAACATTTTACGATAGATTTACTGAATTTTGGGGGGACACAGTTCTGTGTAGCCTAGAAGAGTCTACAATTATCATTCTTAAACGTATAGATATTTTATGGTTAAAGGTGTTTTTGTTCAAATATTAATGCTCTACATTCTGATAGCTATCATTGCTATTAGCGTTTGTTCATTAGCAACAGTCTCTCCACATATTAACAGAACATACATTTTCTGGTTGGTTTCCAATTGTATCCATTCAGGAGAGTATACTCATCATCAGCTTCAATTGCTCCAGTTTAACTTTTGTCAGACTTCTTTGTGTCAACTTCTTCCAATTCCACTTGTTTATCCTGTATGTCTATCCTGTTATTCCTGTATGAGTTCTCAATTATGATATTATTTGAACAAAACAAAGGTAGCCTATTAGCAGTCCATTTAAACTGCAGATTTAAATGGACACCAATGTGACTGTGCGGGGACGGATGTCATTGTGGGTGTATGCACGTCGTCAGGCTGCATGCGTGGCCGACTGTTTACTTCAGAGACTCACTAGTCAAAAGGTGGGAAATGTTCTTGACGTTGTACATTTGTTTACTCCCGCCCAGAGCTTTTCACAAGGAGCAAAAGCATTTGGTTGGAGGAGGACTTGAGGAGTGTATGGGGATGGAACTGAAAGCATTTGGTTGGAGGAGGACTTGAGGAGTGTATGGGGATGGAACTGAGCAATCCTCTTGTGTCGTCTTGTTTGAACGCTGGGCGGTAGGCATGAACACAGGGGTTAAGTGACTTGCCCCAGGTCACATGGGAAGTCATTTACCCGGGGTGGATTTTCTCACCTTAAGCCTCCAGCCTCCATTTATGCCTGAAGGGTTTCCTATAATATCCTTTTCTCTCTCTCTTTTTCATTTTTACTTGACTTCTCCCTCGTATACTAAATTCTACAGCTTGTGTGCCGTTTGGTTCTGTTCTTTGGCTTTACTATGAAGTGCATTGATAGATGGAACTGGCAGTGACAACAAACTCAAGTGTCAGCAGAAGAGAAGGTGAATTGGCACCGCAAACTGCCACACTAACACATCTTTGCGTCCAATTCAGGAGTAAATTCCTGGAACAGATTTGCTGCACAATCTGATAAATAAATACATAAATAAAAATCAATGTAGCAGGTATTTAAACTGCGATTGAAAAGCATCGGGAAGAGGACATGTTTGATTACTCATCCAAACCAACAGTAAAGAAATATATGCTCAGCTCAGATTGAATTAACAACTATCAATTTAACAGATCAATTTAACTGTCTTGATATAGGATGACCATTTTCTCAAGACTAGGACCCTTAATCCATTAAATCTAGCTGATCTACAAGCTGAACACACTGTGACTGAACATGAAAAACATCTTTGTAAGCATTACAAACTGTGATTATTATAATCTTAACTGTGGAGAAAATTTGGCAGTGAATGTTGAATAGCAGCACATTCTTTAGTTTAAGAGATATTTGTCGGCACAAATCAGGACGCCCCATGGTCACTGTAATCCTGATAACATGTTTTTATTTATTTTCTTTTTTCGCACACTACAGCTGCCATGTTTTCCTGTCACGTTGCCAAATAACTCATGCAAATAATAACAATAACAGCATGCAAATATAAGTCAAATGACTAACTACACAAAAGGCACCTAAAAAGGCGACAGCCTGCGAACAGCCTGTTCATCGCAATGAAATCACTTGTTTCAAAACATTTGGGGTATTTGTGGATTTCTCTCTGTGGATCTACGAGTGAAAACGGATGGAATGGATGGATTTACGAATCTAGAAAACTTGCCATCGTATCGGTAAAATTGTCAACTTGTCATCGATCACACAAGTGGCCTGGGAGAGTATAGCTATGACGTTATCCTATCTGAACCTTATCCCTTTTTAGAGGTTTTTTTCCTCCTTTTCTTCTCCCTTCCACTGAGTGGTTTTCTATGCTCCAGAAGCCCCGTCCCCCACAGAAGGAGGTAAAGGGAGAAGAAGCCAGAATCCGGATCTAATGAATAAGAAAAGGTCCTGGTTAAAAGGGGACTGGTTTGTCTCCTCATGGGTCGCCCTTTATTCAGCTTTAGAAAGACGAGGGGACCTGATTGATAAATCCCCTCCCCGTCACCACCCCCATCGCCCCTCACCCCCTGTCCCACCGCCCTTGGCGCCCGTGACCCCGGAGTCACGGCGTACAATGCCCCCCACCTTAAGTTTCTAAATCTCCGTTTGAAAAATAGAAGGAGCGAATTTGTGTCCATTGTGGCAGCGTTGACGTGCCTTTACTGGGCCGATTATTCCGGGGCCTCGCATGCCCAGCGGGCTACCAGCAGCTAACTGCACAGAGGGGATTTTATTTCCCAATTTACCCCCACTGCTACACCCCCCCCCCCCCCTCCCCCCAACACACGCACACACATACACAAATACACACACACACCTCCCGTACCATCGGCCGCATCCATCCAACACCCTGCACTGCCGCATGTAATGGCACTTGTTGCACGCTCTTCAAAAACACACACACACACACACACACACACACACACACACACACACACACACACACACACACACACACACACACACACACACACACACACACACACACACACACACACACGGCGGAAGTTTTCCTTCAGTCTGCGCCTCGGGGGCCCTCTCCTCCCCCTTCCATCGGCCCTCCACTTAAAGCTGTGGTTTCTGTTGTTTGTTGTCTCTCCACATAAGATCCAAAATTCATTAAAAAAAAAGAAGCAAAGGAGTGGGTGAGAGAAGGAGCAGGGGGGGGGGGATTAGGATGACTTCTTGAACGCCTCCACCACTCACCACCCATCCCACCCCCAAACCCTTACTCCTAGCCACTCCCCCACCCCCACCCCAAACCCCCTTTTCTCCCCGCAATTAAACAAAGTAGGCCTGTGATTAGTGCAGTGCGGGGAGCCCAGAAAAAGACACCCTTGAATCCCAATGCAGGGACCTGACTGAGCATTATTGCCTGACAATGGTCCAGTTTATTGCTGAGACCTGCTTACGCTCCTCCATGGCAAACCATGGGAACTCAAGTCAGGTGGAAACTTTCTCTACCCCCCCCCACCTCCTTGTTTTTCTACCCCCCCCCCCCCCCCCCCTCTCTCTCTCTCTCCGACCGCAGAAGACCCCTTGGACTCCCCGGCCCCCACACACACACACACACACACACACACACACACACACACAGGGTAACTGAGATGTTTAGGATATAAGCCCTGCCCTGGTTTTTCTTGGTGGGTATTTTCTGCCTTCTTTTTTCTGGTGTGCATGAGCTCACACTTGTCTGCTGTTGTTCGAAACACAGTTAATGATGAGCTGCCTCTGTTTTCTCCTCCTCCACAGCCCTTCTCTCTCTCTCTCTCTCTCTCTCTCTCCCCCTCCCTCCCTCCCTCCCTCTCTCTCTCTCTCTCTCTCTCTCTCTCTCTCCCTCCCTCCCTCTCTCTCCCTCTCCCTCTCCCTCTCTCTCTCCCCCCTCCCTCCCTCCCTCCCTCTCTCTCTCTCTCTCTCTCTCTCCCTCTCCCTCTCCCTCTCCCTCTCCCTCTCCCTCTCCATCTCCCTCTCCCTCTCCCTCTCCCTCTCCCTCTCTCTCTCTCTGAGGACTCTCCCTTTCTTATTTGAAGCTAAGCGGCTGTTTAAGTGTGAGTGCTTCCTCCCTCCCCCGGGCTGTTCCTGCAGGGCCCCCGACCCTGCCTCCGTGTGTTCACCACACATAATGAAAACAATTTTACGCTGCAGAGCGGAGTATCGGCCAATTACGGACGTGACAGCCACCTGCAGACAAACACCCCCCCATACAGTCTCCCAACTCCATCCTAGTGCAACAGTGCACACATGCGCGCATTACTATTCGTGTGAGGACATAAAAAAAAAAAACTAGGACGGCCATTTTATGAATGCAATTATTTTCTTGCCATTTATAACCCTGAAGCCGAAAATAGCCAACAACACATTGTGTGCTTGTAGATCTGCTATTCTCAGTGCATGACACCGGCACGCAACAAGTATAGATCAGACACTCATAACGATAACACCTAAACACAATGCGTAATCCTACAACCACAATATTTTCTTATACTTCCCCAAATATATTAAACATATCAACTATATGAAAACGGTCCTGACAATGTGTAGGCTATTTCTCAAATCGTCGGGCAGAAACCGCTTCTCTCATTATTCTAACCTGTTGTGTTTTTTTCCCCTAAATTAATGCCCTACTGCCTACTTGATCACACTATATACAGCTTCACACCAACGCACCGAAGGATCCACATGGTTGAAAAGCGTCGCAAAGCTTGTAGATCTACTTTTGCTGTTTTTGTATTTGAATCCTGAAAAACAACAGTTTTGGACATATGAGGGTTCTACCCGTCATGCAGATGTAGACAATATTGTGGGGAAATTTGGCACTCATATACTACTACTACTACTACTACTACTACTACACACACACACACACACACACTCGCACGCGCACGCATGCACGCATGCGGACACGCACAGCTTCATGAATATGTGATGGCTTGATGATGTGCTGAATAGCAGGGGGCAGGTGAGGGGGTGGGGGGGCATTAGGGGGTCTGTAATAAGCCTCCCAGCTGGAGGTGGTGTTTGGGGTCCTGTCTCCCTGTGCCAGTCCATACAGGCATCTCTCCGGGAGCCCTGACCCCGGCGGGCCCGAGGCCCCCTGCGGCGGAGCGCAGAGACCCGGGAGTGACAGGGGCGTGCAGACCGCAGAACGGCTTCCCCAAATCTCTTGTTGGCCAATTTTACACATGAAGTCGGGCCCAAAAGCCAGAGTGGCAGGCCTAACAGAGGCCCGATTTAATTTGATAACCCGCTTATTGAATGGGATTTAAATGAGTATTTCACATACAAATTATCTCGTCGCTTAGTTCGCCATGGGCCCTTTTTTCTCGAGGAGTCGCTCCCGGGCCTGTGCGCTCTCCCTTCTCTCTGCGCGGCGACAACACAGATGTCTGTGATCCTCGCGGAACCGCTGATTTGATTTGGTTTCCATATCCGCCGGATAAACGTCCGCTTAATTTTTGCCGCTCGTCGCAAATGCACGTCGAGCTAGACACAGACGTGACGTGATGCAGAAAAGGAGAACTTGATCCACGTCACCGAGAAATCTACGTGAACCGTTTATTAGGAAGACACAGGGGAAAAAAAATAAACCGTTTGTTGAACCAACTGAGGAAAATCCTGGTCATTTCAGTTTAAAATAAATCTCGCAAAGATTGTATTTCTAAGGAAACACAGGGTTTCTCTGCGTAGTATAGAAACATGTGTGAGCGTGTCAACAACCCATGCTGCAGGACTCGTTGTGAAGCTCATGATTTATACTACTAATAAGTGCGAGGCGGTGCTGCTATGTACAGAAAATAGCTGCTCTACAAGCTCACAACACGTCGTGCCGACCACACGTTGCGATCAGCAATGTTGGGTGTGCGACTGTGCGACACCCAACTAGGCAGTGTTTAAGTCGTAAAAGCCCCCTGCCGTGGTGTCCATTCACAGGGAGGGGGGCCACAGGGTGTAGGATCAGGGATTCCCAGACTTTTTCAGAAACAGACCCCAAAGATAACATGGACCCAAACTTAGAAAAATACCTTATTAATGAATCACTCAACGGCGTATTTCACTCGTATTTGCTTGATTCGGTATTTATATATACCGTATTGTGCCGAATATAAGACGACTCTGATTATAAGATGACCCCCATTTTTCAAGACTCATTTGTGGGAAAAGAACATTGAATGTCAAATAGTCTAGTCCCCGATTATAATACGACCCTGATTTTTAGGATATTTCCATTGAAAAAAACGTAGTCTTATATTCAGCACAATAGGGTATAGTGGAGGGCCAAACCCTCAAAAAGAGGCTTAGTTTTCGAGGTACCCCTCCCCGAGGTATAACAAAACGGGACATCGTTTTTTCATATCTTTAGGATGTCCCCTTCATGAAATGAATTGTCCCGAGATTTACTTTTACTGCAAAGGTCATGAAATTGATCCATGAAGTTACTCACCACATAGGCAAAAAACACCTACTCTGAAAGATGGAGTTCCAAGAAA
Source organism: Protomyctophum parallelum (assembly GCF_964188405.1). Classification (NCBI taxonomy): domain Eukaryota; kingdom Metazoa; phylum Chordata; class Actinopteri; order Myctophiformes; family Myctophidae; genus Protomyctophum; species Protomyctophum parallelum. Next base: position 28,964,825 of record NC_139698.1, on the reverse strand, counting down.
ATCCTTTGCCATTTTCTACCTGTTGCTTGTTTTTACATCATACTTGCACAGATTGTCTACAGGTAGTGTCCCTACAACCTACAGCAATCAGAATGCAAATATTTGTTTCTATGTTGATTCAGCAGCCTTTTATATAGGACTTTCTATAGGCGGAAATTACATTTCTGAGGAATGCTCCCTTGTAATCCTGGTGATATCTTCTATAAGGGGTAGTACAAAGCCTGACAGTGTTTTTCATAATTTTGACTTGTCCTCTTCATGAAATTAATGGTCAGTGATTTTACTTTTACTGCAAAAGTCATGAAATTAATCCATGAAGTTACTCACCAATATTTGGTTCTATAGTGAATCAGTGGGCTTTAATATAAGGCCTTATTAGAGGCAGAAATAGCCAAAAGCATCTAACTATACAGTATCAACCATCAATCTATTTAATTTGACTGCAAAAGTCATGCAATTCTTCAATTAACTTTCTGCACCAAAAGAAAGTGCATACAGTGTCCCCAGTGTCTACAGGTGTCTGTAGACAGTAGCGTCTACCCTACACCCCAAAGCAACCAGAACATTATGTTAAAATAGACTTGAATTGTGAATCAGCAGGGATTCATAGGCTCTCTGGGTTAGAATCATAGGCATTACACTCAGAGTACAGGTCTCCACCAGACCAATTACAGGTTATTGTGGGCTGGAAGTCAATCTTAGCGGACGGACAGACAGGGTGCAAAACATAGGCCCTCATTTATCAACCGTGCGTACGCCAAAATATGGGCGCACGCCGAAATTACCGACATTTTCGGCATTTAACATTTCCGGCAAAGCTTGAAATTGAACTTGAGTAGGACAAATAGTCACGTCTACTCTTCAGCTGGCGTACGCTGTTTTTCTGTTTTACACAAGCGGAGCAGCCTTGTCTGAACTGCTGAGAGGCTGTCACAGGCATCTAAACATATATGTATTCACTCCTAAAATGTTTATATAAAAGGTATGTATAATGTATATGGGCTACATGTAAAAAATAAATAAATAAAAATGTTAAGGAATACATGTGTCATATGAAATTAGTAGGAGATAAAATCGCGCAATTAAAAACAATGTTGCAAGAGATGCTTAAGCCATTTAAACAGTGTTTTGCATGAGCGCATACATGCGAGGATTTGGGCTGTCTGTGCTGAAATATTTCCATGACGGGACGTTGGAGAGTATAGTGCAGCAGTCCCAACGTGGTATAGCCTACTGTAGCCTAATCTACAGCATGAAGGCCGATGTCTTTCTTACGGTATGTGCAATATAATAAACCCGATCGTCGCTCAATGCCAAATGTACCGTGTCAGGCTCCCAGCGCAAGTGGGAACTGCATCGGAGATATATAGGTATATTACCCAGCCAAGCAACCACCAGCCACATGAGGCTATATACGGTTTTTGCTGCACATTCATATGACAGTTGACAGCCCGGCTCTTAGGGCGTGCCAGATCAAATTCAGCCGTGACATTTATTAACGTGAGAACGAAATTAAGGAAGGATCAGCTGTTTGCGATCACTTTATAAATGCCGTGGAGACGTGGGTGTACTACGAAACCTGCACTCGAATTTGTGGCAAATTTTACACTCGATTGATAAATGAGGGCCATAGTCTCTGCCATGCCTTTCGGCCTGGTGGAGACAATATGTTTTTACTTTTTACCCAGCCACTTCGTATTCATATAACTAAAAATACATCGCATTGATGCACCTGGGACATATCCTCAGTGATGTATCCTGAGGTCAACGGGGTTTCGGGTCTTCCAACATCATACCCCTGACCCCTCACTCAGGCGACCCAGCCGGGATGATCAAGTCCCGACTTACGTCCCAGTAGCTACCCTCAATCCGTTGGAACTACTCCAGAACTACTCTGCCAGGGCTGGGCTGGTGCATGGAAGGACTAGGCTCTGTGGGTTGTCTCCTGTCCGGGCCCCTCCTACGTCTCACCAGGTCCACTCCTGCTCTCACCAGGCCCAGGACCTGTGCGTTGCACCAGAGTCCCAGCACCAGACAGTTCATTCAGTAGTGGTGGGCAATGGTTCCGCAGGGAAATGGTGCTGCGGCTCCGCTTGCTGCTTGCATGGCCCTCCTAAAGGCCTCACAGAGGGTTGTTGGGCTTCCTCCTCACGGAGGACACAGGCTGGGGCGCTAACCCATACTGCTCACCTGGGTGCCGTCTACATTCCAGCTGTCACCCGTATCTCCGGTGGTCACCAGACTATACCTGGTTGTCACATAGTCTATTCCTATTGCTGAGTCACTGTAAATAGAAAACTATAACAAAAAAAGAAGAAAATACATTGCATGGATGCACCTGGGACGTATCCTCAGTGATAGAATCTATTATTCTCAGGTAGGCCTAATATCTCTACACCTCAAAGCATCAGAATGATACATTATTGATATTGTATTCTATAGCTATAGGTCCATATAGCCTAAATGCAGTATGGTTTAATGCTGTAGAATTCACAGCTTTGTGCCATTCTTAATGAATAATCATCCATCAGCAGTTTATGGAAACCAGTCAGTCAGTTCCCTATACAATGCTCAAGATGACATTGAGAATAAGCTGCTGATTGATGAGTACTACCATAGAAGAGTTATAGAACAATATTTTGTCATTCCAGCTGTTTTGAGGCATAGGTCTACCTGAGAAACATCCTTAGATTGTTGTGGGGTAAGTGGGTAAACTAAAAACATGGCATCAAAATATATTTCCTGTTATTAAGTTTGTATAGGCATTTTACAGTAATAGATCAGGATTAGAACATTTAGAAGTCTTGAAAAGACTATTTTTGCATATCTTGGGGTCCTACCTGTAGACAATATGTGCAAATATGTAAATCCAAAGTATTAACTTGACTTTTCTGCATTTGTATTTGCAAATCTCTTGGATACATTTCATGACTTTTAAGGTACCCCTGATAGAAGAGTAGGAGCAGTATTACATGAGACTATAGCTATTTCCACGCCTGAGGGTGAGAAGCGACCGCGTCATAAAGGGGCGAGGTGGCATGCACACATCCACCTGGGTGACTGCTGGGTGAGCGCTGGCGCTTTGGCATGGGGGGTAAGATCAACATATGGAATGAATTATGTACTGATGAGTTCAGATCAACATATAGAATGTCAGAACAGGTCAGCTCCATATAGATCTAAGGGTGGCAGTATATAAAAGGTTGCTTATTCACAACAGAACCAAATATTGGCATCCTGGTTGCTTTAGGGGCAGAGAGCACTGAGGGGGAAGGTGCCCAAACCCCATAAAAGGGCACCATTTTGGGGTGGTCTTTTTGTGGGGGTCCCTTGTGCCATTTCAATTCAGAAATATCCAACTAGCATGTTTCACAATAACTTGGCCTGTGTCATTGGAATTGACCCACTTTCAGGGTAGGTGTTTTTTGCAGTGGGGATCACTTCATGTATGGATTTAATGACTTTTGCAGTAAACGTAAAACGTCTGACCTTCCATTTCGAAGAGGACATCTTAAAGATATGAAAAAACAAAGTCACATTTTGTTGATAAATAGTAGGACCAAAATTCCAAGTGAATGTTGCTCAGTAAAGTTAACTTTTAGCTATTTCCGCCTATTTAAGGCCTTATATAAAAGGCTGATGATTCACAATAGAACAAAATATTGACATTCTGATTGTTCTGGAATGTAGGCACACTACCTGTAGACAATTTGTGAAAGTATGATGTAAAAACAAACGGCAGGTAAAAAATGACAGAGAATTTTCTTGGAACTATCTCTTTCAGATAGGCGTTTTTTATTGTGCTGAGTAACTTCATGGATCAATTTCAAACCTTTTGCAGTAAAAGTAAATCTCGGGACAATCCATTTCATGAAGGGGACATCCTAAAGATATGAAAAAACCATGTCCCGTTTTGTTATACCTCGGGGAGGGGTATAGTCAACTTTTGGGGCTTTTGGCCCTCCACTAGTATGCATACATACCACATGCAGTCCACGCACAAACACACACATGTTTGAATTACTATACTTGTGAGGATTTTAGTGACTGCCATTTGTGTTATTTTTGTCATTTTTAACCTTACCCTACATCCGAAAACAGCTCTAGAATCTACAAGCTTCTCAATGCGATTGTAGATTATACATGTGCCATAATTTCAAACCCAACCCCTACACCTAACCTCTAAAGTCTAAAGGCCTAACAAATAACCGTTTCTCACGTGTTGATCAGGCCAGCAATTGATCTATTTCTCTATACTCGTGGGGACAGTTGGCCCTGTCATCTCTGTGTCCAAAATGTGTTAGTTAGTTATTTTTCAGGATTCAAATTCAAAAAGTGCTAAAGCAGCAGATCGGCATGCGCAAAACATGTCGCTTGGTGCCGCGTTCCCAGCTTGTGGATCTGCTGTGGAATGACCAAATATTAGCCTGGGTTCCAGGCTGATTCGCTGCGTTCCGCGGATCTGAAAATGTCACTATGCTACTCAGTCTGGACAGAGGTAAAACGTAAACGATTCAGTAGTCCACTGTCAGATTCAGTAGTACAAAACAAATGACGGCTGTGTGCGGGGTGAGTTTAGTGAATGATAAGGGGACGTTGCAGGACAACAGCAGTAGCTGCGCAGTGTGCATTGATACAACGTCAAACTGGTGTTTTTTCTCAACCACAGACCAATCAGAAGCCTCGGCTCCATTTCAATCTTCATATGTCCCGCCTACCTGTGGAGAATAGGAGACTGTCCATACTGAGTAGCGCAGTGACATGTTCAGATCCGCGGAACACAGCGAATCAGGCTGGAACCCAGGCTAATTAAGTAGGCCTGTCACAATACATTATATAATGGCCTAATTGCAATTATTTTTGCATAATCATTTCCATGTTGAAAAATGTCCATAAATTTAAAAAATCTAAAAATCTAAAATCGGAATAGCAAGCTTACGAAGTTGTAGATCAACTATTTCCTCTGTTATGTAATTTTTTTCTTTTTTAAATGTGTCAGTGATTTATTTTTATATTTAAGTTGTTTGTCATGTCTGCCGTGAGCAATTTGTGATTATGAAGCCTAAAAGGCAAACAGAAATACAAATTGTAACGTAATTGTAATCTTCAATGCAAAAAAACACAATTAAATCGTTAATCACAATTATTTGTGTGATTAATCGTCAACTGAAATTTGCAATCATGAAAAACAAACCCACAGAAACGTAATAGTGTGGAGATAAGAGGTTTATGCCTGCATGGCAGCCACGATAATAGTACAGTAATACCAGCACAAACACACACACACACACACACACACACACACACAAACACACGCATGGCCGTGCACACCGATCTGGCACATACACACACATACACACACACATGGCAGCTCTGTGCACGGTGCACACCGAGGCGCATGACGAGCGCTGATCAGATGAAACACGTCGAGGGCACGCTGGTGAAAAATGGCCTCGCCGGAGGAGTTGATATTATGCAACGTTTTCTGTAGCCATCAATCCAATAAGATCATGAAGACTCTATTCTCTCAGTGCTGCAGGGGAGAAGGAGCGTAATGCAATAGAGGAGCGGATGAAGGTGAAAACAGGTATGAATACGTTGAAAACAGCATATCTAAGCACCAAACATATGGCAGGAGACACGGCGGACGGAGAAAACGGAGAGGATAAGAGATGAGATGTAGTAAATTAATCTTCCGGCAAATATCTCTCGCAGGCGGGAGGAAAAGTGCACCGGTCTTTATTTCTTGTAACAACTCAAGACAAATGACCGCACTCGCCGCATTAGTCCTGATAAAGGGCATAATGCAAGAAAAAGACAATGGCTCTCAATTTCTGATTTAATCAAACCGCCGGCGTGATGCATTTGTGAAAATAACAGAACAGATTAATCAGGGATGGAGGTGCGGAAAGGGTGGGGATGGGATGACGGGGGTGTTGTGCAAAGACGAGGGTCCGAGTCGTCCTTGCACATTAATTTCATGTAATGCTATATTGATGAATTTAATACATAGGACCACAATGGAAACAATCCCCGGGACTTTTTGTTATCCTTTAAGCCTGACTGTAACAATAAAGTATTCACAATCAATCAAAATGTATTCATTACATGTCATTATTTTGAGATGAAATGTATAGCCTAATAAAGGGTGTCACTGGGCTCTGCAGGGCACTGCAGGGCTAACACACCTGTGGACGATCAAAATAGATTATTGAGAGACTGAGGCTCAAATTCAACAGGGCCTTGGTGCGCAGCCTGCCAGCTAGCCTAGCCTAGCCAGTCGGCTAGCCGGGCCGGTCCATTCAACCAGCCAGCCAACCAGCCAGACAGCCAGACAGACAGCCAGCCAGCCAGCCCAGCACCGATCTGGGGAGTCTCAATTTATTTCCCGTCTCCAGCTCATCCTTTACAAAAATGACGGTGTCTCCGTATCGATTTTACACTCGGAGATCAATCAGCTTTGCCCTGACTCCGAGAAAATTTATAGCACCCCTCATCCCCCTCCTCACTCTGACCCAAGCAACCTCCCCCCAGCCCTCCCCTCCCCTCCCCTTCACTCACCGCACCACCCCACTCTTCCCAGTTGCCATTCACTGAGCTCTGCCACCCCCCCCCCCCCCCCTCACCACCAACAACACACTTTTAGAAGCACACACACACACACACACACACACACACACACACACACACACACACACACACACACACACACACACACACACACACACACACACAGTCAAACCATTCTCCGTGTATTTACGGTATGTACAGCAGTCTTCTTGACCAGTGAAAATACTAAATAGGCTAATCTACAGGGGTGGTTAGTGGGTGGTTAGTGGGTGGGTGGGTGCTTCATGCCTCCCTCATTGACACAGTGTGTAGTCCTCCCACCCTGTCTCTGTCTCCCTCACCTCAGCCAGAGACAATGAGCTCCAACACATACGCCCTCCTCAATACAGCTGCTTTATATCTGGACTAGGTATTGTGGATACATTAGAGCAGGAGGCTACAGCTAATAAAGCTAATAAGTCTTTCTTATCCGCTTACACTTATTGACTGGAGTCTCCCTCTCTCCAAGACCTGTCTCCTGTTTTTGCTCTGTCTTCACGGAGCTATACAATGCATTTGTTTTTTTCCCCCTATATTCTTTATCCCACATCAACCCCACCTATAAGACCTTCTATCTGTGAGGAAACGGCGCTACTGACTGTGCCACCGGGCCCCGCATCAGTCACTGCGGGCTATACAGTATGTGTAATAACAAAGGATTATTATTCCCAGAGACACCTTTTTAATGCTTTTTATGCTTTTTCATATTTGTATGTGTCTTCTCTCAGTTTTAACCTGTGCCTCCGATTTTCTGTGCTGTGGTTTTAACTAACCTGTTTGATTTAACTGTTTTAACTAACCTATTCCATGGAAAGTACTATAGGTATTTGAGGTACCTGCAGGTATATTGGCCTAATATAATGGAAAACCGCAGGTAGAAAAAAGGCGAGAGACGAGGCGAGTTGATCTGGTAACGTGCAAGGCAAATTAACAATAATAATAAGGGTAATAATAATAATAATAATAATCAGATACGGATACGTGAAAAAAAATAAAGGGAAGTTCTGCATACTCAGATCTGCGCACATTTAAAGTATTTATTTTGCAAGCCTTCGGTCTATACTGTGTGGAGCTTCCCTTCATTCTTTTCATTATCCCTTTGTGACTCCAGCACCTCACTTAAAGGTATATTCAGTGATTTCACTTAATTCAAATATCACTTATTTTTTTGTTTTGTTGTGATAATCCTCCCTACTATAGAGTGTGCTGACCATATAAGGAGTTCCTCCCTGTCCACAGTTAACCCCTGGGGGTCAAAAATTATTAACATATATTTTTTGGCAAAAAGGGTGAAGTTTTTTCAGCAGATGAGTGGTGGTTCTTTTTACATTTGTGTCTGATACGGAACCGTGAAATTTAAAACTAACTTATTGAAGAGCAGTGAGGGCTATAACAGTGCAGTGCTCAGGGAGCAGATAGGGTGTCTTACGGACACCTCTTTCACATAATGAGAGGGTTCATCATCGGGCCACGGGTGACAGGAACTCACAAAGGCTGCTCTTCTGGCTGGTGCTTCAATAGGAACAGTGAAATCTGCATTTCAATCCATGGGGAAGACAACAATGATTTAGGGTTGGAAATTGCAGCGGAAGACCAGTGGTGGGAAAAGTAAGAGTATCAATACTGCAATGTAGAAATACTCTGTTACAAGTTAAATGGCCAGAATTCAAAATTTACTTGAGTAAAAGTATAATTGGTAACAAAATACTTAAAGTACCAAAAGTAGAAAGTACTCATTATGCAAAATGTCCTATTTCACAAGTTTTCAAATGTAAAAGAAAATAATAAAATATTTTTGAAAATAGCATTATGAGCTTATGGCTGAAATGTATATAGGGCTGAAGTGGTTATAATGTATATGTTTTGTAATAATAATCAAAATCTTTAAAGCAACGTTTTAGTTGCTTTAAAGAAGTAAAAGTAGGCCCAGGCCGTAGCGTAACGGTCTGGGCACCGGACTGGTAATCCAGTCGCAGTGTGCCGCGGGTTCGACTCCCGGACCCGACACGGCCTTTACTGCATGTCATCCCCCCATCTCTCTCCCGTTTCCTGTCAGCCTACTGTCTGTCCCTTCAAAAATCAATAAAAGGCGTAAGCCGCAAAAAAAAAGAAAAAAAAAAAAAAAAAAAAGAAGTAAAAGTAGAAGTAAAAGTAGAAGTAAAAGTAGAAAATTGGAAATACTCAATATTAACCCATTTAGACCGTAGGACATGTGGAAACGTCATAGCTAATCCAACTGATGGATTGCGACCGTAGTTTATTGATATCAAATAAGAGAAAGATATTCTGATTTGCGCATGTGCGTTGCCGTTCACTTCCCTGTTTACGTCTCAGAAAGAATGCCTCGTATCTCCTAATCTAGGGAGCTCTCCGTGGTTTTGACCAGATGGATATACTAAGCTCTTCATTTCTGACTTCAACATGCCTCTCGTTCAAAATATGAACGTGAGGAATTATTCAGCGACTTTATCGTAGTCATGTACTTTCCAGTTCCACCACTGTGGAAAACCCACATTCCATGTCATGACTTTGGGTGATGGTAGTGTATGTATTAGTGTGATATGTGAGGACAAACAGCTAGAAGATGTCTGAGAATGCAGGACATGATCATAATGTATAGGAACAGTCCATATTAGAGCACAGCACGGGTCCATAAAATTGGACCCGGCCCGAAACGGACCCGGTGATATCAGAACCGAACCGATCCGGATCCGAGAACATTCTAATTGGCCGCACCCGGCCCGGAACCGGACCCGAAATAATTGGACCCGGTCCGATCCGGAGCCGATAAAAACAGGTTCGGATCCGAAAAAAACCTACCCGGTCCGAAAGACCCGACGACCCGTTACACCCGTGGTGTGTCCAATCCTATATTATGCTCAATTTCACTGTGATTATGAGACTGAACACTGAACGTCAGCAATGCATCACCCCCTCCTCTACAAAGGAGCGCTGAAAAGCGCCAATCTACAAGCTCGCAATGCGTCGCATGGTTAAGTAGGCCTACAGTTTGTGTCTTGCGTTGCACAATGTGTACAATCAGAAAGGATGACGTGCTGTAATAATTAGGCTTTATTCCAGACTGCGGTGGATCACCGGAAGGCTGACTTCACACAACTGACTGTGTATGTGAACTATTTTTAAAGTTGAAAGGTTTATATAGTGTAGCGGCCAACTATGGCTTTAGCTAATGGGACTGTCTTGGGGGTGGGACTCCCGGGACGGAGGAGTGAGTGACGCGGCATGTGAGCCTGTGAGGGGCTGTGTTGGTAGTTAGGTTGAGAGAGCAAACCTGGCTAGCATGTGCACACACAAATGCTGTGGTTATATGGATTATTGTTGAACTATAATAAAGAGAGATCTTTATCATTGGAACTACGTCTCTGCCTCCGGTTCCTGGGATCGTTACAATATATAATAAAGCTCGGGTCCTGCACGGGCATTTCGGGTATTCTGCATTTCAGATACCCGAACCGAGATCCGCAGCTTTGAAATGGAACCGACCCGTTCCCAGACGGCACGTCAATATTTTGCACCCGACCCGGCTCGGTTCTCGGGTCGGATCTCGGGTATTCGGGTCCGGGTGGACCCGTGCTGCCCTCTAGTCCATATACACCGGAGGGATAAGGGCATAAAACCTACATTACAAAGACCAATGTAAGAGTTATATGTGATTAGATGAGTCATTCTTCACCTCCACAAGTGGTGCAGCATGGGTGATGTGTGGCGCATATGTCACTTGCGTTAAAGCATATGTTCATTTTGTATGCCTGCTATGTTGATGAATTGAACACATGGGGCCACAATGAAAAGTCCCGAGGACTTTTTGAGGGGAGCTATAGTCCCTATACAGGTTTAATGTTTGTTTTTAGTTCAATGTTTGTTTTAAAAACGCCATTGACAATGAAGGGAAAGTTTACGTCATCTTGTCCCTCATTACGTCATATTGTCTCTTTATTGTTAATGGCATTTAATGTTTGTGTTGGCACCATTTGTTTTACATCACCATTACATCACCATATCAACATTAGTTAGACTTTAATATATTAGCGCCCCTCACTTCACACGGGTGTGATTTTTTACTTTTATTTAATGATATTGCTGTAAAATGTTTATACCCCTCTAGTCTGTGGGATCAATAAAGGTTACACTGCTATAGTACCTCTACGAATAAAAGAGTTTCTATGAATTATTCCATTTCATTTGAGTCCTTCATATTTTCACCTCTGCCTAGTTCTGCCTGCATGTAACCATTGACCTAGATACACGATTCCCGTTGGATAAGAAGAGGAGAATTTAAATTTTCCATGGTCAATTTACTGTAATTATGTGACTCCCAGACAATCAGCATATCACTCGGCGGAGTCAGCGCACCCTGGGAAGATCCCTGTCTCTCTAAAAGGTAGAGATGAGGCTCCCGTTGAGCCTCCAGGGATGGCATGGCAGGGCATTATGTGTGCCTGGCAGCGGGCACGCGGACGCCAGCTGCACGGAGATGGCCATGCTGTCGGACTGGCCCTCGCACGGAACTAACCGCGCCGGCGGGAGTCAAACGTACCTGGCACGGGGCGCACACAGCCATTAGCCGAGGCCATTACCTTGCACTCGGGCCTGGCTGGTGGGCTAACCCAGGGTTAATTCTGTTGGACACTGTTGTGCTGGAAGAGACGTGCGGCAGGCTGACTGCACCACCACACGTTCAGCTCAGGAATAGGCTCTATTGCACATACGCCATTTTGGAAATTACTCTTCTTACTTCCGGGTCTCTTCTGACTTCACAAGTGTTACCGATGATACTAATTAAGGCTCTCTTCCACTTAGTGTACAGTGGTTCTCAAACGTTTTAATTTCAAGGACACTCAATCCCCATAACTCTGATGTACAAAATTCAATTCAATTCAATTTGTACACCGTGGTATGGTGCCCAAAGCAAGAAAATTCAGAAGTAGAGCGTGCGCACACACACACACACACACACACACACACACACACGCACAGTGTGACACATGAAAAAAAAGGCAGATGCGTGTGAGAGAGAGAGAGAGACAGAGACAGAGACAGAGACAGACAGACCCACCGACCTACCGACCGACAGACAGACCCAGAATAGGTTTTTAAGTGTCTCATGTGGTTAACATGAGGAAGTGTGGTAATAATAATGTTCATTAACAAACTGTTGCTGTGCAACAATGACCTTCTCCAAACGCTTGCATCGTCACAAAGAGCAGCGTTCAACATGTGAATGTAGTCTAAGCAGCAGGTACGTATACACACCATTAACGACGTGACACAATATTTCTGTCTTTGACCAGTCCCTCGTGTGGAAGAGGGTTATTATGGGCTAATAACACACACACACGCACACACACACACTCAGGCACGCACGTACGCACACGCACTCAGGCACGCACTCAGGCACGCACGCACACACACAGCTGAAAGAGTCCATCTCTTTGACAGTCATCTGTACAAAAACCTTCGCTCCAAACTATCATATAAAACAAATGATCCTTTATTTTCTATCAGTGCAGGCGTGGGGGGACAAAAAAAACAAAAAAAAAACAGAATCCAGAAAGTTAATTTACAAAGGACTATAGCTGTTGCAATCACAGCTCTAATGTAGTTGTGAGGAGAGCATGGAGGAAAAAAGGGTAATTGGTTTGGTAAAGATCGCTTTCCATCGCACCATAAAGCACTACACAATAGAAAAGGTCGCCAATTAAGCAATCATGAATACCAAGTACCATAGCTGATGAAAATAGGCCAGTGGTTTAAATAGATTTGCAAGCAATTTACCTTTTCACAATGTTGGCAATCTGATGCAATTTGCTTGCAATTTCGTCCGCTTTCAGCAGCACTCTGGGCTGACACTACGCGGTGCAAATGGCAAAGAGGACCGGCATAGAAAATGTAAAACTATCTTGGCCACATCAAGGTATCAGAATGGCGCTTCATCAGGAAAATTACAACAATTAGCGTAAGTGCTCCAAAATCAACACTTTAAATGTCAGCAACAAAGGTTGGGCCAGGGCTGAGGCATGGGTGCGTGCTGTCCCCCCAGCATGGTCCTGCGAAGCAATCACCCATCATGCCCGCATGGCCAGTGATGACCCCGCAATTGCTGTGACATTCTCTCACGCCTGTCATTCTCGGTCAGCGGCTGCTTCTGCCTTGATTTGCTCCCGCAAGCAGAATTGCGACAACCCTGCATCTGCTATACAAAGACATAATTTTTTTGCCATTTTCTTTTTCTTGTCACCTGAAACCAGAGGAGGATTCAAATGTGTCGCGTGTTGTTATACATATAGGCTAGATTTACAGTAGTATATGCATCTGCTCTATGGGGGAAAACTATAAGACTAAATCAAATATTTGCTGTTTTGCTTTCCTCCAAAAAACGATTAATATCCCGAAAGAAAATGGTTCCAGCTGCTGCACATGCTTCAAACCAGCTATGAGGACACATTATACGTAACACACGATAATGAAGCACAATAAAGATTTTTCTACAACAGTTTACGGTGATCCATAAATGCCGTTAAACCCTGACCTCTGGTCCTGACCCCTAAACCTGACAGACACTTAAACACTGCTGCAGCTTGGAATGTGGACACTAGCCTACTGCTTCTCAACGGCAGCTCTAAGGATGGACCTTTACGGTCTCATGTGAGAGTGTATACAAATGGACCCCAACAGGTCCATTTGGTTCCATTTTGGTTCCATTTGAACACTCTCAGAGTTACAGACCTGTTATGGTCATTCATCTATGATGTGTTTCTGGTAATATTGTTGTCCACTCATTTTGACAAAAATGTCCACCACAAGTCAACATGGCGATGACCCCTAGCTGCTCCCCGACTTAAAACGTATAATAAAACAGGGAATAACCATATAGTGTCTCTGTTCTGGGGCAACCACTCTGTAAAATAACGTACACTTTTTGGGGGGAGCTATTTCAGAAAAGAGGTAGAGGGGGGAAAGTAAGGCTACAATAGGCCACTGGGGGAACGGCGGTCAACAAAAGTAGTTAGGGTTTAAAGTGATTACAATTGTTTTTGTACAAATGTAGTTGTCACCCAGTGAATATGTTTTGCCACTAGACAGCTACAGTAGCTATCACAACAGGAAAAGTAAAACGATTCATTTTCCCGGCAGCCTCGGTGACTCCCACAGTCCCCAGCCAGCATTACTCAGGACATTTCTCACTGTGGTTTCACTGTGATAATAAGCACTCTGTTCTCCATTCGTCTCATCTGCTGAGTCAAGACGCTAGCCAGGCAGGCCCAGTAGCCTCTCCTCTCCTCTCCTCTCCATTTGAACTTGTCAAGCTGCACTTGCCAAAGGGGACAGACGTATATATGCAGTCTGTCTGTGTCACGATGCTCCACAGATAAAGGCAGACATGCAGGCGTACAGGCAGGACAGGAGGAAGTCTTGGAGCATTTTAGGGCTTTTAAAATTAAGGAGCAGGGCGTTTGGTTTGGGGGCTTCCTGTGCTGTCTCTTTAGGAGTCAACCAGTACATTTTTATGAGCGATGAACATTGCACGACTAAACTATGACTAATTATGTTTGTTTTGTTTTACATTAAACCAAAAGCAGAAGAAGGAAGGGGAGAGGTACACAACCCAGGAAGAAGGGGTGTCAACAAAGTACATGGTTTAAGTAGTTAAATAAGCATAATGTAATGTGAATTTGGATTTCTGCTGGCCTTTCAGTCACCAGTCAAATGTAGCCATATGGCTAATGTGTTGCAGACCTCAGAGTGACTGTGGTAGAAAATAAATATCTTATTGGCTATCGAGTACAACACTATCAATCAAAAACTGTGTCTTTGACCTTGGTAGATTTAATCAGAAACAATGGATTAACCGTTTAAATAAATCAACATGCGGTAATGATTGTGGTAACAAATTGGCCCATAGCACTGGCATGTCTGATGTGCACTGCAAAACCATTAAACAAACAAATGTACTCCTGTTATATTAAAACCAAATTATTATTCCACTAAACAAATATTAATTAAACTGCAAATCTTCGATCAGGGAAACGTTGCTTGTACAGTCAAAGTCAAAACTAAGCGAGGTTTTCAGAAGAAGAAAAGAATGACAAAACAGAAGTCAAAAACATCCCGTCTCCAATAACGAGGCATTAGGCACTTGACTCAGAGACCATCTGTTTTCTGTCTCTTTTGAGGCACCTGTGTCTGTTAATTTGTCTGTATGGATTTCAGCTCATTCCATCCATCCTGCGCTGCACTTTGTCAATAGTTGATAACAGTGTTGTCTGTTCCTCTCTGCAGTGTATTTAATATTTGCCGAAGTGCGGGCCTTATTAAAGCAAGATGAATTAGCCCCGTTGCGATGGATTTCCTTTCAGCGGCGAGTGAAGGAGAACAAAGTGGTAAAGAGGGATAAAGAGAGAGGGGGGGGGGGGGGGGTTTGGGGGGGCTCCAAGCAGAGGGAGCAGTATGCGGGGGCCACCAGCTCAGGAGCGGCCCCCAGTGTTGGAGGGTTAGGTCTGTGATGGTGTGTGTGTGTGTGTGTGTGTTGATGATGATGACGGGGGGCACAGATGGACTGGAGGCCGGCTCCCAGCTATAGCTCCTTTGTACAGACTCTGCTCTCTAATTACAGCTGATGACTGTGTGTGCGCAAATGCGTGTGTGTGCATGTGTGTGCGTGCGTGCGTGCGTGCGTGCGTGCGTGCATGCGTGCGTGCGTGCGTGCGTGTGTGTGTAATGTATTACTATACTTGTGAGGGCCAACTCTCCCCACAAGTATAGTATAATTTGAGACGTAGACATGGTGTGGACCATAGAATCTGTTGTTTAATGGTAAACATTTCAGAGTTAATAGGCTTACAATCAGGAAAAGAGTCAGGTTGTGGTTAGGGCTAGGATTACGATCCGTTGTGATATTGTGCAGCAATTTGCGACATTTTTCAATGCCATCGTAAAAGGTTGACGTCCCCACATGCATAGCAATACCAACCTGCGTGTGTGTGTGTGTGTGTGTGTGTGTGTGTGTGTGTGCATGTGTGTGTGTGTGTGTGTGCGCGCGCGTGCGTGCGTGCGTGTGTGTGTGAGAAAGAGAGAGAGAGAGAGTGTACGGGTGGTGGTTGAGTATGGGGGGGGGGGTCCACAAGCAGGTGACAGGACGGGCACAGGAACCTGTGGAGGCTCCCAGCTCCCGGGCGCCATCAGGCGCACCGTAGCCGCGGCCCTGACAGCCAATTAGAAACGACACGCATTTCTCCCAATGTAACAGATGTTGACTAATCAGCGTGGCTCGGGGAAGAGCCCCGGCGCTGCCAGCGACATTTCATGCACAATTTAACCATCTAAAAGGGATGAAATACTTAATGCGTTGTAAGGCCAGCACAGCTGTTTGCCTCCTCTGAAAAATGTCCCGGTGAAAAAACTAAAAACGAGGGGGGAAGGAAGGGGGAGCGGGGTGTGGGGGGAGAAAAAAGGAAAAATAAATCATGTTTTTATGTAACTCTAACCAAGTGTTTATAATGCCATAATAGTGGAGGGGAAAAAATTGCTATCACACTTGCCAAAGATTTCAGCTCCGCTGGTTACCATAACCAAAAAAAAAAGAGAGAGAAAAAAAGAAGATTTGACTTGTCTCTTAACATTCACAGCTTGCCTGTGACAGGAAACCAACAGTCCTCTTCTGAACAAGAAATAAACAAATGCCCTTTGAGGTGTACGGCTTCAGTAGGTCTGAGAAAGGTCGCACAAACAACACAAATCTATTACACGTGTTACGCGAGTAAAAGGAACAATATTAGGTGATCTTATACAAGACGTACAATTTCGCACCTGCCTAGTCACTAAAATATTAACATCTGATGAGGTTAAATCCCCACGATATACAAGATAAACCCTTTGGCATTATTCCCACCACCTGTGTGGGGAAACCAGAAATGTACTACACGACCTCAAGATCACAACACCTCACAACCTGGCAGGTTGTAGATCTGCTATCTTCACTATATTCTTTAAAATAGGGCAAAAACTGTATTAGTTGACTAGTTCCTTTTTCTTTATAACATTGTGATTGGACAACTTAAATGGTCAGCTGAGACGGCGAAAGCTTTGGGTTTCAAAATCGGCCGTGTCGGGTGGAAACCCCAAAACTGTCATTTTCCAGGAATCAAATTCAAAAGCATCAAACATAGCAGGTCTACAAGCTCAAAACGTAGGCCTATATGATCAAGTATAGGCACAAAAACACAAAAAGTCAGAATATGGATGTGAGAGATGCACAAGCAACGACATAGCCTACAGGTTCAGCATATATATATATATAGCCATGGGGCATTACACAGCCCATTGCAGTCACATCATCATATAAGTCACACACGTGTAGCTCCCCGTCTCCATACACACACCATGGTGGCGCTTGTGACAGTAATGACACGTTCCATTGTGCCTCGGCGGCAGATAAACAGCTTAGATGTATGTCTCCCGCTGCTTTGCCTTCATATTATCTAGCGTTCCCCATCCAGATCTGTCTCTCTCTCTCTATCAGCTCCCTTATTGCCGCTATCTCCTCTCCTCTGCCGTCGTTTTTTTTAATTTATCTGATGCACCGCGTGACCATCGGGGCGCCTGAGGCCGAAAGTTTCCGACAAATTGCACACAAAGACAATAAAAAAAAGAAGTAAATAAATAAATAAAATTGCCCCCCCCCCCCCTCCCCCCTCGTCTCCTCTCCTCCCGGCTGATGAAATCTGAGCAGTTATCACACTAACCATTACCTGTCGAGACCCCCGTTTCAATTTAAGGGTGCATCAATTTTCTGAAGAGGAAATCAAGGGCGAGGGGGAAGAAAAGCAGAGCAGATAAGAAAATAAAAAAGAAGCCTGATTTAGACTCTGTCGGATGATGGTGTCGTGCATAGAAAATAGAACACGTACACGAGCTCGGAGCTCGCCGCAAATGTGGCGCGCTTCGAGCTTGTAGATCTGCTCTTTTCAGCCTGCATGCGACATTGTCGTATATATAGTATATACGACAGAGCATAAATTAGGGAAGAGATGCGACAAAGACCTGTTGTTCTGTAGCGTTTATTTATGATGCCGCCATGCCATGCCAACGGCCAGGGATCTGGACTGAGACAGTTATCGGAGCCACCCTGGTACATCTCTGATATAGGCCAGGGCAGGGAGTCTTTCCTCAACCTTGATGAAGTGCTGCTCTCGCCAAAGACCGTTTCCAACTCAAAATGAATTGAGGAAGAGAGAAAAAAGCAGCTTTAGAGCAGCAGGAAAAGTGCTATTCGAAACAATCAAGCATGGTGCACGCGTGTGTCAGTGTGCGTGCGTCACGGTGCGTGCGTGGGTAAATATCGTCTCTTGTCGAGTGGAAACCTAATACTGTATGTCCAAAACTGTGATTCAAATTCAGCAAAAGTAGCAGATCTACAAGCTCAAAATGTGTCGCTTCGCGCCCCATTCTCAGCTTGTGGATCTGCTACTTTTGGTCCGATATTGTGTGACGCTGTATACTATAGTATGATCAAGTAGGGGAAAACACAGAAAGTTATTAGTTTGCACTTATTGGGGACAGTTAGGGTTACACTGCTCAGGCCGCCTCATGCTACAGAAAACAGACTCCTGACCCCAACCATATGGACAACGTGGCTCAGTAACTTTATAGGCCTAATTAATTACTTAGATCGGCTTGTGTCGCTCCGTGAGGTTGTACATCTGCTATTTCTGTGAGAACTACGGATTTAGAAGGCATTCGTAGAATCGTCCTCTGGTCTTAACGGCTCAAGTGGTTATGGTGCGAAGTGCATTTTATACAGTAGTGGAAAGTAAGTACATATACTCAAGTACTTAGTTACACAACATTTTGAGGTATAGAGGTGTACACGTGCTACAGGAGTATTTCCAAATCCCAATAGTTTTACTTCTACTCCACTACATTTATTTGAAAACTTACTAGTTACTTTGTAGATTTGGATTATTATTGCAAAACACACATTAACCACTTCATTTGGGCCATTTGAGAGAGTAGTATTTCTACATTGCAGTATTGATACTTTTTACTTAGCCTAAGTACGAAATGTGAGTAGTTTTTCCACCGCTGATTTTATATGAGAGAAGATCCAGAATTGTTGTCAGGAAATGAAATGATATCAGGGCCAATAAATGGCCTGTGTTATGAATTGTGTGTGTGCGTGTGCCTGTGCGTGTGTGTGTGTGTGTGTGTGTGTGTGTGTGCGTGCGTGTGCGTGTGAGAAAGGCTGATCCATATCGCTGCATGTCACCACAACCAACTGACACATCATCATAACCCATTACCAATGCTAATAATGTAGTGGCAGTTTATGGCCGGAGATGAGAGTCTGAGTTAAATGTTTTAATGTCCTTGTGTGTGTGTGTGTGTGTGTGTGTGTGTGTGTGTGTGTGTGTGTGTGTGTGTGTGTGTGTGTGTGTGTGTGCGTGCGTGCATGCGTGTGCACATGGTCTGGTTAAGAGTCCCCATGGCGACAGTTAACAGCAGAGACAGAGCGGGACAATAATTAGATTCATCTGTGGTTATTGACGGAGAAGACAAGCCCTCAGACAGATCAATAGACACACTGACCATATTGTTCCCAATACCAATAACTCCCACTAGCTGACTTAACTGGATTAGTTACAGTTAGATAATTAAATGTAACCTTTCGCACAGGGAGAAGCTGGTGCGGCACAGCATGCCAATATGGAGCCGTAGAGGAAGAATGTTGTGCTACAAAAATATACAAAAAATAAATAAAACAAAATGTAACTTGTGGACGTTTACAGCATTAATAAACCGATGAGAATGGAGGACTTTTGTCATTTTATGGTTGAAACAAAAATGTTTGTGAGTGTGTGTGTGTGTGTGTGTGTGTGTGTGTGTGTGTGTGTGTGTGTGTGAGTGAGACAGAGAGGGAGAGAGAGACAGGTTTAAGCTCTTAGTCATTGCTATAGAGCGTGTTCAGTAACAGGGGTCTCTCCAGCCATTTAATAAACAGAAGATACAGTTTCAGGACAGGTGGGTTGCCAATTTCATCCAATCAAGAGAAAGTAGCCATTCATCAGCTTCAATTGTATGGTGTTCCAGTTCCAATTGTGTCTTCCCATCTCTTCTGTGTCATCATCACGTCCAATTTCACCTTTTTGTCCTGCATCCTGCATGAGTTCTCTCTCCTGATTGGATACAATTGACATGCCAGCCTGTCTAAAGTGATGCAGAGACAGGGAGACCCTTGTTACTGAACAATGGTGATACACTGATAATTATAAGAATATAGAGCTATACTGTAACACCTATTTAAACAAGAACATGTCACTTTCTGCACTTTCATGCCATGAGCTGAGTACAGTATATTCAAACTCAGAAGCAGAGTTGTGAGTTTCTGCCATGCAGGCAGGATTTTACGGTCCTGGTCTGAGTTGGGCTGATTGTGACCGTTTGGTAAGTTCAGTTGTTGAGTTGATTTGATCAGTTGATTGTTACACTCAGGTCACCTGATTGCCGTGAGCCAAAGAAAAGAAGAACAATTTCAACAAGTGGATACTGATGGATAGTTTGCAAACATGTGGAAACATTGACATAAACAGCCTTGGGTAACCTTTTCAATAAAAATATAATCTTTCACTGTTATATTTGTCATGTCAGCCTATCTACAAGCTCACAACATCATCAACATCGGCTTCAAATGGCCAAAATGTATAATTGGGCTGAAGGGGTTAGTTTATGTTTTGTAATAATACTCAAAATCTGCAAAGTAAATACTAATAACGTTTTCAAATAAATGAGTAAAAGTACAATATTTGGACACCGTACAGTACAGTACTTAAGTAAATTCACTTAGTTATGTTACACCACTGACAGAATCCACCCGCATACTGTAGGTGAAATTCCAGTTCGGTGAGACCACACCCTGAAACACTATTTTTCTTTTCACCCGATATTTGATATCTGATATTTGATATATTCCAGGAAAGGCATCCGTGTCATTTTAGATGTTGCCAATACTGTATAGCATCATGAATTTATTTTCTGACAAAAAAAATCGTTTAGGATTTAGAAGACTTTTTTTTATCGGCTCAGATCTAAATGGGTTAATATGGACAAGTATAGAAAGGTTTTAATGTATTCTGAAGCCTCTTGGCATTTTCCATTCTCCACTCCACCTTTCGCATTTCACTTAATATACAGACC
This sequence comes from Protomyctophum parallelum, assembly GCF_964188405.1. Lineage (NCBI taxonomy): Eukaryota > Metazoa > Chordata > Actinopteri > Myctophiformes > Myctophidae > Protomyctophum > Protomyctophum parallelum. Next base: position 28,944,005 of record NC_139698.1, on the reverse strand, counting down.
GGTCATGGGGGATTTGTTTTAGTTGCTCGGTGCTGTATGTATGTATGCATTATGACATGTCATCCTCGGGCAAATTGCTGCAGCCCAGCACCAGAAGCCTCCAGAAGCTTATTTTCGCGCAGAATCGCCCACCTTCAATCATAGCAGCCATTATTGATAACACTCTCCGAGCCCCCGCCATTGACGTTTGACCCTGTTAGTATTTTTCTCGCTATACAGAAGCACTGATAGCGTTTTGTTTGCCGTGTAACTGCCCCACTTATATCACTACAGAAATAGTCCAGCATATTGATTGCCTCATCCAGAGCTACAGAGATGGCCTGCTAGCCGTAATAGCCACCATCTTTTTAGCATTTAGCAAACGCACCTGTTAAAACCCATCGCCGACATCTCAACCACTGTCAAGCATGTCAATATCTTTGTGTAATGCGAGGACAGGGGTTTTATGCTAATTATCGCACACCGACGTGAAAGACAGATGATAATTGATACTCGTCAGCCGAGACACACGTATTGTGGTTATAATAATGCAGCGGGGACACGCTGCCAGTCATCCTCAGTGATAATTTGGCGTCTTAACTAATCATTGAGCTCTGCTGCAGCACATGAAACTGTCACTGATGATTTTCCAAACTGGGATCTTCGGCCATCTTCCTACACAGCGATTGAGACCGCAACCTGTCAAATATAGCTGGCTCACTGACAATCAGTGGTGGAACAAGTACTCATATTTTTCACTTAAGGAAATGTAGCAATACCTCAGTGTAGGAATAGTACCTGGTTTAAAGTAAAAGTCATGTATTAAAACTTTGACTTGAGTAAAAGTAAAAAGCATTATTAAACTATACTCACAGTGCCAAAGTAAAAGTACTAGAATCGAGAAAAATTGCCAATACAAGTTAAATCTACAAAGAAGTCTAAATAGCAAATAAAGCAGTCAAATAACTGCAGTGGAGTAAAACGTACAACATGTTCCTCAGAGATGTAGTGGACTACAATTTGAACTAAAATAAAAAACGAAAGTTTCTTTGCAATCAAAGAACATAATTGTGGGACCACAATGGAAACAAATGTTTTACTGAACGCCCGTTCCATTTACATGTTACGACTAATAAAGTATTCAACCAATTAAAAGCTAATAAATAGAGGCAATGGAAGTGAGTTGAGTTATCACAACAGTCACAGATCCAGCAGACAGGGCGAGTGAATGGTGCTGGTTGGTGTGTTGATGGTTCATAAGTTGTGACAGGTTATTACTCACATGAACAGGTCATTGTGGGCCAGAGACGCCATATTTGATGAATGTTTCACGTTGGGTTTTAATTTCTCCTGGCCTTTGACCTGCGGGGGCAGGCTAATGTCTTTGGGGTCAACACGTGCGTGGGCTCGCACTCACGCACACACGTATATGCACACACACACACACACGTTGTATTACTACACTTGTGAGGTCATTTTATGAATGCTATTTATACAATTGTTTGGCACTTTTAAACCTAAAGCCAAAATTTGCCGTTCTAACAAGCTTACAGCGTGTCGCACTGTGAATGAACCGGTGTGAGCTTGTATCAGCTGTTTCTGCTGAACAGCACTAGTGTGCAGCCAAGTATGAATCAGGCATAACTCTAACCCCTAAATCTAACGACTAAACATCTAATCCTAATCCCAACCTGAAGCTTTTCCTATTTTGTAAACCCAATTTTGTAAGCCCAAATTTATCTTGAGAGGACCAGGAAAATTGTTGCCACATTGGCTATTTCTCAAATTCTAGCCCAATACAAACAAACAAACACACACGCGCGCTCAAAATAAAGATTGCACATACAGACAAATGCACAGCATAAGACAAGACCACAGACACCAATGCTGAATGCACACACAAACACCTCCATGCTATCTCTCACACACACACACACGCACACACACACACACACACACACACACACACACACACACACACACACACACACACACACACACACACACACACACACACACACACACACACACACACACACACACACACACACAGGGAGCGGGTTAGAGGAGTCACAGTTAATGGGATTACCCCGGCGGTCCCGGTCGGTCCCTAACCTCCCCTCCATGGTCCCTGGGTGACAATCAGAGAGCATCATGCAGAGTGCTTGTGTAACCACGCAGCCCAGCGGGGACCCCCTGCACTCTAACCTCTCTTAACAGCAGCAGTGGGAGGAAGGAGTCGTCTACTCTCACTTGGTTTTACTTAAGTACAAGTAATACTGCCAAGGAGAAATGTTCAGTGACAAGCGCCAAGTCCTGGATTCAGAATGTTATACTCGAATTAAAAGTACAAGAGCATTGTATACTGCTCCTTGTGCAGAATGTTTTTCACACGTTTTCAAAATCTTGTCAGATGCATTGTGATATTGTATCGGCAATATTTCGGATACACAAATTATGAAATTGTGCTTAATTGGTTAAGATAGGATTTGTAGTATACCGGCAATAATAATATAAATCTTGTATCTAAAGTTTTCAAATAATTCTAGGGGAGTCAAAAACACAATATTTGTAGTGGAGTATAGAAGCATAAAGCATAAAAATAAAATCTAAATTCAAGTAAACTAAAAGCTAAACTAAAGATTCACTCAAGTACAAGTACCTGAGTGAATCTACTTAGTTACTTTCCCCCGCTGCTGCTGGTAACCACCCCCGCCACTGTGCTCCCTAACCTCTTAACGGTGGCACTCTAACTGAAGTGACCTCCGCAGTGGGAGAGAGAGGGCCACTATATACGGCCCCGTCGAGGGCCCCCAGAGGAGAGCTAAAACCTGCAGCCCCCGCAGCGCAGCGCAGCGGCAGGGGTCATGTTATAGTACACCATTAACCCGCGGACCTCCCGGCCCCTGGACTCAACTCAATATGTTCAAAAATCCCTTCTCAGGCAATCACGGACGCATCAACACCCCGTCGGTTGACCCCGACGTTCTTATCGCCGATGTGTGTTGTCGGAAACGGTGTGTGTGTGCGTGTGTGTGTGTGTGTGTACCGCCAGATCCGCTGCCGAGAGAGCAGAGGGTCACAGGTTGACATCGCTAATGGATCTGTACTTGTTGGCTCTGTGATATGTGTCGAGACATAGAGAGATAGAGGGAGAGCGATAGAGAGAGGGAGAGAGATAGAGGGAAGGAGAGAGATACAGAGAGAGGGGCCTTTTTTGCTTCATGCGTGGCTTTGATACCCCAATAACAAGAACGGTTACACATTCCTTCCCAACGAACCCCACCATCCACCCCCCCCTCTCCCAGCACCCCCTCCCCAAAGCGATTACTTCGAGACGAAGCGGAAAATGGAAGCGATTTATTAACGAGACATTAGAGCCACTTTTTCCCTTTCTTTCTTCTTTTTTTTTTTAATAACCTTCCCATCCTGCTCAGCGGGGAGCATGGAGGGATTACACCACACAGGTTTGGGTGACACCAGAAAGGAAGTGAACCCTCCCTCCTCTTCCCCCCTCAGCCCCTTCCACCATACCCACCCCCGCCGGGCGTGTGAAGAGCGAGAAGGGGGCGACACAATGCCCCGCCTGGGGTTCTCACATCCCGCTCTGGGCCCTCACCCCGGGGGGAAGGACAATGGGTTAAAAAGGCATGAATGTCCTGCCTATTGCAGGATATAATGTAGGTGCCTGCCACTGGCTCTGAATGGCTCTGACAGAGGCAGCGGAGGGAGAGGCACAAAGAGCTGCCGTAATAAAAGAGATTCCTCGGGTCAGTAAAGCATTGCATTCAACTTCGGTCTCCACTGAGAGTCTCTCTCTCTCTCTCTCTCCCGCTCTGGGCCTTTTTGAGTCTGCAGCCACCAGTATCTATGATGCACAATAGCAGCCGCACAACAAGCTATATTAGGAGAGAATCACTGGCCATTTATTCTGCGCAGCGGCATAATGCAGTATGTAACACAGCCTATAACGTGTGTGTGTGAGAGCGACCGAAGCGAATCGGGAAAAACAAAAAAAGAAATACAACTTTCTGTTTAATATATGCTTGCGTTCGTGTTTAATCAATTAACCCTGGCATCGCTATTTTGGTCATGTGGGTCAAATGTGAACTCTTTCAAAACTTTTCAAAACATTATCTCAATTATAATATATATTTTTTAAATAGCTATATTGCACTTGTTGCATCGCTGAACAAAGTGGGCAGTGCAGGAAAAGAGCATTATTGTTGGTGAAGGATAAGGCAGGCATAATTGTTATTCCTTTTCTTATTGTCAATATAGTCTACAAATTCACCAACTCCTACAATGCACTTTTCGTACCAACAACTATATGTTCCACAATCCGACATCAGATACAGCTCGTATCCAGAGAGGTCATAGAGCACCAACGGAAAACCGCTCAAACAAGTCGCAGAGCCGTACTGATGCTTTGCCAACATTATTCGTCACTACTTTTTCCCTGGACCAACTTCACAAAGTGACAGGAAGCGTCGAGTGTAAAGAAGCCAGCGTGCACGCACACGGACCACACTGAAAGGAACATCAAAAAAGCAATTGCTTCCGCATATGAGCAATATCTTCTGTTGTCTAGATGGGCCATACTTGTTGTTAGTAATGACAATGCATTCTAGTTTTGTGGGTTTGTCTTTTTGAAGACTATGTTGGCACCAAGAATCGCAAGAACCAATTTATTTTACGCAGGCCATATACTTTAAGACGTGTTTGTTTTCATTTCACTACATTAAAAATGTGTTTGTGTCATTTCGTAGTGGTAGTATCAGTAGTGGTGGCAGTATCGACTCTCAGCTGGCTCAGCTGCAGCATTATAGGGGAGGTTCTTGGCGGTGAGCTTTAGGAAATGTGAGGTGTTCGTATCAGAACTTGTTTGAGTGCGGCCTGACAAAGCACAGGGGATCCAGTTAGAGGGGACGGCGCCACTCCCACCGAATGCACGGCAGGGATTAGGGACATTCCGCGGTATCGCATGGCATATGTTCGTGCAGAAATGTGAGAAATCAACAAGCTTTGATTGCTTCCTCACGAATGTCCGTGTGCTCGCACAACACGTCAAAGGCTAAGCTTTTTGTCAATATGTTCAATTTGGCTCCAACCACTTAATTCCTAGCGTCTCTATTGTGCGCAAACATTCGGTCAAAAATAGCCGATCTACAAGCTCACGTGTTAGAGTGGAAACAGGAGGGGGCCTAACATATAAGAGTCCCGAGGGACCCCGGCCAATTAGGCTTTAAGTGGTAAAAAAAGAACGAAAGGAAAAAGAATGTTCCGCAAACCTTTTTTCTCAAACACAGCAATAGAGAGTGTACACTCACTGCACACTGACCTGATCGACAGTGTGGACAACACGGATGATGGAACACATGCACGGGGTGAGTAATCTACATGTGTAACCACTGTTCAATTCACTGGACCGGGATAATCAGATAATGCAAGGAGACAAGGATGACTCCTGCACTGATGCACGCACGCACACACACACGCACGCACGCACGCATGCACACACACACGACACACGCGCCTTTACAGCACCCTTTAATCTAATTAAAGTAAATAAACTTATAACGGATCACCACAGTGACAAAATGCTGCTGAGGAAGCTAATTTGTCTGCTAGTAGTGGGGCTCCAAGAAACAGATAATGCTGTTTTATTACACAAAGGTCACCAGGGAAATTAACTGGCCGGGGCCAGCAAATAAAAGAAAGGCCCCGGCACTCAGAATAACAAGTACATACTGATTACATTCAATCAGGACAGTCCCAGCTGGATAGAACACTGACCTTTCTACCGTCTGGTAATACGGTAAACGCCGGGACGGGACAACACAGCCACCGTGGCAAGGCCTGCAAGCATGTTGTATTGAGGCAATAATCCTGCCAGGCAGCCACTACACGCCATATTGTGTAGGTTATCTGTCTGCAGGAGGTTACGTTTTTATACAATTCAATACAAATTCATGATTTCACCCTCAGTTAGTACTTCTTCCATTTTTTTCCCTAGACTTGGACAGCACACAATTGGAACAAGGACATTCCTCTGAATTCACAAACGAGAGGCCAAAAGTTTTTTATCCACCCCCCCCTCCCTCTCTCTCCCTATCCCTCTCTACATTTTCTTTAAACCACATCAACTCTCCATTCTGAGGGCAAAGATTTGGTGGAACTAGTACACCCCGACTATTTTTGTCATCAATGGCATATGTACAGTATATATTTGGTTATAACCAAGTGGCCTTGTGTCCATCGACACAAGGCCACAACTCTGGCTTTTCCGTATTGTTACATGATAGCATTCATACCATCAGCCCGACCGACGCGACAATCATTCAGCGATTATCCGAATTCATTACTGGGATTACTTGGTCCAAGGCGCTGCCCGGCGACCGCACGGAGCCTATATCCTCCTCTGCCTTCATCGCATGCTTTCATTTCATCTGTAGCCTTGCTTCCCGGCCGGAGCAGTTAGTCACTGTCTCCCGCTGTGTCTGTGATTGATGTTTACAGGTCATAGCAATACTCTTAACTCATTAGTTAGAAAGGGAAAGATGGGAGCACTTGCTGGAGTGAGATATTGCAACAGGAGCATTCGGAAGGGAGCGACTCCAGCGGCAGACAGAGAAACTTAGCGTCAGTGTGATAATAGCCCCTGAACTATTGCATGTTTCAATCAATGGAGACAGAAGTAAATAAAAGGCAGCTAGGGGGATGATTCACAGGCATCGATCCCCCGGAGCTCAACACAGACCCTGCTGACAATCTACGGTCTGGGCCAGTAATGCTCGCAGTCATCCACAAAATCAATGAAACTCATCCTTTCAATAGCATCCAATTATTAGCACAAAGTAAAGGCAGCCTTCGACGATAAATCAGAAAAAAGAAGAAAAAAAACTTTATTGAAGAGACACGGACAAGATGAATGCTAATTGTAATGTGAAAAATGCACAATGTTACGCTAAAACAGCCCCCCCCCCCCACCCCCCCAAAAAAAGAAAAGCAAATGACTTGTCATTTCATTGCACATAATGATCCAGAGCTAAGTGACTATATGACTCCAGTGTGGTTTGCAGAATTCACATAACTAGAGTGGTGCCCGATATGAGTATATGCAGAAGTCAGAATGATGTCAGGATAAGGCCAGCTCCATATATGGACCCTGGGCAGGGGCCCTGTCCAGGATAACGTGGGTCCGACCAACTCCACACCGGCCACTGAACTCCCTGCGATGCTGTGGGACGTGTGTCCAATTTGAAGTGGGTGGGGCGAAAAGGTTCTTCAGTTACATGGATTACAGACAGACAGACTAGATATTCATTTGATCAGCGTTGGTGACAATGTAATCACAAGTAAAAAAAGAGATTACTTATCTGGGTTGTAATTTGGATAACAATCTTTAGTTTCCGGTGAAAAATGGCAACACAACTAATCAAGAAAGTCAATCAAAGAACAAGATTTTTGAGTTTTCTTTTTTTTATTGTTTATCAATAAGTGATGATCTCAGACTTAGATAGATGAACACTGAGATAGTGTAGAGTGTACAATGTTACTGAGCTTTTCATGATAGGAAATGTTTTCAAGGACCCTCAAATTGATACATATTAGGCCGTGGACCCCAAGCCCCCAGAATGGCTGGCCAACGTTAGATAGGTAGGTAGATCATATACATTTCAGCCATTGCGAGCTTGTAGATTGGCTATTTTCAAAATATTTTTACACATTTTTAACTTGTGTAAAATGGGACATTCTGCAATAGGAGTACTTTTACTTTTAGTACTTTAAGTACATTTTGAGACATACTTTTATTAGAGTACATTTTTTATACAGGACTTCTACTTGTAACAGGGTACATCTAAATTGCAGTATTTTGCACTATTAATACTTTTACTTTAGACTGAAGCTTATGCCTTGCGTTACATGACAACCTTTATTCCACATGTTGACACACCAGGGTTTTTATAATTAATTTTATTTTTTATAAATAAGGCCATCCAATGTTCTCCTCTGCTGGTTCCCCCTCTAATAATCATTAATTTCCCATTATAGTTTGTGTTAATTAAAAAAAACAAGCTACAAGTTTAATTGCCATTACATGTAATGATGTTAGATCTAATGTTCATTTGTCGTCTTCCATCCATCATGCGCTCGTTACTCTGACTCCCTGGGATTTTAATCAGATAGCGGAGGAAGTTTGATTCCCCCTTGTCTCTAATTATCTGCTCCGCTTCATCATTTAATCTCTCCCAACGCAACGCAACGTTTGTTGTGGCGCGGCCAGATGTCGAGTATATACTGCAACAAAACACTTCATGTGATGTAGCTGCTCACGTTGTGTGTTTTGTCTGCATGCGGAATGACTTGTTTAATGCATTTGTTCCAATCTGCCGCTATGCATAATATGCTACCTGCATATGCATAGCTGTAGCTGGCATTGTCGTTGCTCTTTTTTCCTTTCTAGTCTTTCTTATTTTCATTCCTGGCAGTTTTTCTCTCTAGTAGTCTATTCTCTGTATTGTTGTGCGGAAGTAAAGTATAAAATAGTGCAATAATTTATGGGGGGGGGGGGGGGGGGGGGGGCATCAAAAGATGAAATATGTAAACAGCGACAATTTTTATGGTGGATGTATTTGCCCATGTTGTCTATTTGTTATCCCTCACTGCTACTGTATGTAGACCGCGAGAACTCCTCACACACACTCAGTGTGTGCTTCTTTTTCATATATAGACATATCACATATAGGCCTATATACATATCACTCCATAATATTTTGATCTTTCAAAATCATTTCATCTGAGAAGCCAAGGTAACCTTGTTCAGAACGTCCAGACAATGTAATTGACTCTCTCCTGAATACCACGTTAAGGAAGTGCAACTCATCAGCATAAAATGCCTCTTATTATGCAAAAATCAGGCCACCGAGCCAATATATCCAAATCCATTTAGATCACTGACAGCGGGAGCCTCGAGAGAAGTGATTGGTTACTGGGTAGACCGGTTTTATTGAAGCCAATCAATTCATCACAAAAGTCTTTGTCATCATCTGACTCGTTCAAACATGATGCGTCTCCATGTTTTTTAACACCGTGTGTCTGTATGGAAGCCAAACGTCTATAAAATGTTTTGGGTGTGTATTTCTGTGCGTCTGTCTCACCGGTGAAACATTTTGCAACAATCACAGGGAGATATCTTGTGCATGGTGTCAGTATACGGGCTAATACACTGCAAGATGGTCTGATATTTAGGCTGTCGGGGACCTTTATTGGCGCTCGCCGGCGCAAGATCAGGCTTTGCCCGCCAAGGTTTTGCTCATGCTGTGTGTAAAGCACTGTGAGAAGATCCAGCTGCGATAATGGCTATATTATATATAACAACACAACATCAAACCAGCTGTTGGAGGAAGGAAAGGAATTAGCTCGCCAGTCAGGACAGATCCTCTGTGATGTGATGGACAGTATAGGTGCTGAGTATAAAAGAAATGAAAGTGAAAGTGCCTCAACATTGCATTACAGGACTTGAGTAAATGTACTTATTTGCTCTCCAACAGTGGATCCTGCAGGGCAGGATGGGAGGATGATCATGGGTAGTGTTATTACGGCGTTAATTTATGAGCCGTTTCCAAATGTCATAAATCAGCTCTGTATTCAACAGCTCGTCACCTGCACCACTGTCTCACCACAGCAACAAGACCCTACACAGCATCATGGAAACCACGTCCATCAATCACTTATTATACAAGATGAGCTGTCATATATGCTGCATGTCAAAAACATTATCTGGAGAATGTTACCAATGTTAACCATGTTGAAACTATACAGCAGATATATGGAGCACAGAGTTCCAAGCTTGAAAGGCCGTTAGAAATCAGTGGTCGAAAAAAGTACTCACATGCTTTACTTAAAATATGTATAAAAATAGCAGATCTACAAACGTGTGAGCTTCGGTGTTCGGTTATTTTCAAATGGTTGAAATGTATATAGGACTGAAGTGGTTAATGTATATGTTTTCTAATAATAATCTAAATCTACAAAGTAACTAGGAACTAGGAAGTTTTCAAATAACTGCAGTGGAGCAAAAGTACAATATTTGCCTCTGAGATGTAGAGTAGAAGTAAAAGTAGGCTACAGCCTAGGAAATTGGAAATACTCCAAAAGTACCCCTCCCCCTATCCACAAGGATAGAGGGAGGGCTGTCTTACTGAGACAACATGTAGTCCAGGAAGTAAGTGAGCCCAGTGTCCATGACATCAGAGACTGGGCTCACTGCTAAAATCTAAAATATCTAAACCCACATATTACACACATAAAGACCCCCAGGAAGGTGTTGTAATCTTCTAAACGTCATTAACATATATTTTTTTGCAAAAAGGGTGAGGTTTCCCTTTAAGTACAGTACTTGAGGAAATATATGACCACTGGCTGTCATATAGGCAGCATGTCAAAAACATTACCTGGAGAATGTTACCAATGTTAACCACGTTCAAATACAGCAGATATATGGAGCGCAGCGTTCCATGCTTGACAGGCGGTTAGAAGAATGCCTTGCAGTGATGCAGTGTTGGAGTGACTCTGCAACGCGTGTCACAAATAGCACCATCTGTTAACAGCGCTTTATGAAGCATAACCGGACCAATCACATTTCTCTCTCATTCTGAAAGAGCAACGCATCAGTCCACCTGTCCATCAGTCCACCTGTCCATCAGTCCACCTGTCCATCAGTCCGCCTGTCCGACCAACAACCCATTATTCCGACATCCGGTTGGTCCGACTGGCCCCCTAACCTTAACTGCATGTTACTGCACGCAAAGCCACGGGGGTGAGGCTTAACCGGACACGTAGTCGGACTAACAGGATGTCGAAATTATGGGCAGTCCCCCTGCCCTCAGCCAGAACCCAGGAGGATATAATTAATAATCACTAAGTTACAAAACTTGCATAATGTTTTGGAAAAGTTGCTGTGTATGTAGCACCCCGGTACCGTCTTAAAGGGAATAACGGGGTGTTTGAGTTTGTTAAATTAACCTCTGTATAACCCTGTATTTATATAATAAACCCGCTGATTAAATCGACTTTAACTGCAAACTAGCAGATCTACAAGCTCAGTATACCTACTTTAAAGGAATATACCAGACCAGACTTTAAATGTAGGCTAAATCAGATTTACTGATAGGGTTATTAGTTCAATTGTTTGTACAACTGTGTTTAGCCCTTTTTAAATGGCAAATAAAATAAAACATGAAATATACAATGCAGTAGACATACAATACAAGAATGGTAAACCCTTTTTAGAATGAACCAACACTAGGCCTTGCAATATAACCAAATAGGCTCTAGCCTTTAAACCAGTGAAACCAAATAAACCATACCTGATGTAGAGTCCCTTAAATACTTTAATTACCTTCACAAAACCAATCACTCTGGACTTGGTTTAAAATAAAATATAACTCTCACAATCTTTACATTTCGTACCAAAATCCCTTTTCAATTAGTTCAACCAAAATCAGATTACTATTCCTAAATAGCAGATACAAAATACAAAACACTTCAATCTAAACACACAGTGCGGGCCCACACTCACACACACACAAACCAAAAGTTGCAGACCTGATCGTGGTGATGATGATTTACTCCTCAGTCCTTGTTGATGAGCAACAGCAAAAGTCCTACTCACAGTTCTTTGTCAGATCTGTTGAACAGTTCGTGATGGTGAGATGTGATGAAGCCAGACTGCAGGAACGTCGAATCCTCGTCAGGAACTGCACTCCAAAACACAGTCTCTTAGAATGAGCAAAAGTCTCCTCTTGTTGAGAAACTATAGCTTTCTTCACTCAGTCCGAGCACATGTTACTTTACCACTCACTTAAGACTTCTTATAACTCACTCAAACAAAACAGACACAAGAATCATGCACTGTGCATCAAACTATCAGAAAACTTCCACTTCACTTCTGTGTCATGTCAACCTGTGTCAGGTCATACACTCTGGTGAATATATATTCTCTCTCTCCCCACTTCACCTAATTGAGAAACTCCCAATCAGAACACATCACTTGATCACACACACCAATCAGAATGAAGAACTCCAGTACCTGGTTAACTGTCTCATTTACTCTTTGCTCAGTAAACTCATTAACCCTGGAACACACCTGTTTAACATTACACCTCGTTATTGGGTTTTTTCCACAGTCTCTCCTATGCATTTTACCCTTTAACTGCTATGAACGGCATGCATCGTTTTTAAACATACAAAAGACAACTTTTTATTAAAGGCATACATTTTGAAATTAGTCAACTGTTTTAGAATGACTTGTATTATCTATTAAAATATAAGAATAAGGCTAAGGGCATGAAATAACCACTGGGCTACATGTAGTTAAAGCACCTCTGCACTCGCCACCTCAACCAACCTAACCCCATGTCACACCACACATCCCATAAATTGGTGAATTGTGCATTTATATAGTGCCTTTATCCAAAGCGCTTTACAAGTTCAAAACATCATTGCAGTAACAGTATGAGTTATGATGTTTCTTACAATTCAATTCAAGAGTACCGCTCTATTAAAAAGCACAAAAACAAAACAAATCATCAACCATCAACAAGTAGTGAGTTAAGGTCATTACACACTGGCGAATTGGCGACGCGATATATTCGTGCGAATAATTCGCATTTAAAAAAAAACAATTGAAGTCCATGCAAGCTTCCACATCAGTGGCGAATGTGCGAATGTGCGAAAATGCGACCGTTTTCGCTTTTATTTGTTCGCTCTGGTGTCGTATTTTGCAGAGATTCGCAGGCGAACTGCAACATGCAATATTTCGCATTTTCAGATCGCTTATTCGCATCGCGTCGCTAATTCGCCAGTGTGTAATGACCTTTACTACTAAAATTGGACCTGACGTCTCATTTTACCTCCGCCCACTTTTAGTATTTCAGCTCTCATTGTGTCTGGTCTTCAAGATTCTAGATTCTGTTCCTAAGTACCTACTGGGCTACCTGCCCAGAGTGAGGGATGCTCACGGGTAGGCTACTCAACCAGGGGAAGTTCATACAGTATGATCTAGTTCTCCCCAGTTTCAGGACGCTCAAGGGGAACAATGCGTTTTATTACGCAGCCACTACTCTGTGGAATGCACTCTGTCCAGCCCTGAAATCCCTAAATTATCTTGCAAGATTTAAGAAAGACCTTAAATCATGGCTCCATCTTCACACTAAATGGTCTATCTATAAAAGGATATTTAAGAACCAAATGGACCCTTATGGGTCTGTAATTCCGAGAGTGTACAAATGGAATCAAATGGACCCGCAAGTGGCCTATTACATACAAAAGTGGGTGTCATTCGAATTAAAAGCTTTGAGAATAAGCGTCTTGCTCAAGGACACTTCAACACTAACCCGGGGAGAGCAGGGGATCAAACCAGGAAACTACTAAATCTCAAGCCCCGCCTGAGCCGCTGATATCAGGACGTCCCACCCCATGACCCAGCCCATGTCCCACTCCACCCCAGCCCACGTCCCACCCCCACATCTCATGTCAAGCAGCACGGGGTCTCTCGTCTAAATGCAGTGTGATGAACGCACCAGGGGGTGGGTGGGAACAGACTCGGTTTGCGGATGCAGAGGGGAAGAAAATCTGATTAAACAATTAGTGTCAATTAGCCCCGACCAAATCATTCCGCAAACAATTGGTCTCTAGTGCCCGGCTTAATTACGGGCGACTTTCAGCTCCTTATCACGAGCCACGTCGCCCCGTGATTCATGTCCCACTCACGCCTGTCCCTCAAGCACCATCAATTATCCGCCAGTAAACAAATCCAGCAGAATAAAAAAAGAAAGGGAAAAGGCCCAACAGCAGTGGGTCGCATGCACGGCGGATTTGCATATCTTTATGTATTCATGTCTGCTGCGGTGACATCAGAGCTGCACGCAGATCACATAAACAAGGTTGATAAAAGGATAAGATAAGCATGCATGATGGACAGGACATACCCCGAGCCTTGTTGGGGTCAGTGGTGGAAAGACTTTACTCACGTTTCTTTACTTTACTTGAAGAAAAGCATTAATACCGCAATGTAGAAATACATTAAAAAAAAGTACAAGCCTGGAATTCAAAATTCTTAAAATAAAATGAAAGTAGGAAAGTGTTGGTACTAAAATGTACTTAAAGTACCAAAAGCAGAAAGTACTCATTATGCAGAATATCCCATTTCATACGTTTGTGTAGGCTACAAAGATCTTTATAAAATATCCAATCTATTGGGAAATGAAGTGGTTAATGTTTGTTTTGTAATAATAATCAAAAATAGCTCAAGTTTTCAAATAATTGTAGTGGAGTAAAAGTACAATATTTGCCTCTGAGATGTAATGGAGTAGAAGTAAAATAATTGGAAATTTGGAAATACTCATACAGTAAAGTAACATAAAAATGAAATTACCTCAACATTGTATACGCCTACACTGCCCTACAGTATAGTTACTTTACACCACTGGACAGGACATTATACTCAGAGCCGTTAGGGTGGAATTTTACCACCTATAACAATATCTGTATACTGCCTATAGCCTATGACATGCCAAAGTAGCTGAATACCTAGCTGCATAAAGGTTTGACAACCACTGCTCTATAGAGGAACGCATTTAAATCTCTGAGTTACTCTGCATGTTCAGTTCATGGATGGAGTGAACTGATGGATGGAGTGACATTATGGTACATTGTAACATGAGAAACATGACAGGAATATATGACATATTGCACATTCACTGACAATTTGGCCTATACTAAACAGAAGGACACTGACATGGGAACTGAAATGTGTAATGTTACTGTATTGTGTTGTGTCAACTCATCATGTCATTATACTGTGCAGCATATATAACACTGTTTGTTTCTGTGTTTTTGTGACACTGATAGTTTAGCACAGAGTGCTAAGTGGGTGTTAGCACCATACAAAAAAGGGGGGAAGGGTCCAGACTAGCAGTACCAAACCACACATTGTGATGCGGGAGCATATTTCATAAACACACACACACACACACACACACACACACACACACACACACACACACACACACTAACACACACACACACACACACACACACACACACACACACACACACACACACATGCAGTATAGAGGAGGGGGGGTGGAGCGACAGCAGGCGCGATGACATGTTAAATTACCCTGGTGATGTATAGCTTAATGAACCCCTTGTGTTGATCAGGCTCCACATTAATCAACAGCCATGAACAGATTCCCTTATTTTCTCAACGCTGCCTTGATAAACTGCAATTTCATTTAACCTTGGACAGCAACTTTAATAGCATCCACAGGACAACTGTCAATACTTCCTGGGTATACAGTGATTAAATTGCGAGCCGAGAGAAGAAGCGCGCCTGTGTCCCGGCTTCATCCTCGCGTTCATCCCCCCCCCATTGCCCCACACCCACCCACCCACCCACCGAACACACCCCACCCCCGCCTCTATCCCTCCCACTGACCAACCCCCACACCACCCCCCCATCCCCTTTTCTTCAAATCACAATTTGTACTTTCACACAGTCTGCATTCAGATTCCAAGTCGGAAACAAGATGATGCTGGACGCCACAGCGCTGTGCGGCCGTCAGAAAGAATCCCATCATGTGGGTCTATTTGTACTCCCCGCCCCTCCACCAGACACAGATGTGCTTTTACACAACGTTACATTACATTACTGCATTATGCTCAAAGAGACCCGACAGCCAGTGAAACCTGTTGAATCTTTCCATCCCTTAAGTGTTCCTATTCCAGGGCGAACTTTGTGTGAATATGCCAGCTCTACAAGCTCACAAAGGGGCACGGTGTGTCAGGTTGTGAGCTTGCAGATCTGGTATTTTCGGCAGATATTTGGTGCTGAAAATGTTGTGGGAAACAATATTGGAGGATCAAGTACTGTAGCCCTGGGGGACTGCAGCCAATTAACAATAAAGGGTTTAAGTGTTTCCCCCTATTATATCGTTATGAGCCAACTGCAGGTGGATTGTGAGAGTATGAACCTTATTTGGTAAATACATGGTGCATTTTTTATCCAAAGTGCTTGACATTGCATGCTTTGCTTTGCATTCACACACCGACGGAGGAGGAAACAATTATGTTTCCAACCTGCTCATCGGGAGCAGATAGGGGCTTGGTGTCTTGCTCAAGGACACCACAACACTAACATGGGGAGCCGAGGATGGATTAGAAACCGGGAACCTTCTGATTTACAAGCTTCTGATTTCTATCTGTGGCGCTCGTAAATAACAATTAAAAATTTCAACCACTTTCAACCTGCCATCTCTATTTTGGGCAAGTCGTACATTCCAAATGTCCAAACAATTCCAAACATTTGACAGTGAAACTAGTGTAAATAGTAAATGTACAGGCTCGCAGTTTGGCTATTTTATTGATTTTGATAATATAGCATTCTAATTCTGTAATTCTGTTTGTTTGTCTAGAATTTACAATCTACAAGCTCACAATACATCGCAGTGAGCTTGTAGATCAGCTATTTGGTGTGTTGGGAAATAGAGGCGGACCTAATATAGAGCACTGGGACATCCCGGTCAACAGCTTTAAGTGGTTAATTATTAAAGCTTTCTTGTAATCGTGTTTGCCCTCATAATTAATGGTTGTATCTGCACATCCATCTAGCAACATGCGGTGCATAAACAACAGATTCCTTTCAAATAATGTAGGTAAACTAATCTAGGTAGTCGAAAATAACTCATCTCACACACGGCCCCTTAAGTTTGTTTGTCAGTATAGTTTAGATGTGTTCATGTACACAGAGGTGTTAAGTGGAAAAGATGGTGACAACCAATGCCCTGAGCCCTGTCATAATGATTTTCTCAGATATCCGCCACCCTTGTCAATTTAGCATAAATGATCAGCTGTGAGGGCCTGCTGGCTGATTAAAACCAATTGTCTGGGTAGGGAAGGACAAGGCAACCTCTTTATTGTATGATAAACTAAGTTAATGGAAGAAGACAATCTCCCCTCTGGGAAAGCGTTGTGTTTTCTTCTCTAGATCGGAGAGGCTTTCCATGATCCCCAGCATGCACTGCCCAAACTTCCAATGCAATGAGTGACAGATAGAGCGGATGTGTCCATCAATGTCAGCGTTAGAATCCGAAACACTTATCCACGCTTTGTGAATATCGGATGAGCAAACCAGGATGACGTACTTCTGCCTAACTGTTTCTGGCAAATCACAGATCGGCCACCGCTGTGAATGTGTTGTCTTGATCGGCTGACAGGTTTTTGCAAAGAAATGTCTGTCTCTAAACATGTGCTATTTTATAATCAAATTGTTCACTTGATTTAAAACGTAAGCCCATTGAGAAGCATCGGCCACTTGCCCTTTGAGGAGCATCGGCCACTGGCTATCACAGGCAGAGGGACATACTAAGCTGTGTGCTGCGTGCTAAGCTGCAGACAACAGTCGTGTTAGTTTCATCTTCTCGGCGAACAATGCGAGCTGGCTCTCCCGCTATTGTGCTCCGTGGCTGACATAACGAGGAAGGCAAACATTTCTCTGTCTTGCGCCTCTCGCCGGCTTCCTCCACCCACTCTTGAGAGGTGACAGGCATACACACGGACTTCCCATTATTACTCCAGTGCGGCTAGAATGCCTCCAGGAGGATAATTACTGAAACTTGAAGAGCCAGGGATAATCCTTAAGCACTTCACTTTGTATGACTGCCTCGCCCGTCTGTCTCCGAGGCAGCCGCTCGTGCTGACAAAGTGCAAGGCCGCGCCGGGTGAAAGTCAATAAGGAAGACCTTGTGGCCTGCATGCACACATGCAGTAGTCAAGGCAAATGGCAGCAAAATACTCTGTGCACTTCTTTCATCATGAACTTTATGTTGGACACATAATCGTCCATCCCCCATGTCAAACAAACAAGTGACCTATGAGAGATATTGCACATGATGTAATAGCACTAGGCAACGTGCACAAAATACATGCCTATCTTTACGACCAGCGGAGCCACTTGGAATTCTGCAACCCAGCATGAATACCGCACTAGACGCACTAGTGTTACAATTAATTCCAAATACAATGTATTAAACTGGAAACCTTTGAGGGCCTCTCTACTCAAACCAAGGTCTTAGTCATATTCCTGTCTACTACTTTCTACTTCAACCCCAGATTTGAATCCAGACATTTGTAGGATATTGCGCTAATAGAGCCGGCCTGCTTGCTCAGGGGATGAATTGAA
>NC_139698.1:28768279-28920779 GCF_964188405.1 Protomyctophum parallelum | reverse complement strand
ATAATCCAACATGTGTGATCTAAATTATTGAGCGCCTACTGCTTCATTTGGTTCTAAATTTAGCTACAACTCGTTGGACTCTCTCCGACTGTTCAAGAAGAAAAAACGTATATGCTATGGGTTTAAATGTTTTGTCTATATGTGGATAGATAGATAAATAGATAAATAGATAGATAGATAGATAGATAAATAAATAAATAAATAAATAAATAAATAAATAAATAAATAAATAAATAAATAAATAAATAAATAAATAAATAAATAAATAAATAAATAAATAAATAAATAAATAAATAAATAAATAAATAAATAAATAAATAAATAAATAATACATGAATATTCGACTATTTATATTTGGGGAAATATAAAAGGGGTCAACTATATGATATTAGGTTCGTAGCCTGAACTTCCTGAAGAAGGCAACAACAAAGTTTGCTATATAGATGTAGCCTATATTAGCTTTAATGTAGCCTATAAGCAACAAATAGCCTATAGTAGGCCTATATATAGCCTATTCTGGTGATTTAAATGTTTGCATAAAATGTTGAAATATTTAACAGCACGGCTAAAACGGCACTGGAAGTCTACAATAATTTTGCATGTTTTCCCCCGCGCCTTGTATAGGCTATTTTAGGAGCGGCGCGGTAAATTAAATCCCAAAAGATGTCCAACGCTAGAAACAGAATTAATCAGCCGCTCCATCTATCAGCCAACGTGTAATAAAAGGAAGCGACATGGGTTAGGCACATGATGTGATGAATAATCCTCCTGGTCGTTTTAATTAACTTTTCCCTGTCCCGTAATGACCAGGCTGGTCAACAGAGCCGGTCAATAAGCATGTTAATATCAAACAAATAAAAAAAAAAACTGGAAGATGATTAAAAACCTCCCGCGTTATTAAATTTGAAATTCAAATGAAATGTATAGATGAAGCCACCGGCCGCATGCACGCTGCATGCTAATAGCCGCTCTGGGGATAGAGGACAGGAGACCCCCAGGCTCCATCCATGACCACACACACACACACACACACACACACACACACACACACACACACACACACACACACACACACACAGTCACGCACACGCACACGCACACGCACGCACGAACACACACGCGCACACACACACACACACACACACACACACACACACACACACACACACACACACACACACACACACACACACACACACACACACACTCACACACACATATACACACGGCCTTATACACAACAAGTTATAAGTTCCTTCATTATGTAACAGGAGGTCTGTGCGCGCGGTGCGCACAAGGCCTATATGGAATACAAAATGTCAACGGGGCCGAATGATAAACAAATTCCTGCATGTAGCGTCATAATATCGTCTTTATTTTTCTGTCTTCATGCTCTGAGTAGAGCAATCATCACCGCACCCGCTGTGCAAATGTCATCCATCCATCCATGAACCATCCATCCATCCATCCATCCAACACCATGCACCTCAGGTGGATGGTTGCAGCAGTTGTGGCATTTGTTTTTATTTGTTATTATTGTTTTGGATTGTGGATTAATATTTAATATTCGAACAGCAAAACTTTTTTCTTCCTGAATTTCAGTCAACGCACACAAAATATTGAGTCTTAATTGAACTCATGAGAGAGAGAGTAAAGAATGGACCCCGCGCAACTCGAAAATAAATGTCTTTTACACTCTTGGAGTTGCTGATGATTTTTACAGTGGCACAGAATTACCACCAAAACTTGTAGGATATTTAATTTTCTTTCTTTCTTTCTTTCTTTCCTCTGCTCTATGAAAAATGAATCATCCTCTGGAATGCAACCGTTTCAGTTTTAATAAAAGGAAGAAAGAAAAAAAACGCCAACATAATTGAACAGCAATTACAGCATAATAATGTGAAAGTTTGAGGAGACATAATATAGGTCTGAGACAGGGAACAATAGCTACCTTTATAGACCCCCTCGTAATAATAATAGTTGTGTGTATATTATAAGTTAAGAAATTAAAACATGTCACCGAGGGCAATTTATGTCGGAGCTGCTTGCCTCCGGGCCACGCGGACGGGGCCCGCATGTAAAGCCACGTTATTTCCAACATCAGAGCGACTCCACAACGACAAAATGTATATGAGCAAGAATGACTGTAGATGGAGATATTTCACCTATATTCCAAACGTAAGACTATACAGTCACTGCAAAAACACGAATGCCAATGTAACCCCGGCCAACAGTTATATAAAAGAGTGAAACTCGTCCAAATGCCAACTCATGGAGTGTACAAACGCAATAGCCCATTATAATTATGCACACTCAGGACGGAAGGCTATAACACTCAGGATTTTTAGGCCACCCGCGTTTTGTTTATATGTCTATGGAACAGCAGTGCTCTGGCCTGGCCTATACATTTCAATACGTGCCCTATAATTCCCTTTACGCGCATGCATTGAATTGTGTAGCAAATTTAGAAATTCATCCATTTGTATAATTTACAACAGCTGCACAAATACAAATGTACTCCCATGTGCATACAGAAGCACATACACATTTGCACTGTACACTCTCGGTCTCAGTCAAATTCTCGGGCTTTTACAGTGCACCCTATAGTATCCCTGTTATATACTGGGTCATCTTTTTTTTTAATAGATATTTATAGAACGCAGCGCTGTGTAAATTTCAATAAGTGGCCCTAATTCCTTTTCACTCTCATTTAACTTTAGCTTCTCTTCCGTTCCTTTCTTATGGAGTGGGTGGGTGCCTGGGTGGGAGGGAGGGAGGGGCCCGCTGTCTCGAGTGCTCTATTGATGACCTCACGGTAGAATGTGGCGGCGGCGGCGCGGACACGGCGCGCTCATTGGTCGCCCGCGTGTCACAGCGGCACTTCAAAGCCTGGAGAGGAGCTACAATCGTGGTGGAATGGGCGGAACGCATCATTGTATTGCACACCTCTAAAAAAACACACTGCCTCTCGATTCATAAATATAAAAAGATCCTCAGAGGAGGGCAGGTTTTTTTTTTGTGGGATGGCAACTTCACTTCTAGGGGTGAGTCTTTCTCTAAAGGGGCTTTTTTATCCTTGCTGGTTTTAATTAGTTCCCTGTATTGTCCGGATTCTTCTTCGGCGGAGAGGGATTAAAATTATCCGTCGCTCACAGAGGGAAAAGACAGTGCTTTGATTATATATATTTTTTTCAAGCAGCAGGGTGTTTGGAGTCCTAGGGCTGCAAGGGCAGGCTGAGATTTACTGAGATTTAGTTCACTTCATCCACACGGCTAGAAGTTTATAGTGCTATTGCTCAAAGCCCTGTTGCTTTGCTTCCATGTCCCATTTGTCTTAAATCTGTGCTCCCTCCGATCAGCCATAATTCCGTGCTTTATTCTCGTCTAGATCTAACAGGTAGGCAACGGCGATCTCTTTTACCCGAACTGCAATGTGTGTTAATGAACCTATAATTTCATGCTGTAGCCTATAGCTATACTTTAGCCATTCATTCTCTGACTGAGAACAAGTTTTCTCAGTCGGGAGTAAATTGTGATTATTGTCGCTGCATAGCAAACTGTCAGTGTCACTGGTGTTTTGTATGCACGGTCGGATTGACTGGTCACTTACCGCTGTTCCCTTTCTTGTCAGGAGGAGCCGAGGTTAGGATCGACTCCTTTAGCCATGTTGGCTGCAACATGTAACAAGATAGGGAGCCCGAGCCCTTCGCCGTCCGCGATTTCGGATAATTCTTCATCTTTTGGAAAAGGTTTCCATCCGTGGAAAAGAGCCACGGCGAACAGCTGCAGCCTCGGATCCGCCGGCCTGTCCGGCTTCGGGGTGTCTCACTCTCGTAACGGGGGAGGGATATCGGACTCTTTCGGCACCAACTGCTCCACGGGATCCAGTGCCTTTTCACTCACGTCGGGCGCCTCGTCTGGCTCCCACTTTGGAAACGACTACTCCGTGTTCCAGGCGTCCGTCTCCACCAACTCCCAAGAATCCAGCCACCAGCCGGTCTTCATCTCCAAGGTGCACACGTCGGTGGACAGTCTGCAGGGCATCTACCCGAGGATGAGCGTCGCGCACCCCTACGAGTCCTGGTTCAAGTCCTCCCACCCCGGCATCCCCACGGGAGAGGTCGGCACCGGCGGAGCATCGGCGTGGTGGGACGTGGGAGCGGGCTGGATAGACGTCCAGAACCCGAACGGAGCCGCACTACAGACGTCACTACACTCCGGTGGACTCCAGACGTCCTTGCACTCTCCTCTGGGGGGATATAACTCCGATTACTCGAGTTTAAGTCACTCCGCGTTCAGCACAAGTCCCTCTCCGCACCTGTTGACTACCGGGCAGCATCTGATGGACGGCTTCAAGCCGGTGCTGTCGTCGTATCCGGACTCTAGCCCCTCTCCGTTGGCCGGGGGTGGGGGCACCATGCTCTCCGGAGGACCGCCCGCGTCTTTAGCGGGGTCCCCGCGGTCGTCGGCGCGGCGCTACTCGGGCCGCGCCACTTGCGACTGTCCGAACTGCCAGGAGGCGGAGAGGCTGGGGCCCGCGGGAGCCAGCCTCCGGAGGAAGGGTCTCCATAGCTGTCACATCCCCGGCTGCGGGAAGGTTTACGGGAAAACGTCGCACCTAAAGGCGCATTTACGGTGGCACACCGGCGAGAGGCCGTTCGTGTGCAACTGGCTCTTTTGCGGGAAGCGGTTCACGCGCTCCGACGAGCTCCAGCGACATTTACGCACGCACACCGGGGAGAAACGGTTCGCGTGTCCGGTGTGCAACAAGAGATTTATGCGCAGCGACCACCTGAGCAAACACGTAAAAACTCACAGCGCCGGGGGGTCCGCGGGCTCCGGCTCCGGTGGCAGCGGGGGGAAGCGAGGGAGCGATACCGACAGCGAGCACAGCGCGCCGGGCAGTCCTCCGTGTCATTCCCCCGACCTGTTGCAACCACCAGAGTCTGCCCCGGGAGTAGGCATGAGCGGCCTCTAACTCCGTTCGTTTAAGTATAATGTTTTTTATTTTCATGTTCTGTTTGTTTTGACGGAGTTGTGTCCAAGGAATAATGAAAGTGGACATATATAGACTACTGTGATGTATGCAACATGCTTCATCAGCGCGGTCACTGAACGAGCAATTTTAAGTTTGTTGACTTTCTCAAGTGCTTATACGACTACTAATGACACATAGTTGTCCACCATAAAACCTCCCATTAATAATACAGGATTCTGCGGTGTCAAACTGTGGTCCGGTTGGTACTTGTGGTGTGGGCACACATGCAGGCAGGGCACAAATTGAAACTTTTTACGCACAGACTGATCCAGGGTATCCTCGATGTTTTTACGCAAAGCAGGGTGTTAGAAAGCAAAACATAGTTAATAATAAACATCGCTCTAACAAATAGTTGCTACAATGTGGCTCTGCCAAGTTGTGTTACTGCTGACATTACTCTTCAAACCAATCTCTGGCACTTTATTATTGAGCAGCAGAAATGATTCCACTTGTATCCCTCTCTATACGGGGGTATATAACCAGAAGAATGGACGCCCAAACATTGCGGGCTTCTCAGTGTTAAATTGGCAATGTTCTCCTTTATTGTAAAGACAAATAATTTGGAAAACTGTCGGAAGTATATGTAAAGTAAATGATTTGAACATGAATTAAAGGCCTATAATATTTCTATAATTGCTACAAAACCCGTGACTCGCTATATGCAGTCATGTACATTTAGGTCTGATAAGAATGCACCGTGCATGTTCACAATCACATCATATACTTCATATTATAAATTATTTATTTGTTTTCCACATTTTAAAGAAGACAATTTAACATTCAGGTGCCCACCATGTTTAGGTATAGATCAGAACCCATCACCGTAGGGTTTAATGATGATCAATATTTCTGCCATGATCACATCAGCCCGGTTGATAATGGCGAAAAACACGCATCCCATTATATAATTTAACATTCGCTCCACAAACTATAAAAGAGCGCCGAACCCAAGTCTATATAGGCTAGGCTATACTTGCATTTCACTGCAAATCTGTTGTACATAATACTGAGAAAATGTAGGTTTAGAGAGTATAATTACGCACCACTGTAAAAGGTGAGTTATGTATTTGTCCAGGAGACGATGATTTTGTATAGGTATTTCTAGTTGTACATTGACTCTAGTAAATATCTGAAAAATGTACGGAGATGTATTTGGATTTTTCTTTGACATTGATTATATAAAAAAAATGTTATTGTGGGGAGTTCTATTTAACCAGGAGTTTTCTTGTATTTTAGGGGTCTATCATTAGACGCACTTTGAATTTATTTGTAAGATTTTGAAATCATTTGACTGTTTATCCGCTCATTTAATTTAAAGCAAGCATGTTGTAAAAGTGACGTTAATTTTACAATATTTTTCTCCCCCCCTCCGAGACTGGCTTTTATTTAAGCCACTCAATAAAGTCACTATGGATTCAGAATCATCTCGTCAACTCACTTTATTTATGTATTTGTTTTGTTTGTTGACTGTCAACAAATGGTTTATTATCTTAGACCCTAGTAGGTCGTCTAGAAACTTATATATTTATATATAATATTTCGCATGCAATGCTTAATTTGCTCAAGTCATGTGGCCTCGTCGTCTTTATACAATTCCTTCAACATTTTAAAATAACTATTTTGTCGAGGAAAATGCTGAAGGTGAATGTCTTATTTGTGTTGAACATATTCTGTAATAATGCAGATTATAAAATGTATCTTCAATCTCGAGAAAATAATTTGAACCTCAGAATCTTTTTTTATTTCATGGTCAAAAAATTGTGATGATCAAATGTTCTCAATTATTATTATTATTATTAATAATAATAATACAATTCTCAGCCAAAGTGTGATGTATAGCACTGTAGCCTAGCCTATATATACTATAGCCTACATAACCAAGACAGCGCACGTGCACCAGACCAGTAGGTCTATTGAAATAGCGATAGCAGATCAACAAGCTCAAAATGGGTCGCGATCTGCTACTTTTGTGTGACGCTGCAGTGTGAAGTAAAAACACAAAATAAAAACATGCATGAGAGGATTCTGTTCGACGGCAACGAATACAGTTTTCTGGAGAAAATAATTAAATAAATGTTGCTCAATTAAATCTAAAACCAGAGTCTCCTGCATGCATGCACATGCCGCAACACTTTATTGCAGAGTCAGACCTAAGCCATTCATGCCTTGTGTATATATACTTACTTATATCCTTAAAAGTAGGCTATATGGGTAGGCCTATAAGTCATGTTTTCTTTTTTGTTAAAACAAAACGTTTTGTGTTCAATAATTCTCCCATGTCTCTCCAATTCAGACACAACAGAAAATACATATTCAGGTATAGATGACACATTTTCAGCCAATCAGGAAAAAGTAGCCATTCATCAGCAAGTTTCAATTTTGTCCGTTCATTTATTTGTGTCAGCAACAATTCCACAGTTTCCACTTGTTTAATTTGTATCCTGACTGAGTTCTCTGATTGGATAACATTGGTATCCCGACCTGAAGATGCATTTTCTGTTTAATAAAAAAGCTGCGGAGACATGCATGAACACTCTAAATAGCAATGAGTAGGCCTATATGCACAATATGAGCTTTTAAACACTTAATTTAACTAAAGAAAATCACTTATACCCTATAACTTTAAATAAAATTTATTGTTATCTTCATTAATCATTAGTTCCATTATCCATATAGTTTTGAAGCAATATTTCAAGTCAACGCATTTATCAGAAACGATTGTTCGCAATTATTTTACTTAAACGTGAAAAGAGAGGGGGTGGGAGGAATCCCCATGACTTCAGTTTGGCCTATACTCGACTTCCTTTACAATACAAAGGCTATTTGACATTTGCTCCATTAGAATTATACATGCAGGCTATGTTGTTTATAGTTTTTTTTTTTAATCTTTACAAATGTTGTGAGTATAGATTGAAAGAGGCCTGATAATTTGGTCTGGTTTTGGTAGCCTTCCCTATACACCATGCTTCTCTGAATGGTATGCCAATATTCCATAGGCTATGGCGTTGTAGGCCAAACTTCCTTTAAAAACGAACATGCTATAGGCTGTTTACGCACAGCACGGCTACACAGTAAATAATTCTCTTACGTATCTATATCTGTGCTACTGTGTGGTGGTTTATACAAACCAGCCTTTTATGATTTACATTGCAATTGTGTGTGTTTAGGCTGTAGGTACGACAATGGATATAATACAGCCTTTAGCCTATAGGCCTAGTTTTTTATTATACTGCGTAACATATCGTTTTCAATTCAGTGTATACTGTTTTGTGTTTTCTGTTTCTTAGGACTTATTATACGTATTTTTAAAACCTATACATTCTTAATTTGTCAAAGTTCTCTGGTAGGAATGGATACTTTACTTATTAGTGCAACAGCGCCATCTTGCGTTCCTGTCTTCCCCCAACAGCGGCATGGGCACTTAGCCTTATAGGCCTATATTATTACTTTGAGGGAGAGAGAAAAAAATACTGATGATATGATAATCAATTTGACTTATTGACCATTTGCCTATTGTCACCTACTTTCCCCTGTATGATCATTAAACATGCATAGCTTTTGATAAACCCATAGCATATTTAGCTTAATAGCCTATATGTCTCATACGATCCATTGTTACCTAACAAACACTATGTAAGCAAATAATCTATTTATAAACAAACAACAGTCCACATGTTGTGATTATGACCAGATGGCCTACAAGTTTAACACTGCCCATTCACTTTCATATGAGATGACACAGTAGGCAGTAGGCTAAAGTAGACGAATATGTTATGGCTGCCTAGCCGATCTGCCTTTACTGACGAAAAGCCTTCCATTACTTTAATAAAATGTGTTTTCAGAGTGCCTATCCACCTTTTTCCTGTAACCCATAAGTTTTGTAAAAGTGGCCAGGTCTATGAAAACAAGCATAATTAAAATAGCTGATCTACAAGCTCACAGCGACACATTGTGAGGTTGTACATCTGTTATTTAAAAACACATTGGGAATAAATCGAAATATTTTGAATATTTTTTAAACCTTTTAATTAAAAAGGCACAAAATATTTTCAGATGTGGACAATTACATATAATCTGGGGTTCCTTGACATGAAGAAATGTGGGAACCACTGGTATACAAATGTATTAGGAAGCAAGTCCAAATAAGCAACTACTGTACACTTTATAATAAAGCCCAAAAAAACAGCAATACCAATAATTAATTTGCAAGTGACTTTACAGAAAAAACAAGTCAAAGGTTGCTTATAATAAGCAGACATGGCAACACTGCTTGAAGGAAGCAAAGCGCACACAGGGTGTAAGCACACTCGGGCGTCAAGGCACGACAAAAAGCCACTCATGGCAGGCGTCTCTTCCTGTTTTTTAGAAGGAAGATTACAGAAGGAAGTGTCATGGTCACGTGACTGTGCTGCGCCATGACACTTTCATGGGAGCCAAATCTCGCACCAGAAGTTACATGAATATATACAAAGCAATCTGGACCAGCTCATAACAAACATTATTTATGAACCATTGAGACCTGTGACATATAATCAGTTCAGGAATATAAAAGAAGACATTATAGTTTGTTTTCTAATAACTTGCTTTTGGATGTGCACAGAGTGCACAGTAGAATACATCATTTTATTTGAGGATTTAAACAGCAGCAGGAATCGTTTATGTATCGCAAGATTTGGCTGCCAGACAGAAACGGTGGACAGTCTTGCGATACTTGGCACGTTCAGAAACGTACTTTTTGCTCTTTAGACACCTCGATAAAATGACAGTGTACACAACGAAAATCAACACAGCAGATAATAATGTGTTATACGTCTTCTGTTATTTACCAGAAGCGATTACTTTACAAAAGATCTCAGTCATTCAGAAATAGTGTTCATGAGCTGGTCACTGAGCTCTCATTGACTCCAGTGTATTCTGCCGAACTTCCTGGTGTAGTTTGGGTCCCATGGTGCAACGAATCTGTCGTCTAGAATTGTGTGATAGCGAAAATGATGTCGGTGACCTTACCTCCATTTCATATACCTTGGTTTTTAGACAGCTGGTGGATGGAAATTAAGCTCCACCCACGTGGCAGAATGGCGTGTCGGCCAGATTCCCGGAAACGCTTTCCCCCGCAGCACTCTGCCGGGTGGGTGGAGCTTCATTTCCATTTCCAATAAGCAACCATCATGGTTGCTTATTTTTCATACACCAATGGTGTACGAAAACAATGAGCCCACATGAGTTACAAAGTAAGCTATGCTATACACATGCATACATGCAGGACCGTCGCTATATATAGGCACATGCATGATGCAAGGCCTATAGCACTAATATTTAAGTCGACAGTGGGCCATCACAATCAAAGAATGTATTCATTTCACAACATAGGAGATATGGGATGTTGTGTTGTCACCTGACATTAGTTTCTAGGTGAAATAAGCCCATGCATATATCGGTATCGGTTGATATCGGAATCTGAAACTAAGAGTTGGACATTATCAGCAAAATCTGATATTGGCAAAAAGGCCAATATTGGACATCCCTTTAGTCTTCTTAAGGCCACATAGCAGGCTAAACTATAGGTTTCCAGTTTAGACCAACCAGGGGCTCCTCAGCCCCATAGCATAGACCACACATAGGGCAGGCTACACTATTGTATACGTTTTAGTCTTCCTAAGGCCACACGGGGAAGGCTAAACTATTGTATTATGTTTTGGTATATTCTTAAGGCCACATACTGTAGGGCAGGCTTAGGCTACTATAGGTCTGGGGCTTCTCTTCCGTCTCCCTTGCGTCTTTTCCCAGGCCCACCCGTCGAGTCAAACTGGTGAGAGCTCCGGAGCTTACGAGTGGCCTGATTAGCCCCTCTCTACTCACCCGACGAGCCCCATATTGTGCAACTGTAGTTAATAATTGACAGTGCATGGCCACACACTTAAAACACGGTGTCATGGTTACCGGGGCAACACAGCTTCACAGCACACAATAAAATCCTCTGTGAATTTCGTAACCCAGAGAGTTTACAAATGTATAGGCCCATAGAGCGTCGCAGTCCCGCCCTCTTTGAGGGCACATGGAAGACAATTTCCCATTAATTTTCCCATAGACGTTTCAGAAAGTATTTATTAAGCCCTTTAAGCCTCGAACAAAGCCAACTCGGATGATGACAAATCATGACAAACACAGTTTTTTGGGCCGAACAAATAATTAGAAAAAAGAAAAAAAAGGGCAGTGTACAACACTTTATTTTCTTCTTCTAATTTGTCAGGCCGATTTTTTGTTTTGTTTATTGTCATGATTTGTCATCATCCAAGTTGGCTTTGTCTGAGGCTTTAACCCCTTCTGGGCGGGAATCCCTTTTGGTGTTTTACTCCTTCAGGCCCCATTTTTGGGTTCTGTACAGTATTCAAAGAAATGTATGCTGCTATATAAATATTTGAAGTTTTTCAGAAAACGTAGTATCAGCCTCAGGTCTAGGTCTTTAAATAAATACTTTTTGAAACGTCTATGGAAGAACTAATGGGAAATTCTCTTCTGGTGCCCTCACTGTTCTGAAGGGGGGTGGGGGCTCAATACCAGCTCAGAGTTAGTCATGATTTTACGTGCTATGTTTGTAACCCAATAATTACAACACTTTCTGTACAGGTTTCAACCAGCAGTCATGGACTAAATACAATCTCAGTGGTTCACATCCTAATGCCAAAATATGTTTTGGTGAAAAATAATGTGTAACAATTTCATCAAATCAGGATAGACATACACACATAGGAAGTAATGCAACAAAGAAAGCTGATAAATTATATCAATTATCTTTGAGGGTTTCTCTCTCCTGATTGGAGTAAAGTTTTAACCCACCTGAAAATGTATTTTCTGTTTACTTAAGAGCTGGAGACAAGGTCTGCATTGGCCATTGGTTCAGCCATGGTGTATTATTTTTATATACAGTGCTGGCATCCAAAGCTTTTTACAATGTGCATTACTTTCACCCATTCACATGTACCAACGGCAGAGGAAACCATGCAAGGCAGCAACCTGCTTATCATGGAGCAGTTGGGGGTTCAGTGTCTTGCTCAAGGACACTTCCGACACATAACAGCCATCGGTTCATCTCGGGGGCTCGGCTCACACATATGTGGGCCTTTCCGAAACACCGCCATCATGTCTGCATTCTGGACAGAGGGGCATCGGGTGGGCTGTGTGAGTGACAATGCCGGTCCGGGGGCCCGGGCGGGCCTCACCTGATATGATCTGCATGGGACCAGAGGCCCCATTAGAGGGAGACAAGTCACTGTCATTTACCTCATCGGTTCTCAATGCCTCGCAAGTATTTTCACAATATTTATCTGTGGAACTGAACAATTCCAAGTGTCATTTTGACCCGATTGTCAAGATTCAATGTATCCACTGAACAAGCAGGCCGGCTCTATTAGCTCAAAGAATTCCAGCACTCAAGCAACAAAACCAGGTTCAAATCTGGGGTAGAAGAGGAAAGTTACATAGTGCTGCTTTTACCATGTTTTACATTTTCTGATATACCCCAAATTGGGACGCCAGCTAAAAGCAGCTTAAATGTCTAAGCAAAACACGACCGATGCAATGAGTCACCTTTCAAGTGGAGGCTCTCTGCCTCGAGGGACATCCTCTCTCTCCTCAAACGCACTGAGTTTTGGTCCGGAGGCGAAAAGGCCAGTTGACCCTGACGTGATGCGGTGCATTGGATTCCCCCGCTCTGTGAGCAAATCACCATGTTGTGCTCACTGCTTACACGACACCACTGATGCATCTGTGGCCAATTTGGTGGTGAGGACCCCCCCCACCGCCGTTATTGTCATCAAACCAACCAATCTCCTGGGAAAGGCAATTTGACAAGGTTCTGAGGTTAGTGCGGATAAATTGACAGTAATTGCTGTTAACGTGGACATGGCAGCCCTCTGCAGCACACAATGGGTTTCGGTCGTGTTCACACTGTCTGCATCACAGATGCTGTCCTGGGCAGTAACCTATACCTGCCTCATCATGGCCGGGAACACCTGGCTCCTAAGATTCATTGTCACAATCTCTCCTGATTTTACAAACATGCAAGCCTGTAAACACAGAATTTGATGATCGCTGCCAGATATGGATGATATGATCACGAAAGCAACCGATTATTGGTAAAGCAATATTCGTTCTAACAGACCTGCTAAGAGTCAGTGAAATAAACGTGCTTCCCCACGTTTTTTTTCTGGTTGCAGGGACAGAAAGCAAACCTTTCCCAGATGACCATGAGAGGTTTGGATGGTTCTTAATATTGTACAAGATCAGTGTGACAGTGTGACCAAGCATGGGGGGTCAGCTCAACATATGGAATGAATTATGTACTGGCCATATACTGAGTGTGTCTTGAGTGTACAGGGTTTGATGAGGTCAGATCAACAAGAGTTGCTGGCCGGCTCCATATACGTACAGGTATGCAGATCTATACAGTAGGTGATGATCCAGTCTTCTCCATGTATGGTTATCCAGGGTAAGATGAGGTCAGTGTCATGATCTTCATATGGAGATAATCAAGATGGCCATATCTGGTGTGGTGACGCGTCACGAGGCGTGAGATCTAGGTGATGATCCAGTCTTCTCCATGTATGGCTATCCAGGGTTATATGAGGTCAGTGTCGTGATCTTCATATATGGATATGGTCATATATGGTGGCGTGATGTGTCACAAGGTGTGATGTCATGAGGCGTGACCATATATGGAGGCACTAAGGGTCTCCATGGTGTCACGTGATGTCACAAGGTCAGATCCATATATGGAGATCTCAGGGTCTCTATCTATCTATCTAACTATCTATCTATCTTAGATTAATTGGCCTAAGTATTGGAAATTGGAAATACTCCAGTAAAACACAAATGCGTCAAAATTGTACTTAAGTATTTTGCTTTTGCTTAAGTAAATGTACTTGCTAGTTACTTTACAGTACACCACTGTTTAGGAAGTTATATGGAGTGTCAGTGACCCCTAGAGGAGAATAAGAAGCATAGCATGCAGGCACAGAGCACTGGTGTGATAAAAACAGCCATCACAATCTCTGTATGCTATGTAAATGTATGACAGAAGCATTTGCATATTGTGGGCGGTGACAGTCTGGCTCACGAGACTAGATAAAACGCAAAGCATGCAGTGGTGTAGCCTAATTAAAGCAGCAAGTCTATGTAACTTTCCTCTTCTACCCTGGATTTGAACCCAGTTTCCTGCACAACAGTGCTGACATTTTTAATAGAGCTTTTAATAAAGGCTGTCTGCTTGCTCAGAGGATACATTGAATCTTGACCTTCAGGTCAAAATTCCTGTCAGACCCTGTGTCTGGGCGTGAGACATGACCTTTGACCTCTAAATGTCTCAATGGAAGAGAAGGGAGACAAAATACAACCACCCCAATAGTCCACATTACACAGTGCTGCTTTATAACCTGTATGCACTATGCAATTTTAACCCCGATTTTAGCCTGATTTTGGCGATTTGTCAACCCTGACAAAATTCCAGTGTCGGGCCTGATAATGAATTCCTGACAAATTAACGTGCGTCCTTTCATCTTGTAGGCCGGGTCGCGGCCCTGTCCCTTTGAGAGTGGGCTCCCCTCGCCCAGTTTCTCTCTATTTCACATGGTCTCTCGATTTCATATGAGCAACAAAGCCTCTGGCAGAATGCATACATGTATACACAAACATTTCTATATTTAATTAGCTAAATTACTATTGTTTTATTTGGGAGTTGAACCTTGAAGAAGCAGACACAGATTGCCATTACAAGCAAATTTAATGCAAACAAATCGCCATTGTTATTTTTGAATGCAGTAGCCTATTTGAGAAATAAAATGGTTCATGATAAAAAGAGGAATCACATAATAGCATTCTGAAACCAACACAGCACACACTTCACACAATCAAATGAATAGAAAATGTCATATATTGGAGTAGTTAAAGACATCCGCTGGTTCATTCCACTAGCTTGTCATCTGAAGAGCCAAAGAAGCAAAGAGAAAAAACAAAACAAATCCTCTTCAACATTGAGATTAAGATCCTTGTATTTCAAAAAAATCCTGTCCTTCTTATTGTTGTTCTTGATAATCACAGGTGATTGGTCCAATGGTGATTGATTTCAAGGGTACGGATGTGGAAACGGAGCGACGCCGCCTCCCTGAGCAAACCTGTGAATGGTGAAGGAATAGCAGTAAGCACACAGTTTGCTACTGATTTAACTGTCTGGTGTGAAACAGCAGAGTGTGGAAAGAAAGTGTGAAACTTACAGGAGAACATGAGGAGGCTCTCTGGTCACACAGGTGGAGGCTGCAGTGAAGGTAGATATCTCTGTAGTCTCCATGGAACAGGAAGAGCAGGGCAGAGAAACGAGCCTGGAGGGAAGAGCCGCTCTCAACCACTGACACCTGACGACGGTCGGTAGAACACCTGGAGAAAAGAAGGGTCAGGTTGTAGGCCCATGATGACACATCACTATTTCATCCCTCATTCTCCATTTACTTAATAAAGACACAGGACTAATCATTTAGTAATATTATGGTTGTTTGTCACAAACCCATACCCCGCTCCCAACTCTCTTTCATTACCAACACAAACATCTGCTGAGGCTGAAGAATGAAACCTACTTGTTTTGAATGAGGAAGTGTCGCGTGGGGTCATCAGGGCTGGAGGAGTGAGTGGCGTAGCAGTCGTCCAGAACGACCACAAACCTTGGATCTGTTTCCCCTACAGATACTCCTACATGCAGGGCAGAGCCCACTGGCAGAGTGACTGGGCCTGCTGGGTAAGGCTCTGTGTAGTTGGAGTTTTGGAACAAGGATGTGGAGACGCTGGTTGGTGAACCCACACCTATCATGCCACCTTCAAGTCTGTCAAGGAAACAATGAAAGGGATATTTTACCGTTGGAAGAAACTGCAGTTACTCAATGCTAATAGTATTTGTAGTAGATACCAGTAGCACAATTTGAAATTTGCACCCTATGGCCAGAAAAATAATGAAGTCTGTGTGTTTGACTAGGGTTTGACTTGATTGCTGAATTCCTGGTCATATTAATGGCCATAATGCTTTGATGCACTACACCTCCCGAGATGGGAGGCTGTGTGGAGGTCAGTTGTGACTTGTAGTCCAGGAAGGAAGTGAGACCACATTTTCATGAAAAATTTTGGTCATGAACGTCATGACGTAGAAAATATCTAAAAACACATATTACACAAATAAAACCCCAGGAAAGTGTTTCTTGTGTCCTAAACAACATCCCAGGCGGGCTCAGGCTCACCACCAATTCAGCAATGGCCTCCCCTAATATACCAGTCTCTTCTCGTATACACCAACAACAATGATGAGTAGCCTAAAACAGAATGGACATTTAGAATACAAGTCGACACTTGTTTGATGCTAGACAATTCTGCACATTTTGGTGCGTGCATGCGTGCGTGCGTGCGTGCGTGCGTGCGTGTGTGTGTGTTTGTGTGTGTGTGTGTGTGTGTGTGTGTGTGTGTGTGTGTGTGTGTGTGTGTGTGTGTGTGTAAAGTGTGTTTTAACATAAATAGGTTACTGTACTTACTCAAGGTTTGGTCTGATAGCCACATCTAGGCTGGTCTCTGTGTCCAGAGGATAGACACAGGAGAAGGGAAACCTCACAGGAAGTGAGGTGTTATTTGCAGAATAGATAAACAAATTGTTGGAGTAGATGGCATGGGTGTTGTTGGTCTGAAAGACAGAGGTTAACTGAATGGTCAGTCGAGTGAATCATCTAGCGGCTAGCCAGCTGGAAACAAAGTTTCAGTATATCCACCTCAAAATGAAACACTATACATCAGAAGGTAATAATAGCATAGTCCCATATGGTAGCAGTTCTTAAGATATCTTGTCATGGCAAACTACCTAGGCTACTAACTATTCAATATCGGATATATAGTGTGAAATGTTTTGGACTTTGTGTGCAATGTTAACATTTAGGCCTAGAAAGGTTGTGGGGTCATTCACACAGTACCAATGCTGAAGTGCGTGCTAGTATCTGCATTCTATCAAAAAGCCAGAAGGAGGTGCATGACATTGCTATCATTACAGCCTTGATGCTAGCAGGACTAAAAACACAATGCATGCATTGTGTTTGACTCCTGTTCATAATGTTTGACCAAACACAAAATGATTTTAGATTAATTGAATTGTTGCCAACAGCATCTTGTGGTATAGCCACCAAAGCTGAACTACAGTAGTATACAGTAGTAGTAGTAGTAGTATACAGTAATACATAACACATAATAAATCACAGGAGAAGAGGACGAGACATAAATAAAAATAAATTATGTAACAACAGCATAAAGTTATCAGACAAATCCTCACCGTCAAGGTGTTTCCACAGGTGTCAGCCTGACGTTCCACTTGGTACCACACTGTTCCATTATGCTCTGTGAAGGATGAGCACTGTGGGTCGGCCAGGTGACCAGAGGTTCCATTCAGACCAGAGGGTTTCAGGATAAATAGTTCCAGGCCAATTTGGATTTGACTCTGACCACAAATCAGATCAGGATCTGGAGGGTGATGGATATGAAGAGGAAGACACAGTAGAGGTAATGGGTCAAAGACATAAAACAGAGCAAGGAAAATACATTCAGTAACAATATTGTTGTCAATATTACTTTCCATGAGTGTAATTACTAGGTTGTGAATTACAGAAAAATAGGAAATAATGAAGAGAAATACAAGTATGCAAATTTTCTAATAATAATAATATTAGTAATGAGGACGGAAAAATGAGGATGGATATTGGCGCTGTGATTGGATGGAACAATTACCATGAATGGTGCAGAAATTGGCGCTGTGATTGGACGATTGGACAAAAAGACGGAAAAAAGACCATGTAGCGCCAAAATTTGAGGATGGAAAATGTACCATGTTTTGCGCCGAAATTGGCGCTGTGAGTGTGATTGGCCATTGT
Organism: Protomyctophum parallelum; assembly: GCF_964188405.1. Classification (NCBI taxonomy): domain Eukaryota; kingdom Metazoa; phylum Chordata; class Actinopteri; order Myctophiformes; family Myctophidae; genus Protomyctophum; species Protomyctophum parallelum. Next base: position 28,902,800 of record NC_139698.1, on the reverse strand, counting down.
GATTGGCTGGAAGGTGTGTCATTCTGCGTTGTGATTGGCTGAGCATCGCATAACGGGTGTGCCACAGGGGACACCCGCTATATATAAGTGGCAGATATTCTGTGCTCAAAATGTAAGGACGGAATTGGTGCCGGAAATGTGTCTCAAGGTTTATGTTACATTCACACGGGCAGACGCAATGATGCAGTCTGCCAATCATTGTCAATGGAAGCCAGCGACATGACGATGCAAAGACGCAACAAAGTATGTAGCTGCTCCAACTGATACTCCCATTCATTTTTGCAACTTTGTGTCTGCACGTGTGAACGCACCATTAGAGTGGTTAATACCAGTTTGATGCCTGACTCTTTGAAGTGTCTTTGAGCAAGTCATGTGTGTACAGTGTGTTGTACCTTGCATGGCTGCTGCCTCCACCATCATTGTGTGAGTAACGTACATGTTGTAATACGCTTCGGGGGAAAGTAATCATGAAGTATTTTTCAAGTACTTTTCAAGTGCAACATGCTTCTATGGAAGCATGTTGCACTTGAAAATAGACGATCTACAGTATAAGCAGTTGTTTCACAAATCTCAGATTAGGACTTCCACTGACAATGTTCAGTCATGAGATTTTATTTTGCTTTAATCCATGATTATGAGTACTATAAAACATGCAGACATTTTAATTCATGAGGTGAATGTTCTCACCTCTGAGCACATCAGCATAGCAGTAGACATCATAGCGCTCCCATGTTGGCCTCAAGCCATAGGACCTGACTCCAGGTCGATCTCCCAGGTCTCCAGTACAATCCTTTCGAGGATAAACAATAGGATACCTGAGCAAGGACAAATAAGATTACGTATAGTACCCCATTTTATTATTTTTATACATTGGTTATTCAAAAATAGCAGATCTACAAGAACTTGTACATCTGTTACTTTTATTGAAAAATATCGAAAATTGGAAGATTGGAAAATGTTCAACAATGTACGACCTAAGACATACATATTCTCTTCTGGGGGTCCCTGGCAGAAAACATTTTCGGATGGCCAAACACATCAATACGGGGGTCTTTGTCACAAAAACATTCGAGAACCACTCATTGATATTTCTCTGTGGCTTTCGCCTTACCTGACAGTCTGGTCCAATAGCCACCCTGCATCACACTGGTGGAACCCGGCCTCATATGCTGCCTGCAGTTGCTCTGGGGAAGCCATGGCGGCCCCGATACTGTGGCATGCTAGCTGGGCTTCAATGAAGGTGAATGCATAGCGACCAGAGCTAGCACGGTAATGGAATACTACACCTACATTGAAATGAGAACGATGGTCTGGTTTCTGTTGGTAATCTTTCTTCTCTGTTATAGTAATACTGATGGTCACTGGTCATGCTAAGCATGGTAATTCAAAAATAAATATATTGGGGAAACATGCAGTTTCTGGGTTTCTGTGTAGAAGTTACAGTTGAGTAGAATTGGCTTTTGAGTAGTATATAAAAGCATAAATACAGATACATAGATTAGAAATAGCGGTTGAGTGGAAGTTGTTGCAAAGTATAACACATTTGAACAGAATGTAATTGTACATTGAAAACTATTATCGTACATCACGACGTAAAATAATAATAATGTGTATTTGCTCAGAGACTATGATGTAAAATTCTCCATTCATTGTCAAAGGGATTGTTTGTGTAGGACAAAGTTTGTGGGCAACACCAAAAGCTGGATATATAAAAAGAATGCATTTCAATGGAATTCAACTTTAAAAGTGTGAGAATTACAAATGATATAGACCAGAGACAAGAGAATGACTGAGAGCAAACCAGATAGAGTGGTGTACACTTTACAGTCATTGTTTAAACTGAAAGGAGTCTAGCAGCGTCGGCGCATGGTGGAGCATGTCGAACCAAGTGATTCAAGTAGTTCAATTCAATCATGGTTGCTTCCAACTACATGAGTCTACATGCCTCCACATGCGTCTACTTCCAACTACATGAGTCTACATGCCTCTACATGGGTCTACTCGCAACCGTTTGGTTGCAAGGAGTTGCATGGCGACCCATTGGTGTGGTTTGGGCTGAACACCGCCATGCTGGAGGACACCCGGGGGCGTAGGCTTTTGAATTATACCTGGACAGATGTTGTTCTCCAAAGTTTCCGTGATTTCATCAAGAGCCCCAAAATCAGTCACTTGAAACATGTGCTTCAATGGATCGGTAGCAATCATGTCCAACTCTGCTTTCGTTTGAGCATTATTAAAAGCACTTCCAACCTAAGGATACCGAGATACAGCATAAATGATAGGTTATTGTTGGTGAATAATTGTAGGCTCATCTCGAGATTGATACTCATATTGCACGTACATTCAAAACGGAGTCAAATTTAATCCTCAAGGTAGAGGTGTCTTTATCTTGTACATGATACTATTATTTTGTTAGTTAGCACTATTACATATTATATGTAATAGTGCCTCAATGTAATGGTATTAGTAAGAACCATGTACGCACGTACATACACGCTCACACATGCACGCACGCACGGTCGCATGTACACGCACACTCACACGACACGGCGAACACGCACGCACGCACGCACACACACACACACACACACACACACACACACACACACACACACACACACACACACACACGCACACACACACACACACACACACACATAAACACATGAACACACACTTTTTCAAAATGAGTGAATCTGACAACTTACCCCAATGGCAAATCGAATAATGCCCTCCCTTGCAGCTAGGGAAGTAACATTAGGTAAGTCGCTTCGATCACCAGACGATCCATCACAGATGACTATCAGGAACTTGTTCACATTTGGTCTCGATCCTCTATTTCCTACAAATACATTTTGGCTGTTGGAATAAAAGAGAGAGAAATGTACTTGCAAACATTTGTCATAAAATGTTTGACATTTGTGGTATGTTGCCAAGATAAAGACACTTACACAACATCTCGAATTGCTCCAGCTGTATTGGTCCCTCCATTTTGTTGACTAATACGATCAATTTGAGATTCCCAAGATCCTGAGGTGGCAAAAGTATCAAAATAATAGTGGATGATGGTGGACGATGCGTATTGGGCAACTGCAAACTGTAAACACACAGAAAAACATTGATCTTACTGAAATATACAGTATTCTGCAATTATAGAGAATGTGATGGTTGATATTCAAGCCGTAAAAAAGGTTGTATGATCAATCATCATATCAGTTAATCATATTCCCATTTTTCTCCCTCATACTGGGCCCTTTTCGATCAGCAGATTAGCATGTTTTCAGCAGCATAGAAAATGGCCCAGTGGCAGTTTGGAAGAAAACTAAATCCTTTTTATCCTTTTTACTTATAATTTGACTTGAGTATTTATGCTACACCTACCTGTGTAGCCTTTCCCAGGCCCACTAGTGAGCGAATCATACTTTTAACAAAAGTCTTCATTCTGATGAAATCACCAGAGGAAACACTGCCTGAGCCATCCATTAAGAATGTAATATCTGCTGCCGCCCCAGGACACTCTGTTAAAAGATGTAGAAGAAGAAAGGAATCATGTACATCTTTTGTTTGTTGTATTCTGCTGTTTCTATTCAACTTTTACACTTGATAATGTGTTCATATTTTAATGTGTGTCAAAGACAGGACGCGCACTTTGGTGTCTCGAGGCCATCAAATCTCATACAAAATGAATATGTATTTATATTATAATATTTAATCACTCAACTCTTACCCTTCTTTTGATCCAGCAGTATTTGTGTTGCAAATAATTATTAATTTGATTGAGCTATTCAGCACTAAAGTGTCAAAATGTCCTTACATTCTTAAATGAATGTAAAAACACCTAGACAGTAAAGGTGGTTGCACACTGGACTGGACGTGTTTTTCGGTAAACCGATGGAAAAATGCAGCTAATGCAGGGACGTTAACAGTAATGATTATACAACTCAGGTAGAAAGTCATATTTCATGCAGTGGTGTCGATGACACGGTGCCCTACATAATATAGGGGCAGTGTTGACATGCGACCCCATGCACTGGCCAATGAGTTTACCTATTTACATGTGTGACCTGTTTTACAGGATGCTGTAAATCAGTCATCCCCACAAACTACCATACAATTACAACAAAGGCATGGCAAGCGGTCTGTGGTCACAAGGAAGTAAAGAAAACTTTTCGGCCTGAAAACTTGACTGTCATAAGGATGTTTGGTTCATTTGGCTGAAAAGACGAAAGCTAAGCAGCCCTGTCCCGGAGAAACACAGCCTTAATTGCCATGAGAAAAGGAGGGAGCAGCAGAATACTCATAATAATAGATAAATAAAGATAACATTTGACCTCAGGGCTGATTCTAGCTTATGTGGCACCCTAGGCCAGTGAGTCCCAAAGAGTCCATGCTCCATGGGGACTCCCAGGGTCAGGGGTCCATGAGTGGGCAATTGTGGAAAAAATGTTGAATTAAGCAATCGATTTAAGATTCAAACTCAAACTGTCAGGGAAACATGCTGCCGTGATTATTCTTTAACTTTTTTTTATTTGTATGTTTCTATAGAGTTGCATGCACCCCCAGGTGTGCAAGGTTATAAATAATATTCAAATACGTCTTCCCTGTTTGTTTTTATTGTTTGCTTTAGAGGAAAAGAGGTGAATGTCAAGAGACAGACTCAAAATATATGTTACGTGGTAGCACTAGCATACCTACCAGGACTGTATACTGTATAATGTTTTGTCTGGCTGAAAGTACACTGCAATCGTGCAATGTCAATAATGTGCTATATTATAATAACATGTAGTATACTTTAGTATACAATTTTCCACCAGGGTAGCATGATACATAATATTAATATAAAGAAAAAAATAATATAAAGAAAACAAAAGAACAAAATAAAGGAAGCAGGTGTAGAAGCCTGCATCACAATAAGTGATATGCACTGTGTAGTGATATGCACTGTGTAGTCCTTGTATGACAGTATGACCTACACTGTAGGTCATACTGTCATACAAGGACTCCATTCTAATATGAATGTTAAGCATCATAATCTATTCTATACCAATAAAATGAAATTAGAGTTTACCTGTACTGTTTCCACTAACATTCTGTACGAACAGAACCACCAGAACAGCTGACACTCTCATCATGGTCCACATCCTGGAGATCTGAAAATACACAAACAATATTCTGAAACAGACTGCAACAGCATAAGGAAACTAACATCACTGACTCATTAAATGACTGGTTCAATGCAGAGGTACGGTTCACTTATAACGTATGTGCACTCACCACTTCAAATGGAACATGGAGGTCATGAAAGAGAATGTATAAGAATATACCACACCTTTGATGTGTTAATAGAGTGTAACATGTGACTATCAGTAAACAGTATTCTTTTATGACTCCATGCATGGATCATTCTCTCTATAGGTTTGTCATAACTCATGCATCCAGGCAGGGACAGTCGGTACATACAGGATTCCTTGGTGTACACTACAGTCAGGAGACCTGGATGGGAGGTGTGGGTTATTGAGCTAAGATCAAATGTTCATATACAATTCAGGAATTTTGTTAATTAATTAAATGTTATTTTAACCAATCTGTGTGGTAGAGTATGTTAAAAAACGACTAGTACATCTGTATTATAGGGTAGGCCTATGTAAATACAATATAAATATTAGAGTATGTTAATACAATATGGTAGAGTATGTTAATACAATATAACTAGTATAATATAGTATGTTAATACACAAATACAGTATAACTATACATAATGTATGTTATAGTATGTTAAGACAATAAAACTAGTACAACTGTATGGTAGAGTATGTTAATACAATATAACTGCAGAGAGAAAGAGCCCAGGTGCTGAATGGAGACGCACAAGCCAGTAAAGTTAATATAACTAGTCCATCTCCAGTGGAGGTGGTCTCCCTACTCTTTCATTGAGCATTGAGACAGTTCTATCCTGCTGTCAGATTGAATAGCTAGGCTAATGGTTGACTTATGTAGCTTTAAGTTTGTTTATTCCAAACATGTAATGTCTGTTACATTTCAAAGTTGCCTTGTTGCCTTGTTGCCTTGTTTACTTTTAGGCATCATTTGCTCGGTAATCTGTGTGCAAATTGACCACCTGTTCCCCACCTCCTTGCACTCATTGCTCTACTTTGTGTTTAACATTCAGGCATTTGCAAAGGGCAAGTAGATGGGCTTTCATAAGATTGTGAATGGTGAGTATTTATATCACAAACCAGAGGTGTGATGTAGTGCCATTGAGAGATCTGACACTTATTCATGTTATGCAAATAAATATGTTGATTTATAAGCAACAAGCGTCTTGCTTTCATTTGTGTTCTCATTGTTCCTTGTTACATGATTGGTACTCGTGTATTGTGACAATCCCATTTACGGTAAATGTGGTTGAGTCACAGGTGAATGATTTACCTGTGAGTGAATGTCCTTTTCAAATGATCACATACTTCTTGAAGCAGGTGCCTGAGTGGGGTGGGGTCGGTTGGAGATATATGTGCTGCATGTGTATACATAATTCAGTGAAATTGCTGTAGATGCAGATTCCTCAGACAAGAAAACAAAAAGAAAACAAAAAGTCAAACAATTAACATCATTCATTCAATTAACGTCATTAAAATCCCAGTCAGGCAACTGTCTCCACATGGGGAAACAAATCACTCGCTTCCATTTTAATACCTTTAATATTGTCAGAATGTAATGAGTTTTGCAGTGGACAACACATTCTCACTGCATGCCAACTTGTCACATACTGATGCTTGGTCAGGACACCTCGGTTGGACACCCCTTTAGAACATGTTCATATAGTATGTTCATGTCAAGGACCCCCAAATTAATATGCATTTGACCTCCATCTGAAAATGTTCCTGCCAGGGACCCCCATACCAAGATTTGTGTTGTTAAAATGTTTCAAAAGTATTCCAAATGTTCCACATGAAAACTATTTGGGTTTATATCCTCTGGGGAACATACTGATAATGTGCACAACAAATTCAATGGCAATCCAGCCAGTTACAGGTATACTGTATGTTGTCATAGTACAACACTGCAGATTAGAAATGATTAGGGTACATACCGGTACACACTTTTATATCGGTATAAATGTGTAAAATGTCTTTCTTCTTGACTTTTGACGTCCACCAATCATCACACAACACATGTCCCGATCACATTTGTTTTGCTCCCGATCCGATCATTTGATTTTGAGTATCTGCTGATACAGATTTTTCTCGATTTATTTGTATAGAGCACTTATGCCATATCACAATAGTACAATATCCCAAATCACAGACAATATCTACTGCAATATCGACTGCAAGTCGCATTTACTATGAAATCGTACATATTTGTCCATCAGTCAGTGTATCACTCAAAATCCCCATACATGGGAAAGCCCCCATATACTGTATGGTCCCCAGGTCTCGTGACATCACGTGACATCGGAGATCCCTGATGTCATAGTAAATTTGTTAAGATGAATTTTACTTTATTTAATTGTTCAAATAGTTACATGATTTATTGAATCCAAAGTACCTGTCCAATTAAACTCTAGACAGGCCTGCCCCAAAGTTATTAGTGTAGCCGCGCCCGGCAGCCGCCGAAAACTAGAGTTATCAACAGGCCCGGAAATTAAGGCCCGGCCCTACCTGGGCTCTCATCAAACCCTGAACACTCAAGACAGTGACACTGCCCCCGCTGTCACCCTTATAGATCTTCATATATGGAGCTGGCCTGTTCTGACATTCCATATGTTGATTTGACCTCATCAAACCCTGGGCCTGTACACTCAAGTTACACTTTAAAACAGTTTCATTTTGGAGTTGAAGAAGATAGGTGCAGATGTTAAGATGTATTTTACTTTATTTAATTGTTCAAATAGTTACCACATGATTTATTGAATCCAAAGTACAGAAATAGTACAAAAAATAAAGGATACAAGTAAAGGTACATTTAAGAAAAAAGGTTATTTTACCACATCACTGTGTATTATATATTTTTAATTTTGTTTATTTTGTACTGTACTGTGTAAATACTCAAAAAGTAACTAAGTGAATATCATATAGTAGCGATCTTATAAAACATACATAACTGGAATACTCTGCCTTATCTATGGTAGACATACTGAAAAGACACCTGAAGTCATATACGGTAATAATATCAATTAACAGATGGATCATTTTGAGGTCCACTGGTTCACACTGACAGCTTGTCCCCTGAAGTTCCAAAGCAAAAAGAGAAACCACATTTAGTTCAACTCTGACATGTCAGTATTTCAGATTCTTAAAATGGTTTTGTTTTCAATACTCACAGGTGATTGGCCCAATGGTTATGGGTTTGAAGGGTGCAGGACCAGGGCTGGAAACGGAGCGACGACGCCTCCCTGAGCAAACCTGTAAATGGTGAAGGAATAGCAGTAAGCACACAGTTAAGCGAATAGGATTCACAAGTTCACAACAGATCTTCAAAACACAGTACATTCACAGGACTTCGTGACCACTGCAGTTCTACTGACTTTACTGTAACTGTCTGTCTGGTGTGAAACAGCAGAGTGTAGAAAGAAAGTGTGAAACTTACAGGAGAACATGAGGAGGCTCTCTGGTCACACAGGTGGAGGCTGCAGTGAAGGTAGATATCTCTGTAGTCTCCATGGAACAGGAAAAGCAGGGCAGAGAAACGAGCCTGGAGGGAAGAGCCGCTCTCAACCACTGACACCTGACGACGGTTGGTAGAACACCTGGAGAAAAGAAGGGTCAGGTTGTAGGCCCATGATGACGCATCACTATTTCATCCCTCATTCTCCTTTTTTTTTTAAGACACTGGACTAATAAACTATTCATATTGGTTGTTGACCACACAAACCCATACCCTGCTCCCACCCAACCTTCTCTTTAATTTCTTGTATTGTATATTGTGATGACACAAACCATCAGCTGAGGCTGAAGAGTGAAACATACTTGTTTTGAATGAGGAAGTGTCGCATGAGGTCATCAGGGCTGGAGGAGTGAGTGGCATAGCAGTCGTCCAGAGCGACCACAAACCTTGGATCTGTTTCCTCTACAGATACTCCTACATACATTGCAGAGCCCACTGGCAGGGTGACTGGGCCTGCTGGGTAAGGCTCTGTGTAGTTGGAGTTTTGGAACAAGGACATGGAGGCACTGGCTGGTGAACCCACACCTATCATGGCACCTTCAACGCTGTCAGGGAAACAATTAAAGGTTCAACAACATCTGTCTAACAGTTAAGAGTTAAGAGTCTTGCTCAAGGACATATTATGGCCGGGGTTGGGAATCGAACCTGGGACCTTTTACGTCCCAGGCAGACTACCGATTCAGCCACGGCCTCCCCTAATATAGTCTCTTCTCATATAGCACCAACTGGCCATTACAATTCACAACAATGATGAGATTCTGCACAATTTGGAGTGAGTGAGTGTGTGTGTGTGTGTGTGTGTGTGTGTGTGTGTGTGTGTGTGTGTGTGTGTGTGTGTGTGTGTGTGTGTGTGTGTGTGTGTGTGTGCGTGCGTGCGTGCGTGTGTGTTTTCATGTACATAATCTAGCTACATTGAAAATCGGTTACTCACTCCAGGTATGGTCTGATTGCCACATCTAGGCTGGCCTCTGTCTCCAGAGGATAGACACAGGAGAAGGGAAACCTCTCAGGAAGTGAGGTGTAATTTGCATGATAGATAAACAAATTGTTGGAGTAGATGGCATGGGTGTTGTTGGTCTGAAAGACAGAGTTTAACTGAATAGTCAGCGGATCCATCTAGTCAGCTGGAAATAAAGACTATACAACACATAGTCATGCTGCACATCAGAAGGTAATACATTAATACAATAATATAGTAAGAACCTAAAAGCCACAGTCGCATTCCATTGTATTAATACCATAGCAGTTCAATACTACCTAACTACCGTAACTATTCGATATTGATATTATATTGTGTGAACATTTTGGATTAAGGGTGGCACTAAAGGAAAGTACACCAACATCAGTAGGGGTTCTCTTTCTCATGATTTGTCTGCTTATTATATAACAAGATACTATCTTCTGTACAATGGCACTAGAAGAGAGGTTGTGGGGTCATTCACACAGTACCAATGCTGAAGTGTGTGCTGCATTCTATCAAAAAGCCAGAAGGAGGTGCATGATTCCAACAGCTGCAAACAGAGTTCCAGTTCTATGACTGCTATCATTACAACCTTGTTGCTAGCAGGACTAAAAACACAATGCATGCATTGTATTTGACTCATAGGAGAAGAGGACAGGATATTAACCGTTTTGTGAGAAAAAAATGCTTCACATCCAACAAAGACAATAAATTATGTAACAACAGCAACAAAATATCAGACAAATCCTCACCGTCAATGTGTTCCCACAGGTGTCAGCCTGACGTTCCACTTGGTACCACACTGTTCCATTATGCTGTGTGAAGGATGAGCACTGTGCGTCGGCCAGGTGACCAGACGTTCCATTCAGACCAGAGGATTGCAGCATAAATAGACTCAGGCCAATTTGGATTTGACTCTCACCACAAATTAGTCCCGAACCTGGAGGGTGATTAAAGAGGAGAGGTTGAAGGATATGAAACAGAACAAGGATAGCTTGAGGAGAATACATTCAGTAAACAATATTCTTGTAAATATTAATATCCATGAGTGTACTTATGTTGTGAAATACTGAAATATACAATAAAGAAGGAAAGTCACTGTATAATGCCAGAATACTAATTAATAGCCACAAATGCACTACCTTTATAGCGTTGTGTTTAGACTATTTTGGGGCCTAAATAATATATAGAAGCTTTTTATCAATAATTGATCAATGTCACCATGGTCCACATATTGTACAATGTACACTGTACAAAATCGTTTTTTTTTCTCCAAAAGGGCACATTGCCAATAGGGCAGGGGGTGCTGTAGCACCCTCTAGTGTCTATCTGTGCACGCCACTGCCTGCCTCCGTCCAACACTATCTCAAACTGCTGCACTGAGACACTCATCCATGCCTTCATCACATCCTGACTCCTGCATTACTGCAATAGCCTGCTATACGGTGCCACCTCCAAAGTTTTCAAGAAACTACAGTATATGTGAAAAACTCTGCTGCCCCGTAAGTCCACCTAGGAATTTACAATGTCCCATGAGGCCTTGTGTGAATGATGGGCATCACTTCCTGTTGTCAGTCATTAAATTAATTTGAATCAGCTGTGGAGATCTTGTAGCGCATAACATAAGTAAGGAGACTTCTTGATTTCTGTCAGGATGTGTTAATTCCCACATTTTTGTTGACTTACACAGATCACTCAAATTAATGGAATGAATGACAACAGGAAGTGATGCCCATAATTCACGAATGCTTGTTTCTCAAGTAAGCTCCCTGTACGAAACATGTATATACACTGGTAGGCCTGGTCCAAGCAGGCGGGGGAATATAGCCTTCATTAGCCAGATCCCAAAACTCTCATTTCGCCTCCTGCTATGTTTATTAACCGAGTTAAATCTAGTGGAATTTAGTGTGAAGTTCAGGAGATGAACAACGCTTTGTGTCCAGGTATATTTTGAATTATACCTCCATAACAGACGTTGTCCTCCAGAGTTTCCAGGATTTCATCAAGAGCTCCAAAGTCGGTCACTTGAAACACATGCTTCGATGGATCGGTAGCAATCATGTCCAACTCTACTTTAGTATGAGCATTATTAAAAGCACTTCCAACCTAAGGATACCGACATACAGCATTATGGTCATTATTGGTGTAAAATTATAGGCTCATCTCAACGTTGATACTCATATTGCATGTAGCCTACATTAAAAAAATTGTCATGGTATATAATCCTCAAGGTCGAGGTGACTTTATTTTAAATCTTAGAGTCATTGTAGCATTAAATATAGTATTCGTAAGAAACGCAGGCATGCACGTACACGCGCTCACACACACACACACACACACACACACACACACACACACACACACACACACACACACACACACACACACACACACACACACACACACACACACACACACACACACACACACACACTCACTCACTCCAAATTGATATGTGAAAGAAATACAGTAGCCTATAATTCATTTATGGTTCTAACTTTTAAATTTTTCAAAATGATGAGTGAATCTGACAACTTACCCCAATGGCAAATCGAATAATGCCCTCCCTTGCAGCTAGGGAAGCAGCATTAGGTAAGTCGCTTCGATCACCAGAAGATCCATCACAGATGACTATCAGGAACTTATTCACATTTGGTCTCGATCCTCTATTTCCTACAAATACATCTTGGCTGTTGGAATAAAAGAAGAGAAATGTACTTGCAAACTGCAAAATGTTTGACATTTGTGGTATGTTGCCAAGATAAAGACACTTACACAACATCTCGAATTGCTCTAGCTGTATTAGTCCCTCCCCCTTGTTGACTAATACGATCAATTTGAGATTCCCAAGATCCTGAGGTGGCAAAATTATCAAAATAATAGTGGATGATGGTGGACGATCCGTATTGGGCAACTGAAAACTGTAAACACACAGAAAAACATTGATCTTACTGAAATATACAGTATTCTGCAATTATAGAGAATGTGATGGTTGATATTCAAGCCGTAAAAAAGTCTGTAGAATCACTTTAAATGTCATCAATCATTCATATTAAATTCCCATTTTTCTCCCTCAAACTGGGCACTTTTCTATTTCGTCCAGCAAACGTCTGCATGAGCATGGTGTTGAAAATACATATTGTAGGCCTTCATTTGGTCTGGATATGTCAAACTGTATTTAGCAGCTGCAGTTCATTCCATAGAGGCACCATTAAGAAACGCCTTCCTGAATGGTACAATAGTAGATGCTTATTAGCCTGCCCAGCAATGCATGGCAGGTTATTGTAATCACTCCTATTATGTGAACAAAATAATACAACAAAATAAATCCCATCATTGATGATGCAATGTCACATCAGACATCACATCTAACATTTGATAATAGTATGTGCAGCTCTACAGTTCTTTTTTAATCAGATTAGATTTCACTTCAGCAGCATAGAAAATGGCCCAGTTTGGAAGAAACCAAAATCCTTTCTAATTTATAATTTGACTTGACTATTTATGCTACACCTACCTGTGTAACTTGTCCCACGCCCAGTAGTGAGCGAATCATACTTTTAACAAAAGTCTTCATTCTGATGAAATCACCAGAGGAAACACTGCCTGAGCCATCCAGTAAGAATGCAATGTCTGCTGCCGCCCCAGGACACTCTGTTAAAAGATGTAGAGCTATTCAGCAAGTGTCAAAATGCCTTCAGTGTAACTGTCCAGTGTCAAATTATGATATTGGGTACTTTGTTCAATTACAAATGTGGATTTTCATACGAAAACACCTACTTCTAGACATCAATAGTAATGGTTATGAAGAAATAAAACAAATAAAATAAAGATTAGTCTCAGGTAGAGTCATATTTCATACAGTGGTGTCATGAGAAGCTGCCCTGTATAACATATAGCTAATATAGGGGCAGTGTTGACCTGCGGCCCCACTGTCCAATGAGTTGACCTATTTACAGTATATGTAAATAGGTAAGAATAGCATCTAGGATGCTGTAAATCAGTCATCCCCACAAACTACCACAATATTGCAACAAAGACATGGCAAGCTGTCTGTGGTCACATGGAAGTAAGTATGGAAGCCTGTCTGTTTCACTGGTCAAGGTCAAGTTTTAATGTCTCAAACTGGGCAATTTATGTTATAGCAGATAGTAAAGATATAGGTCAATTGGCTGGGATGACGGAGCCCACCCGGCCTGTCACCAACACATGAGTCTGGCCATAGAGAATAAATATAAAAAGGTTAAATTAAAATATGAAAAGTAAGGATAATCTCTAAAGTTATTGTCACATATTCTGGATTGGGGTTTGAGTTTTTATGTATTGCTTCAATGTGAGAGTTTTTCCTTAATGGGTTGTAAAATTCGGCTTATTTGTATCGATAAAGTAGGCTACTATACAGTACTAGTACAACATATTTATAAGTAAGTATGCTATAACTAATATACAAAAACAATGAAGAAAAACATTATTTTATAGAAAAAGTGGTAAACGACAAAATTAATGTCAAAAGACACACTTGAACCATTGACAAAAATATACATTGTCTGAATGTCTGTTTGTGGTAGGCATACCAACCAGGAGGACACCCATCTAATATTTATGTTAATAATTATAAAGTAGTTTACCTGCGTTGCGTTTTCCGGTAGCATTCTGTGCGAACAGAAGCAACAGAACAGGTAACACTCTCACCATGGTCCACATCCTGGCTGATCTGACACCAACCTGTTACACAAACAATCTTCTTTAGACAGAATACAACATCGTAACAAAATCGACCATCCCTGTCTCAATGCAAATGCCCCGTTAAATGTATAGAAAATGTTACCTAATTGTATGCCACTCGGCCACTCCTAAAAAGCACCACTCCAGAAATTCACCTGAAAATCAACACTTACCTTTTTTAGGACCAGAAAGTAGACCGACTTGATTGACTGATGCTCTTACCATCAGAGGTGGTGTTTGAGAATATATAAGTCTCTGCGGGGGTCATATAACAACACGTGACTCATAGAACAAGGCAATAATTAATAGCAGTGACTTGGCATTGTAATGGAAGATAAGAGATGTGCACGTAACGTGCACATGAACGTGCATACTCCCCTGGCTGCCCTATACCAAGACAATACTGTGAGGTATCATACTTCCTTTTAGGTGGTCTTGTGATAGAAAAGAGAATGTTGGAGACATAGATCTGCTATCTTTTGAAATATTTTTAAACGCATCTTGAACATTTCTACAACACAAATCATCTCTTATGAGTGTCCCTGGCAAAACATTGTGAGATGGGCACCTGTGGCCATGCAAATACAATATACATTTAGGGATTTAGGAGACACTCTTAACCCAGAGTGATTTACAATAAGCAAGGTCAACACAAGGTAATACATCAAATGCATAGAAATAGTAAGAAGCTATCATCAGTAGGTAAAACAATAACAATAATAATTGTTATTATTATAATCTGTACTTTGAAACTATACACCTATTGTTTGAAGTGTGCGTCTAGACCACAATAATAAGATTGCTGATACAAGTGGCCAGTTAAGTTTTCTCAGATGGGTGGCCGCAGCGGTTCTAATGAGGATAAGACAGAAGTTCTCATAATCGGTTCTAGTGAGCAGAAAGAATCAATAATAAGCAGACTTGGCAACCTGACTGTAGAAAGTAGCAATACAGTAAAGAACCTGGGGGTTATTATTGATTCTGAATTGAATTTTAATTCACACATTAATCATGTTACCAAGATTGCCTTTTTTCACCTTAGAAATATTGCACGAATCAGAGCCTATTTGTCCTTGGACGATGCAAAAACGCTAATCCACGCCTTTGTTTTTTCTCGGCTTGATTACTGCAATGCACTTTTTTCAGGACTGCCTAAGAAAACAACTGACAGATTACAACTTGTCCAAAATGCAGCAGCCAGAGTTTTAACTAGAACTAAGATGAGAGAACATATTACTCCAGTTTTGGCATCACTGCACTGGCTTCCGGTTGTTTTTAGGATTGATTTTAAAATTATTTTACTTGTCTATAAAGCTCTCAATGGTCTCGCACCTTCCTACCTACAACATGCCTGCCTAAATATGTCCCAAACCGCCCCCTAAGGTCTTCCACTGCTGGCCTGCTCGCTTTGCCTAAAAAAATGGCAACAAAAAAATAAGGGGAAGCAGCTTTTTGCTTCTACGGGCCGTCGGCATGGAACAAGCTCCCACTGTACCTTCGTCAGGCAGCCTCTGTAGACATTTTTAAAGCTCAGCTCAAGACCAACTTCTACAACATTGCTTTTAATTGATATTTTATTTTTTATTTTTTGTTATTCATGTCCTCACTGTATTGCATTACTGCTTGTTTTTTTATGTCGTTGCCTTGCTTTTCTTTTATTCTCCATTGTTCTGTAAAGCACTTTGAGCTGCATTTCATGTCATGAAAGGTGCTATACAAATAAAGTTTTATTATTATTATTATTATTACTCTGATTTCTCACCTCAACTTCTCACCTCATAGGGTGAGAAGTTCATCAGAGTAGAACCGCTGCTCCCTGACTTGGAAAGGAGCCAGCTTAGGTGGTTCGGGCATCTATAGTACTGTGCGTCTCCATAGGCAGGTCCTTGCTGCTCGTTCCACTGGGAACAGACCCCATTGAAGACCAAGGTCCAGCTGGGGGGATTATATCTCCACTGGCCTTGGAACGCCTCGGGATCCCCCAGGCGGAAGTTGCTATTTGCTAATGTTGCTCCGGAGAAGGGAAGACTGGAAATCTCTGTTGGAACTGTTACCCCCATGACCCAGTTACCCCAACTATCCCTTTAAGTCATTTACAACTGTTACCCCCATGACCCAGTTACCCCAACTATCCCTTTAAGTCATTTACAACTGTTACCCCCACGACCCAGTTACCCCAACTATCCCTTTAAGTCATTTACAAGACGCACATTTTATTGTCATAAGCTTTTATTGTAAAGATTTTGAAATCAACGACGAAAACAACTAGTCAGTGTCAAACCCGGAAATAAGTTGATCCCTGGCCCAGAGACACTTGATTTATTGCTTTATTACGAACAGTGGACAATGGACATTGTTCATACCCATATATGTGCCAACTTGGTCTTTAGAAAATGAGAAAGTTGGCACGTAAGACTTAATGTTCTTTGGAACTTGGTATAAGTTTATTATGTACTAGTACATTCACTTGGGTATTTCCGGAGTATCTGTACTTTATTTG
The DNA here is from genome assembly GCF_964188405.1 of Protomyctophum parallelum. Lineage (NCBI taxonomy): Eukaryota > Metazoa > Chordata > Actinopteri > Myctophiformes > Myctophidae > Protomyctophum > Protomyctophum parallelum. The sequence continues at coordinate 28,885,947 of NC_139698.1, read as the reverse complement.
AGTATTAGTTATTAAATAGAGAAATAATAGCAGATCTACAAGCTCACACTGGGTCATGATGCAACACGCTGTGAGCTAGATCATCTATTTGTGACAATATCTGATACATGCTTCAATTTGTTCCTTTCTAAATATCAGTGTGTGTGTGTGTGTGTGTGTGTGTGTGTGTGTGTGTGTGTGTGTGTGTGTGTGTGTGTGTGTGTGTGTGTGTGTGTGTGTGTGTGTGTGTGTGGGTGTGTGTGTGTGTGTCCATTGTGTAAGATAATTATGTTTGCTCCAGGGAGGGGAAGGGGGGTGGGGGTGTTCAGCTATGTTGCTGCTGGTGCCACTTGGCTGTGGAGGCTGATGCATGAGCCGCACATCCGTCCACAGGTGGGGCTGGGGGGGGGGGGGGATGCCATCAGTCCTCTGGTGTTGCTGGGCGCACACACACACACACACACACACACACACACACACACACACACACACACACACACACACACACACACACACACACACATGTTTCTAGGTCAAGGTTAGGTCAAGGTTAGATGAGAGATGAAGCAGGGGACCCCCCCACTTCATATTGTATATATTGTTATATATTGTTTAGGGGCAGCGGTGGCCGAACGGTCTGCGGAGCGGTCTTGATACCGGAAGGTCGCTAGTTCGTATCCCCGGACCGGCACGTTAAAATGACCACCGCTGAAGTGCCCTTGAGCAAGGCATTGAACCCCTACCATGAAATGTTCTATGAGCAGGGCCTGGCTGTAAACAAGTTATTGAGCTTAGTCCAGTTACCCTGGGTAAACATATAACTTTGCTTTGTAGTTTGTATACAATTGTGTTGCATAATCTTTAGTTTGTGGGGACTTTTTCATTCAGTGTTGTGTAAATTAATTTTGTTTGTTTGTTTGTTTGTTTGTTTGTTTTTTGACTTATCTTTTCTGTTGGATTCATGTCTTTTTAGAACCTAAACCACTTAAACCCTTTTCTTTGCCAAAAATAAATGATTGAGTTTTATTCCAATATTTTTGAGGGGCGCTATAGCCCCTCCTATGTCCAGCTTTGAGGGTTTGTGTAAACACAAACATTGAAGACGAAGGTGAGGGCGCAAATTGTGATTGGCCAAAATGAGCTGATGTATGATGATAAGAGCGCCCCTCACTTCACACGAGTGTGATTGTGTTATTTGTATGACTGATGAATTGTGTACAATGGACTGCAATGGAAATGGTTATACTTTTAACCTAACCTTTGACCTTACTACCTGTACTGATATTGTTAACAATGTTGATGAAAGTATTCAATAGATTTTGCAATTAATGAACAAAATATATCAGCTGAAAGGATTGCCTGTCCTGTTAATCGCATTGTGTTACAAACCTGCAAACAAGATGACTCCTGTAAAACTGCCAGGTGATTTAATGATTGAGAGATCTGACACTTTATTGTGTTGGGAGGGAACAAGTGGAACAAAGTTTTTTGACAGAAGTTGTTTCGCAATCTCGGCAAGGCAGATGGCTTCTTGGTTAGAGTGGGTGACAATATTATCACACGAAAAGATCAAATTACCTACCTAGGTTCCATCTTGGAGGCCAATCTTTCCGCAGATAAAATGGCCACCAACATAATCAAAAAGTCAATCAAAGAACAAGATTCCTTTACAGGATCTCCTCACTGGTCGACAAAAACACCTTGAAGACCTTAACAGGAGCCCTCGTACAAGGTTTCTTTGACTATAATGCATCCACCTCTTGGTACCACAGCACCTCAAAGGACCTTAAAACAAGGCTCCAGACCTCCCAAAACAAACTGGTCAGGCTCCTACTTGGCCTCACCCCCCGAACCCACATCACCCCTGCCCACTTTGACAGGCTGGGATGGCTTAGGGTCGACGACAGAGTACAGCATCTTGCAATGGGTCTGGTCCACAAGATTCGATACACCACCAAGATACCCATGTACCTGTCTAAATACTTCCTTAATGTAAACGAAGTCCACACCCACAACACTAGAGGGAGTGCAACAAACCATGTACAACCCAGATTCGGCACAAACAAGGGTCTAAATTATTTTCGCTCCTATGCCACCAAAATGTGGAACGCCCTACCAACAGTCATTAAGACATGTGAATCCCTTGACTCCTTCAAAACCGCTCTCAAAGGGCACCTACGGTCCTACGGATGGCTGCAATTCGAAACTGGCCTCTGTAAAATCTGAATCCCCCCCACCGCCCCTCCCCCCATTTCCTCTCACTGTATATGTATCTTTTCCCTTTTTGCTTCCTATATGATGAATTACTGTTCTGTTCTTTAGCTACATAGAAGTGTCTATTTGTATGTCTCTAAATGTTTTGATGAATTGAACAATGTGGACCCTGTTGTAAACAAGCGTAATGCTTAATTGGGTCGTCCACAGTCTTTGTATTGAGTTTGTGCTTGAAATGTACTGTAATTCTGCAAACTGTTAATAAATATTTCAATCAATCAATCAATCAATTTCATAATGGTGAATTTACTAAACTAGCCCTTACCCGTTGTGAGATATCCCCCTAGTGGCCGTGGGGGGTACTGCGCCCTGGGTGCGTTTTCACATTTTTTATTCACTAATAAATTCATAATTAATTTACAATTTGTTAAACTGGAAAAATGCCTGTGTGAAAAGTGGGAGCGATTGGTGCAGGCAGTGAGGAGCTACGGCAGTCACAGTGACAGACAGACACACAGACAGACACACACACAGACATTGACTGAATTATAGTATGATGATGATATGATTAATGAGGCACTTCCACCATGGGCAGCTGACTGTGGTATCCATGACAAGAGCTAATGATGTAGGCTACTGTGACTCTATACAGTGGAGTGGATAGTTTATGTATTTCATTGTCAGCCCTAGCTGCTTACCATCAGAGAGATTGAGAGAGGGATTAGATTTAATTTGGCAACTAATTGGTTTCACCATCAAGTAGTTATCATTACTGTGTACATTTGATTTGTCAGCAATTTGTTCAGTTTACATTTTTATATAATATTTATGCCCTATGTTTCGGCCAGTAGGATCGACGCCCAGAGCCATTGAGCCGTTGGATGTATTTATTTTTGCTTGGATCCAGACTATACAGTAGACTAGACGGGAACATAACTAGGCATAACTACCACAATTAATTATATTCATTCTGGGGTGCACACAAAAGCCTGAGTAGACATGAAAGTATTACCCCAGAATATAATTTAAGTGGAATTCCCTTTTACTTGATAAGTTGTTTTTCCTGTTATTTCAGTCCTGCTGTAGCTGTACACTATCTCTAATTGTGCAATCACCATTAGTGATAGTGATTAGTGATATGACACTGTGCAGCTGGGGTTGTTCTCAACCTGTGGGTCAGCAACAAAAAGTGGCCAAGCAGTGTGTGTGTGTGTGTGTGTGTGTGTCCGTCCAACTCTGCAAGATTTATTCAACAACATTATGTATTAACCTACAATGAGAGCATATGACAGTAATTGACATGTACATTTTTCCTTTTGCAATCTTCACCAGTAATCTAATAGGTTTCTTCCTCATGCCTTCAATATTCAAATCAAAGAACACTGCAAGGTGTGACCTGTACAGTATCAGTGCCTGCATACAGAGATCAATGCTTTGGCAGGTTGCCTGTTTTTTACAGTAGGGCCTATCTCTCTCATCCAGACGTCCACTGATAACGTATTTGGCATTGAAGCAATTTATAGTGCGGCTACATCAGTCCTCACTAATACTATCCAGTGTTTAACTAGAGAGTAAATCCAAGCTTTAACAAAAGTTCCAATGTGATGTAATTTGTAATGCTTGTAAATGTGGCTCGAGCCACATTATTGCTTCCGCATTGCTCTCGATTGCTTGTACATTGACAAAAAACATAAATGTGTGTGAGTCACAGGCTGTGTTGGAATGTTCTGAGTCCTCTGCAAATGTTCCTTACGAGAATAATCACCCTGTAATGAAATTCAAATTATTTTTTCAAACAGAAGCTGGTGTATGTGAGCATGTAGCATCGGTACCCAGGCTTTTTTCGTCTGCATGTGAAAGAGTGGCGATAAACAGTCCCATAACACCCTCTTCTCCCTTGCTTTTAGTTGAGTTTTATTTTTATTTTTTTATTTATTTTATGTTCTTATATTCGGTTTTGTTCTCTGCTATTGTTCTATCATTTTAACTAGTGTTTTATTGTATTTTTGTGTCATGCCCTGTGAAGCACTTTGAGCTGCATTTATGTATGAAAAGTGCTATACAAATAAAGTTTATTATATTATTATTATAACAGGAAAATATAGCCTACAGTAGATAGTTCTGATTGAAAACTCACATATCAAAGGGTGCCAAATCGAGCTGGAAAGGAAAATCTGCATCTCCATAAAGCTTGTCAACATACTGAAGCACAAAGTGGTCTAACATATCCTGATGGATGACTGGACATTGGACTTGATACACAGGGGACTAACACCAGCAGATGCCATGGAACCCCGAAACGTTACAGACAGTGAAAATGTCACACTGGAGTAAACGCAGACAACCAGGAGATTTGAGAGCGCTTTCCATCTGGATTTGGCACCTACCCACAGTGCCAAAACTAGTAATTATTGGTGTACTGACCATGGTATTATACATGGTATAATATACTTTTCAGATGGTCAACACTCAATTAAACATTTTAGTGGTCTCGTGTAATATGTGCCGACTAATTGAGCTTTACTTTTGCCATTTTAGGTGTAACTTAGTTTGCCAACTTCTATGTTAAGTGTAAGTGTTTTCTACGTTCTGGGTCCTACATTTCATCCCTGGGTTTAAGCTTGACAGTGTCATGTCTCAAAGTAACCACTGGGTGCAGCTATAGAACAATTTGTCCTCACAAATGCAAGAGGCAGACAAGGGTAACGGTTATGTACAAAAGAGTGTACAGAAATGTTTAATGGTTCAAAGTTTGCAATGCTCAATATTATGTGCAGCAGACAGTGTTGAACTTAACATTGTAGGCTAACAAAATAAAGCAATTATACAAATGCGTTGTGAGTAAACCCAGCATTCCAACAAGTGATGTGCATATTCTACCAGCTTGTTTATAACAAATAACCGTCATTAAAAGTAGAGTTGTGGTCCACTGTGAGCTCCAATAGTCCCTGCATGGAGAGTTGAGCTCACAAGGCGCAGCAGCCAGCCGGTACAGGTCCGTGTAGCAGTCGTCTCTCCATAAACCATCTATACTTCACCTATACAGTACAAGAAAAATATTGTCGGAATACATGAAATGGGACATGTATGTGTTCAGTATTGATTTATTTTACAATATCTATTGTTAAACACATCAGACTCCATAATTGAATTTGCACTGTATGCATCTGTATTCTGTATGTTCACAATATGAACAAACAAAATAAACGTTTCAAACATCTGCCATCTGATTGGCTGTAGCTCGGTGTGGCTCAAATCTGCTCGTTGGCATGAATTTGAAATGTTAACAGATGTTTTGTAAAGTAATCACTTCTGGAAAATAACAGAAGACATGTAACACATTGTCTAATGCGTTGCTTTTCGATGTGTACACTGTAATTTTTATAGAGGTATGGTATCTAAAGAGCACAAAGTACCTTTCTGAACGTACAAAGTATCGCAAGACTTCCCAAAGTTTCCTGTCTGGCAGCCAAATCTCACGATACTTAATGTGCACATCGAAAAGTAAGAGATTAGAAAACAACCTGTGATATGTCTTCTTTTATATTCCTGAACCGATTATATGACAAAGGTCTCAATTGTTCATAAATTATGTTTGTTCATGAGCTGGTCACTGAGCTCTCATTTACTCCATTGCATTCTGCCAAACTTCCGGGTAGTTTGGCTCCCATGAAAGTGTCCATGAAAGTGTCATGGCGCAGCCCAGTCACGTGACCACTTCTCTAAGCTTCCTTGTGTGTAACCAGGAAGGGGAATCGGTTCCCGAACATTTGGAAACTATTCCGGAAACATTTCTTCTTTTCCACACTGGTTCTCAAACTTTGAATTTGTACACTCTCAGAGAGTTATGGCCATAGACTCTCAGAGAGCCTACACTACAGCCATTTGTACAGAGTTACTCGTCGCTGTGGATGTATATTTTATGTTTGGCAATGGCCGTTACTCAAAAAACCCTGCATACTTACTTGTGCATATATCAGAATGCTGGAACACACTCATCCCGTCACTGGTTTTGACAGAGTCCAGCTTTTCCTTGCTGACATCCCCTACAGAAAGCACACAAAACATGAATAATCCCAAACAATTATCCTTCAGATTATAGCTGTCCCTAGAGGCCATTACGAGTGCAGTACTTTCATCCGACGGAGCATTGGTCCAAACGACAACCTACCTCCTCCCTCACCCTAATCCTAACCTCCCCCAGGGCAGACACCTAAACCTAACCGCAACCCTCTCCCGACCCGCAGCGCACCTCGGAGCATTGCTCCTTCGGAGCAATGCTCTGTCGGATGATAGTATGCCTCCCGGCCATTACAGGCACCTGCTAACAGTGTTGTCAAGCAACTTAAGTAATATACTACTTTTTTCCAGTAATATGTAACTTAACTAGTTACTTTCACATTTTGAGTAATAATATTACATTAACTTTTTTCCAAAAGTAATATTATTACCATTTTCACAAGCCTTGGTGGAACTGTGGGTTTGAGTGTTTATTGTAGACTGGATAGGGGTCAAGTTGCTTTGCAGGCTGCTGATCCGCTCTAGATCTAGACTCTAGAGCGGATACCGAAACGATGCACACTCGTCGGTACGTACTGTATGTGTGAAGTATCGGATGCAGAAGGGAGGGCCTTAAACCGCCCGGAACAACAACCTAAACTAGTGTGTGTAACTGGTTAGACTGCACTGTTAGAGAGAAGAGACGTAAACAAACTAATCGTGGAGGAGACAGAAACACCGGCACAACAAAGCGTTACAACATTGAATACTTGGAAGTATTCGCATTTTTTTTAGTATGTCCGCGATCGAGACAAGAACATTATTGTCCGCTACAAGTTGTGCATAGGGAAGATTCTATATTCCACGTCGAAAAAAAATCTACTTCAAATATCAAGAAACACTTTAGACTGTAATTAATGAATTCATACACAGTAAAAGTCTTAGTGTTCATTTAATTCAAATGAGTGTACAAATGGACCCATCATCATGTGTACACTATACAGTACACTTTTTAGAGTTAAATAAACACTGCAGAATAGGGGAGGGGGGACTGCTAATGTTGAAAATGCAAAGTAAGACTTTTGGGGACAAACTATGCAATTACTGGAGGCGAGAGAAAAAAGTAATAAGTAAAGTAATAAGTAACTAGTTACTTTTCTCAGGGAGTAATAAGTAGTGTACCTTTATTCCTTTTTTTTAAAGTAATAAGTAATAAGTAGTATATTAGTGTTAAAGTAATATTTTGCCTGCTAAGTAAATTGCAATCTGTGCAGTTATTAAACCCAGTGAGTAAAGAAAAAAAAAGTTACAGTATGACTATAATAATTAAATAATCATTCCTACAGCTATATATCCATTTTGAGGAAATATAAGACCTGACATTTTAAGTTTTACTTTCACAAGTTGTAATTTCCAAATGATGACTTGTTGACAAATTAATTGCAGGCAAAGCCCCTTTTGGGATGTTAGATCAAGTTCAACTATCTTGGCAAGGTCCCCTTAGCTGGGCCCGGAGGGTTGCTGAGCCGGCCTGACGGCGTGCCGCGGGTTTGACTCCTGATCCCGACGGCCTTTGCCGCATGTCTGTTAGTTGAATAGCCTACGTTAATTGTCAATCAATGGTAAACTTCTCAGCATGTAGGCTATGCAGTAAGCAGGCAGAACCCAGAAGAATCCGCCACAAATTGTACACCCAGTTATGAATCGCCCTCTGTGTAATATTTATATCATGTAGCATATATATAGTAGCGTAGATTAGGGGGCCCTTGGCTTAAAGATAATTCACCCAGGGGCCTCCTTGCTTGAGACCTTAACCATCCCTGGATTTAATTGAAAAGGACATGGATTTTTTTTGTCAAAGCTGTGTACAGTAGTCAGCCCTACCTGATATGAAATAGTTAACTTGCTGGCACTTGCCACCGGATACAGGATGAGGGGACTTGGGTAGGATGGTGACTCTTGATATGTGCATCCCAAGGACATGAGCAACCCTCGAACGGAAGTCAAATCTGGAAAAGGAAACAGATTACCTTGTGACTTTTGATCACTATCACAAAGCTTAAACGAAGGCAGTTGATCGTTCCATTTAAGAAATCTACACCATTATCTCATTCACTGCGATTAAATACCAAAATGTACCACCCAGTGCAAGCTTTTATTTGCTTATATTTTAAATAGAATATCAATCCCCACTACGATTGCATCCCCGATCGTTGATAATCTGAGAGCCATTTCCTGTGAGTTCACAAAAAAAAATATATATATAATAAACGTAAACCGTAAAACAGTCAATAGCTAGAGTCCATTAAAAATGTCCTGTCTGAGCCAAAATGGCCAGTGGAGGAAAGGAGAAGAGCTGCGTCCATTTCTCCTGGAGACACAATGAGGAAGCGAACGGGAGAGGGCCATCTAGTGCCAAAACTAAAAACACAAGTCATCAAAGTCATCCTTGGAAGTGAATGAGTTCAAGTGTCCCAGCCTGTCTGACGGCTTCCCTACCCCGAACATGGGCCAATTGTGTTCGTATATCGACAAAACCAGATCAACCGTGGTGGATTCTAACCCACAACCTCCGCAGCAGTGGGCAGGCACCTCCCCTCATTTTGTATTTAAGGAAAAAGACAAAGATCTTTTAAAACCAGACAGAAGGGCTGCATACACACGCATGTGCCAATGACTATGAATAAAAAGGACAATTCCGTGGTATTGGTATTCTTAATTTTGAGCCGTGCACACCCGCTAAGCAGACTAATACTTGTGACTGAGTTGTGCTTGCATTCTGATGTCTATGTTATGTTTGTACTAACCTGTTGAAGGATGCAACCATAGGGAAAATCTGTGTCGCTGAAGGGGATTCTGGCAGGATATCAGCACATGCCAAGATAGTTTCCCCATGTTTCAGAAGCACAGCCCTGTGCACAACTAAACATAACACCAAAAATCACAACAAGATACATCATGATCCAATGTATTTAAATTGATGGCATTAACCACTTTTTTAAGTCCTTTGAGAAAACTCAATTATAATAATTAAGTTTCTTGTAAGTGTTAAAATTTAAATAATCCAATGAGAGATTACTTTGGCCCATAACCCACACGCCAGTTTATACAGTATGGTTGACCCTTAATAAATATACTTTATCATGACATACATACGATATGGTGTTCATAAGCTTACAAATTGGGCTTTAGCCCTCCATGCCAAGCTTGGGGAGTGAACAGTGTTGTACCTGTGAAGTCCCCAGTCAGCATGATGTTGGGGTCGTTGTACACTTGTCTCTCTGTCAGGCTGACGTTGCCCTGTCTGCTGGTCAGGTCCCCCACCATGCATGCCATCGGGGTGTCCCGCGAACAGCTGGAGCTCTTAGGAAGCAGAATAGAGTGTACATAATGTTGTAAAAGGACCCGATATGAATGTGGTCGCTGGACCAAATATATAACAGGGTCCCCCCACACAAGATTTGTGTTAATATGTTTCACAAATATAATGTGCTTAACATTTGTGAGATTTTGTTTTTGAAAATAGCAGATTAACAAGTAGTTAAACTGAATTTGATGGGAATGTCAAGTTTGTCAACTAATTTTGCTGGACCAGCTCAAACCCCCTCAGGGACCCCTGGCGGGTCCCCGAACCTCACTTTGAGAACCAATGCTGTAGAGATGGAAAATTATGACTTACGTGCATTATGAACATTCTTGAAATAGTTTATAATCCATTCTAGGGAATTTCAATAGAAAACATTACTCCGTGAACCGGGAGCACAGTCAGCTAGTGACCCCAGCATAGAACAAATGATTTGCCTTCTATGGGGTACATCAGTGGTTCTCAACCAGTGGTCCTTGACTCATTAGGGTTCCAGGTGAGTCCCCAGTGAAATGATGGAGTTGGTAACCAAATACACCCTGATAGATCTTTAACTCTTGATAGTGTAAAAAAATATATACGCTCTCAAGAGTTAAATTATTGCTAAACATCTGCATTACTTAATTTACAATTAAGTAGAAGAATTGTTATTTTGTTAAACATTTGCCTGGGTATCTCTCCAAATGGGACCACATTAATACAGCATGTAATTGTGGACAAAATATTATCCAACGAGAACAGAATATTATAAGTTTTGGGCCTGAGGGGCTAAATCTCATTAAATGGTGGTCCGTGGCTAAAATGCTGAATAAATAGTGGACTTTGATATGAAAAAGGTTGAAAACTACTGAATTAGAGCAGGTTCATTCAGAGGAAATACATTTGCGAAAGCTGTCCTTACCGCAGACATCATATTGAAAGGATTATAGGCTCCTCCCACAGTGTTGCACAGGCTGCTGTTGCTGATGCCACTCTCCATGATGGACCAGGAAGCTGAGGCAATCTGATGATGTCAAACAGACTTCAGAGTTTACTGTGGAGCACATTCTGCCACTGTGTGTGTGTGTGTGTGTGTGTGTGTGTGTGTGTGTGTGTGTGAGACTGTGAGTTGTGCGTGTGTTCTCTTACAGCTTCTCTGACTGAGGTGGTCCACTTCCAGTGTGACGTCAGGTTCACTTCCAGTGTGACGTCACTGCTGCTCCCATCAGGAAACATCTGCTGAGACTGCAAAAAATACAACCACCCCTATTGTACACATCATGTAATAATATCTGGCATAGGTGGTCATTGTCGGGATATAAGTCAACATTTTCAGTGATTAAACTGAATAATCTCCTGACAATGCAACCCTAGCCAGATATTATCCCGCTTATTACATGGCTACCTAACATAATGTGCTTGGTTACTGTCCACTACTGATCAGGGATATTTGTCCCGGGACTGTCCCCCTGCAGAAAGAATGAAGATATAACTCGATGGTTTGTTGTTCTTACCAGTTTCACCGCCCCAGACACCGAATCGTTGAACTCAGCCTTGGAAAACGCCCAGTGTCCATCTGCTGCATCGGTAGCTGCGATGTGCGAACACTGCATACTGCAAACATTTTACACTAAATAATGCAATAATGGAGAGATACAGGGGAAAGACATAGTATAGGGCAGGGGTCTTAAAGGTTTTCAACAGATTTCCTAGATAGCTTCATAGACTATCAGTGTTATGTAAATTATAGTTGTTTATTTCAGACATTCAACCACTTAAAACCCTCAATATTTAGTAAACTTGACCTTTGGCTCTGCACTTAGTTTGCTCCTTTTCCCCTCTACGCCAAACCACTTTGCCGAAATGGTCGACCTACAAACTCACAACGCTTCATATGAGCTTGAATGTAGAGCCATGTTTTACTACGGTTCTGCTCATTTATTAATCACTGGAGCCATTATTTTTTATATATTGTCCACATTTGGAGTTACATCATGGCAAGGCATCTACACAACCCAAACCTCCACTAAAGTAGTCTTACACTTTAACCTTCCGACCCTCTATACAACTGGACCCGAGTTGCTCTTCACCAAAAATAGCAGATCTACAGTATGTCTACTTGTAGATAAGCTATTTTTGGTTCCCCCTGGTTCAAGTGGTTAAACGCCAACTATAACAGTATTTTAAATCGAGCCTAATGGAAACGGATATTCTCTCAAGTTTTCCTTGTGAGACTTACATATTTACGTACTGTATATGACATACTGTACTGTAAAGGTTCTAAACAGTTTGAGAACCACTGATCTAACCTGCTTCCATCGATGTGTTGAATCACCAGCAATCTCCCGACGACACTGTTAGGCCCAGTCAGCGGCAGGTTGCTGTCCATGAACAGAGCATGCATTTCATCCAAGTCCGTCATCCGCCCAAACTTCCCAGCGAGGTCTCCCATCTCATACTCATCTACAGTACCGGTCCCGGGGGCAGGAGGAGAGTCTGACGCGTCACTGTGAAATGGGTTGAAGAGAGCCTTGGTGTCTGGACAGGGTCGTTCAGGGCCACTCACGATCGGCAGCGTGTGAATATAGTAGGTCCCTGCCGTTAAATTTAGGTGCTCCATGGAGACGTTTATGACCGTAGGGCCCTGAGGGAAAGGCTTGGAGAATTGCATCTGTCCCTTGCCGGGCCCATGGCCCGACCATGTGCCTGTGCTTGCCGCAGGAAGATGGACCAGGGTGACATTGGCACAAGCTATCCTGTCCATGTCAGGTCCATGGTGAATGTTCACCGCTCGGCCAATCATAGAGTCCGGTCCAGTGAAAAAGAAAGTGGTATCGGTGAAGAAGTATTTTCCCTCCCCTCCGCTGATTCTGGCATCCAGGTTGATGGTGCCGTGTTTTCTAGCGAGGTCTCCCATCCAACAGCTCAGCGGGTTGGATGGACCACAGTGCAGATCATAGCTGCTGTCTGTTGGGTCAATGTCGAAGGGGTTCCAGTGATCACCTATGGACACACAGTGTCCCTCATCATCGTCTCTCTCTGAGCTGATGGGAGATTTGTGAATATGCATTAGGTTGTTTTTGGTGGCACTCACGTCTGGCCTGCCGTAATGCAGATCCACAAAGACGGACACGTCAGAGAAAGGGTTGTTCTTCAGCTGGATGAACTGAACGTCACCGACCACCGGGCTCTGGAACCTGGCCCTTGCTACTATTACCTCCCCAGGGTAATCGACACCGGCACACGCAAACCTGGAACCATCGGGCTTGTGGATTACCACCGATCGGCCCACTATGCTGTTCCGCCCAAAAAGCGGGAGGTGGAAGTCTCTAAAGACAATGTCCATCTCATTTCTGCCGTTCAGTAACATGTGTTTAGCACTGAGGTCGCCAATTTCATACCTATCATGCGTCGACCCGGGCACCTTGGGGTATGTCGAAGACGTTATGTTTAATCCAAATGGATTCCAGGCATCGCCAAGGTGGTCGTTAACACATCGGTTTTGAGGCAGCAAACTCTTTGAAGGCATGGGGAACTTGTGGACATGGTATTGCGCTACTCTGCCCTGCAAGTTAGTCAAGTTGACGCTCAGCTCTGTCACGTCGAATGGTGAAGCCTGTCGGAAGTCTAAATAACCTTTGATCCCTCTCATATCAATCACTGCTCTCACCTCCTTTGTCTGTACTTCATAGATCTGAGCACACCTGTACCTTGATCCTGTTTGGTAGAGAAGGAAGACAGTGTTGGTATTGAAAGTAGCCAGGTCTAACCGGGATTTCAGATGTTGCAGAGGGGTTCCGACTTTCAGGACACCCAAATGGGTCAACGCCAAGGGGTCTAGGCTTCCAAGGAGCACGTCACAATTAGCAGCAGAGCTCACCGAGCCCAAGAGAGTGATGCTAGTCTGGGTGGCATCGACTTGACCAATGGTAGCCAGATCTGCCAGGACCCTGACATGGGTCGCACCTGTATTTAGCCTGATGTAAACATTACCAGCGATGGACTGGACGAATCTGGCCTGATGCATCATGAATGTGCGACCGCTACCTACAACCGCACAGGCTTTAGCGCCATTACAGGTTTCCACGGTCAGAGAGAGGTCATCCAAGTTTGACCTCCACTTAAACAGGCTGGACACGTCGACAGTGGAAATTGTTGCAGAATCAGTGGTGAAGTTGAAGATGCTCGATCCGACATTAGCTTCAGAACAAGGCTCATCAAAATGGCCATACATGACTGGAAATTCACTAAAGGACCAATTGAGAGAAGCACAGGTTCCAGCACCAGACACATTCACAGTGGCCATCTGGGAGGTGGAGTCCAACCTCACCTGCCCTATGACTCCACCCATGTTCAGATCAGCCTCAAACTGAGTGCAGGAGATGGAACCTGAAATAATGATTTTCCATTTATACACACACACACACACACACACACACACACACACACACACACACACACACACGTACACACACACACACACACACACACACACACACGGAGTTTGGCAAATATAACACCACCTGCCAAACATATTTCACCTGATGTGACATTACCGTAATTGTACCAATGAAGCAAAGTCAAACAAAAACCACTAATTAGTAATGTAGGTAGCAGTAGCCAAAATTGTGTCCCAGCCAAAATACATTAAATCCAACATATTTGTAATGTCACACATTACTGGTGGTTATTGATTAATTGTTGTAGCTTGCTTTTAGATAAAAATAACAGTAAATATGTTTAAAAAACAAAGCCATTCTGGGAACCCTTACCTTAAAAACAATGTCTTGTGAAAACAATTCAATTAATATAAAATAAAAGCAAAACATCACTCACCAAGTAAAGCAGACACCAGGGCCAATGCTGAAAGGCACATACTGGCAGATGTTTAGAGAGAACAATTTTTTAAAGAGGGATGGACGTACATTAATTCAAGTTCTTCAACTTCTAAATCACCCCTGCAGATGGAGGGAAATACAAAAAACAAACAAGGTGTGATAGGTGAGAAAATAATGCAGTGTGCTCTCCTAATTAAATATCTTGTAAAAACAATCATTTACAAATGTCAAATCAAATAATCCTTTAAGTTTCAAACTGCCATCAAACAAAAATAACCTAAATCAAACAAAACATTTCAAACAATAAACTCAGCAATTCAGTTCAAGTTCTACAGCTCATCCAGCTCATCAGTTCAGTTCACCAGTGTAGTATTCGGAGTCTAAAACCATCATCAGTATCAGTGTTAATATAAAGTTTGATAATGAAGCATAAACTGTTTAAGAAGGGATACAGACCTGCCACAGCCAGTGATGTGCACCTCACTGACTGAGACAAAAGTGCTGTGCTTTATATTAGGGTGTGGTGATGATTGCTGATTCCGAACTGGTGTGACTGAGTGAGTGAGTGATCGGTGTGATGAGCTGTGAACTGATGCAGATGGTACCGTGACCATACAAACACAGAGATACAAATACAGATACAATCATAAACCTGGGTTACACAGAGTAGGTTCTTGCCTAGCCACTCTCGGCACCCTCCCTAAAGCTTTTCTGAAATTTGGATGTCACTTCACTTTCCACGAGCTATGGTAGGCAGATGTACATACCCTCCATACTTTCTGCTTAGTCCCGGGGTAATCTTCTGATACCCTGACCACTGATCACTTGTCCAGAATATACGTGCCGAAATATGACGACAGAAATATAGGGTATACAATAGGCCAGAGATTAAATCAGCATATGAGAAACATCTATGTACCCAAAAAGTATGTGTATATTACAATAGGGGTTATCATGTTATCATTGTCATCAGTATGCAGTTACTTTTATATTTTATGCAGTTATCATCATGTTACTCACCAGCATAGATGAACGGAAAGCAGAAGTTGTCGTTAATTCAATCTTCATATAATTGGTCCTCACTATAATGTTCATGAAAAAATACCATGATTTTTTTCCTACTCTGTTTGTGTCTCATAGGAGGACTGTGGGCAGTATTTAAAAGGGGCGCTAGCACCTTCTATAAACAGCTTTTGTCCCCACACGTCTCAAGATTTGTCAGATTATGACATAAATTAAATATCAAGACATTAGACATTAAAGGACAACTTTAGTTTTTTTCAACCAAGGTTCATGTTTTAGGTTGTTGAAACTAAAAGGTGAGTGTTAATTTTCTTTCATTTGCTGCTTTCTTTCGTTTTGGGGATTTTAGCACTTTTTGACAGGAGGGCGGGGGCATTCGAGCATGGGGCTAAATATGTATTTTTTTACAAAATATTATGGCGATTTTTTTAATTTTTATTTACTATAGTCCTAATAAACCCCAAGAAATTACATCTGGCCACAACAAATCACAGGACCTAACTATTGAAAGTGACAAACTGACATATTGAGCCTACACACAGTATAAGGCTTCCCCCAGTAGGCTACCTTCACATTCAGTATAGATCATGTGATCTTCTGTGGCCAGATGTAATTTCCTGGGGTTTATTAGGACTATAGTAAATAATAAATAAATAAATCAAATTTGGTAAAAAAAATACATATTTAGCCCCATGCTCGAATGCCCCCGCCCCCCCCCCTGTCAAAAAGTGCTAAAATCCCCAAAACGAAAGAAAGCAGCAAATGAAAGAAAATTAACACTCACCTTTTAGTTTCTCTAATAACAACCTAAAACATGAACCTTGGTTGAAAAAAACGAAAGTTGTCCTTTAACATTGAAGGGGAAATGTATGTCATATGTAAATGAGCAAATCAGCTAACAGCACAGGCTAACAGCACAGGCAACAGGCATTCTGATTGGCCAATGGCCAGTATGAGATGATGCATGATGATGTATCATAAGTGCTGATAATTCCGCTAAATATGACGTAAATTAAACATCAAAACATTAAACTCCACTGACATTGAAGGGAAAACTTATGTCATATGTAAACAAGCAAATCGGCTAACCAATCACATGTCGGTGGCCAATAAGGGACCACCTTATACCTTATGTAGCAATGTCAAACGTCCGCTAACATAAATTAATGTACGATGACAATGAGAGCGGCCATAATTTAATTTCACACAGGTGTGATTTTTATTATCGTGAGAACGATGGCTTCCATTTTCGCATTGCAACTTTTCAGGAATATAAAGCCTGCAGTTTCTATTAGCTTGGATTTGTCACTGGTGGACGGGTTTCTGAACTGTCCACATACCTCCCATGAGACAGACTGAGTAGAAAAAAATCACACCCGTGTGAAGTGAGTGGTGCAACTCCGTGTGGGCGT
Organism: Protomyctophum parallelum; assembly: GCF_964188405.1. NCBI lineage: Eukaryota > Metazoa > Chordata > Actinopteri > Myctophiformes > Myctophidae > Protomyctophum > Protomyctophum parallelum. The sequence continues at coordinate 28,869,139 of NC_139698.1, read as the reverse complement.
CCCGGGGGGTCCCCAGAAGTTCCAGACCCACAGGACCACAGGCAGGGTGCCGGCCATGTCCGACACGGTAGAGAAATGAGAGAGTGGGGGTCTCCGGGGAATATCCTGACCAGCAGGAACGCGCCCAGGGGCCCAGGCCGTTTCCGGCGAGCCGCCCCACGTCCGAAACGGTTGAGTTACCGTGTGGGGGTCCCTCTACTGTACCCTCTACTGTACTCATGTACTGTACTGTCACACCCGAAATCATCATAAATACAGTTAATATGTGCGTGTCTGTTTGTGTGTGTGTGTTAGGTTGCGCACAAGTGGTGAAAAACAACCATGCTATTTTCATGCTCAGACCCACCCAGCCAGGCAGCCAGCCACACACATAGCTCCGTAAGGGAGTCACTCAATTTTATCATGAACATTAGTGAGAACCAATTATATGAATAGAGGTTGAAAAGTGGTGAAGTGGTCCTTTAATGTTCTGTGTTCCTTGTTGACAAATAAAACTGCCCTTGCCTTGTCTAGACATCTTTCCTGCAGAACGACAATGTAACAAAATCACACTTGTGTGAAGTGAGGGGCACTCTTATCATCATACATCATCATACATCACATTCCGTGCGCAGCCAATCAGCTGAGCACAGTCATACACACAAACACACACAGCTGTGCATATAGGATTATAGGGGCTAGCACCCCTCAAAAATGACATTAACAACTTCTCTCTCAAGAGATCAAGACCAGTAATAAAATCACTTGGACAAGAACCAAGCATTAGTGGACAGTTTAGTGCAGTGGTTCTCAAAGTGGGTCTACAACGGACCCTTACAGGTACATACGTACTGTACAAATAACCAAATGGACCCAAATGGTTTCAAATTAAAAAGCTTGAGAACCACTGGATTAGGGTCACCTAAAAAAAGTCAACTCTGACCTGTTCCGCTATAATACTGTGCAAGAGGAGAATTACTGGTGGCGATGGCTGTGAAGCCCTGTAGGGTTTGTAATAAAGGACGGATCGGGAAGCGGGTGAAGGACAATAGGAAGCTGAATGTTCACCTGTTATTGAGAACTTGGGCGGTACGGGGTGGGGTGACAGGCTGACCATAGTTGACCCCCCCATACTGGTACTTGGTCTTTATCTCTGATGGCTTCAGGATCTGGAAAGAACACATGAGGGATTCGTCAACGATCATCATGGCGGCCGCATTGTCGAACTCGCCACAGTAGTTAGGAGCAGAGAAAATGGTGACTAGCTGGCGTTTGGCAAAGAACTCGTATCCATCCTCCACGACCTGGTGCGCTCGGCAGATGAGGTCCAGCTCGTGATGGCTTAGGAACTTGCTGACCACGTCGGCTCCGAAGGTGAAAGACACGCCACGGTTGTTCTCCCCCCAGCCCTTCACGCCCCTGTCCGGGTCCGACCACAGCAGGTCACACAGGAGGCCCGAGTCGGGCACATCTGTTGGCCTCATGATCCTGCGGATCTGTTCCATGGACTGCAGGTCGGGCGACAGACCTCCGTGGCAGCAGAAGATCTTCTCGTCGACGACGGCGGCGACGGGGAGGCAGTTGAAACAGTCGGTGAAGGTTTTCCACATCTTGATGTTGAACCGGCGCTTGCACTCGTCGTAGAAGCCGTAGATAAGGTTGATGGAGGCACACTCGTGGTTTCCCCGGAGCAGGAAGAAGTTGTCCGGGTATTTGATCTTGTAGGCCAGCAGCAGGCAGATGGTCTCCAGGGACTGTTTGCCTCTGTCCACGTAGTCCCCCAGGAAGAGGTAGTTGGTCGCTGGCGGGAAGCCGCCAAACTCAAACAGCCTCAGCAGGTCAGTGTACTGGCCGTGGACGTCGCCACAGATCTTCAGGGGAGCTTCTAGTTCCAATAGGATGGGCTGGCTGAGGAACACCTCTCTGGACGCGATGCAGAGCCCCCGCACCTCTGCCTCGGTCATCTCCACTAGCTTCACCCCACATTCTCGCACTTCCAGAAGCCGAGATATAATGCTGTCCACGTTCAATTGACCGTCCAGCATACTCGCAAAGGGTTAATGTACAAACTCACACACATTTTGAAATTCTGTTACACAATTGGGTCGCTTTATAACTCTTGGGGGGCAAGTTGAGACATCATCATGACGTCATCACAACAAATAATGTGGATGGCACTGCTATGGTAAAGTGACAGTATGGATGCCGAAAAGTACACTTAGAAGAGAAGCACATTTCTATCTTATTGTTCAGATGTGATGGGCTAGCTCTGGTCCATAGCCTTAAGGAGCTCTATGTTACTATGGTACTCCTGCCGCCGCATGAAGACTGCACAGCCCGGTGACTGAGCCGCAAAAATAAAAAGAACGATTTCGCTACTCACCAATACAAAGACGGTTTTGTGTCGGCCTTAAGCGTACTATCCCTAGTGGACGCAATCTGATCACCCCACCAGTGACACACCTGTAAAATGCACTTTTTGGCCAGAAAATACGTTTTAGTTACTCCACTGCGTCTCCTCTACTGTCAATACAAAATCCCATAGATGGTATGCGCGTAACATCATCATCAAATGATGTAGTAAGGTCAAAGGTTAGGTTAAAAGTATAACCATTTCCATTGCGGTCCATTGTACTCAATTCGTCAGTAATCCAAATAACACAATCACACTCGTGCGAAGTGAGGGTCGCTCTTATCATCATACATCATCTAATTTTGGCCAATCACAATTTGCGCCCTCACCTTCGTCTTCAATGTTTGTGTTTACACAAACACTCAAAGATGGCCATTCAAAGTCAATGGCATTCAACGTTTGTGTTTACACAAACCCTCAAAGCTGGACATAGGAGGGGCTATAGCGCCCCTCAACAAATATTGGAATAAAACTCAATCATTTATTTTTGGCAAAGAAAAGGGTTTAAGTGGTTTAGGTTCTGAAAAGACATGAATCCAACAGAAAAGATAAGTCAACAAACCAACCAAAAAATTAATTTACACCTCACTGAATGAAAAAGTCCCCACAAACGTATATGCAACACAATTGTATACAATATGAAGTGGGGGGGGGGTCCCCTGCTTCATCTCTCATCTAACCTTGACCTAACCTTGACCTAGAAACGTGTGTGTGTGTGTGTGTGTGTGTGTGTGTGTGTGTGTGTGTGTGTGTGTGTGTGTGTGTGTGTGTGTGTGCCCAGCGACACCAGAGGACTGCTGGCATTCCCCCAACGTCATGGCTACCCTCCCCAGCCCCACCTGCGGACGGATGTGCGGCTCACGCATCGGCCTCCACAGCCAAGTGGCACCAGCAGCAACATAGCTGAACTAGCCTGGCTCATGTGTCTGAGCAAATCATCTATTTTCGTCCTACACAAACATTTCATTCTCATTGACAATGAATGGAGAATGTATGTCATGTGTCTGAGTAAATCGGTATTTGTCCTACACAAAGATTACATTTCCACTGACAATGAATGGAGAATTTACGTCATATGTGTCAAATCGCCATGTTACGTCATGATTATGTACGATGATAAGATTGCCCCTCACTTCACACAGGTGTGAGTTAAAAAGCAAACGCATGCTGTCCTTCCGAGTGGACAGGTCACTAAAGGCCTATTCATAGTCTGGATTTTTGGTGATGAGGTGACCACCGGACGGTGGTGAGCTGACCACCAGCTGAAATAACGTTGAGCGGTGGGTGGTGAGTAAAAACAGAGAGATTGGCTGGAGCGGTGGTGGTGGTTTGCTCTTCACCGCGGCTCGTGACGTCATGTTGTAGTTCGGTGGTCACCTAACCACCGTAAATCCAGACTATGTATGAGCCTTAACTCCTTGAAAACTTGGTGTTTTTTTAAACTCAGTTTATCATAATTCATGCATGAAAGGGTTAAATCAATTGAGTGCCTAGGTGGAACCAGTCTCTCAATCAAGGCCACACAGACAGGAAATGTGAACAGAATGAGGGCAAGAACATACTCTTTGGGAGAGAACACTGCATTCTTTTCTCACTGAATATTCTGTCACACCTTTGTTTATTGTTTTTGTATTTCCCTCCATCTGCAGGTGTGATTTAGAAGTTGAAGAACTTGAATTAATGTACGTCCATCCCTCCTCTTAAAAAAATAATACATTCCCTCTTGTTCTCTCTAAACTTCTGCCAGTATGTGCCTGTCAGCATTAGCCCTGGTGTCTGCTTTACTTGGTGAGTGTTTTTTTGTTTTTATTTTATATGAATTGAATTTAATTGAATTGTTTTCACAAGACATTGTTTTTAAGGTAAGGGTTCCCAGAATGGGATTTTGTTTTGTTTCTTATTTACTGTTGCCTATTTTCATTTTTTATCTAAAAGCAACCTACAACAATTAATTAATCGATGTTAATCAATAACCACCAGTAATGTGTGACATTACAAATATGTTGGATTTAATGTATTTTTTCTGGGACACAATTTGGGCTACTGCTACCTACAGTACAAATTAGTGGTTTTTGTTTGACTTTGCTTCATTGGTACAATTATGGTAGTGTCGCATCAGGGGAAATATGTTTGGCAGGTGGTGTTATATTTGCCAAACTCCGTGTGTGTGTGTGTGTGTGTGTGTGTGTGTACGTGTGTGTGTGTGTGTGTGTGTGTGTGTGTGTGTGTGTGTGTGTGTGTAATGGAAAATAGAATAATCATTTTAAATTTCATTTTTTCAGGTTCCATCTCCTGCACTCAGTTTGAGGCTGATCTGAACATGGGTGGAGTCATAGGGCAGGTGAGGTTGGACTCCACCTCCCAGATGGCCACTGTGAATGTGTCTGGTGCTGGAACCTGTGCTTCTCTCAATTTGTCCTTTAGTGAATTTCCAGTTATGTATGGCCATTTTGATGAGCCTTGTTCTGAAGCTAATGTCGGATCGAGCATCTTCACCTTCACCACTTTTTCTGCATCAATTTCCACTGTCAACGTGTCCAGCCTGTTTAAGTGGAGGTCAAACTTGGATGACCTCTCACTGACCGTGGAAACCTGTAATGGTGCTAAAGCCTGTGCGGTTGTAGGTAGCGGTCGCACATTCATGACACTTCAGGCCAGATTCGTCCAGTCCATCGCTGGTAATGTTTACATCAGGCTAAATACAGGTGCGACCCATGTCAGGGTCCTGGCAGATCTGGCTACCATTGGTCAAGTCGATGCCACCCAGACTAGCGTCACTCTCTTGGGCTCGGTGAGCTCTGCTGCTAATTGTGACGTGCTCCTTGGAAGCCTAAACACCTCAGCGTTGACCCATTTGGGTGTCCTGAAAGTCGGAACCCCTCTGCAACATCTGAAATCCCGGTTAGACCTGGCTACTTTCAATACCAACACTGTCTTCCTTCTCTACCAAACAGGATCAAGGTACAGGTGTGCTCAGATCTATGAAGTACAGACAAAGGAGGTGAGAGCAGTGATTGATATGAGAGGGATCAAAGGTTATTTAGACTTCCGACAGGCTTCACCATTCGACGTGACAGAGCTGAGCGTCAACTTGACTAACTTGCAGGGCAGAGTAGCGCAATACCATGTCCACAAGTTCCCCATGCCTTCAAAGAGTTTGCTGCCTCAAAACCGATGTGTTAACGACCACCTTGGCGATTGCTGGAATCCATTTGGATTAAACATAACGTCTTCGACATACCCCAAGGTACCTGGGTCGACGCATGATAGGTATGAAATTGGCGACCTCAGTGCTAAACACATGTTACTGAACGGCACAAATGAGACGGACGTTGTCTTTAGAGACTTCCACCTCCCGCTTTTTGGGCGGAACAGCATAGTGGGCCGATCGGTGGTAATCCGCAAGCCCGATGGTTCCAGGTTTGCGTGTGCCGGTGTTGATTACCCTGGGGAGGTAATAGTAGCAAGGGCCAGGTTCCAGAGCCCGGTGGTCGGTGACGTTCAGTTCATCCAGCTGAAGAACAACCCTTTTTCTGACGTGTCCGTCTTTGTGGATCTGCAACACGGCAGGCCAGATGCGAGTGCCACCAAAAACCACCCGTGGCATATTCACAAATTTCCCATCAGCTCAGAAAGAGACGATGATGAGGGACACTGTGACACCACAGATAATCACTGGAACCCCTTCGACATTGACCCAACAGACAGCAGCTATGATCTGCACTGTGGTCCATCCAACCCGCTGAGCTGCGACGGCGGCGACCTCGCCAAAAAATACGGCACCATCAACCTGGATGCCAGAATCAGAGGAGGGGAGGGAAAACACTTCTTCACCGATACCACTTCCTTTTTGACCGGACCGGACTCTATGATTGGCCGATCGGTGAACATTCACCATGGACGGGACATGGACAGGATAGCTTGTGCCAATGTCACCCTGGTCCGTCTTCCTGTGGCAAGCACAGGCACATGGTCGGGCCATGGGCCCGGCAAGGGACAGATGCAGTTCTCCAAGCCTTTCCCTCAGGGCCCTACGGTCATAAACGTCTCCATGGAGCACCTAAATTTAACGGCAGGGACCTACTATATTCACATGCTGCCGATCGCGAGTGGCCCTGAACGACCCTGTCCAGACACCAAGGCTCTCTTCAACCCATTTCACAGTGACGAGTCAGACTCTCCTCCTGCCCCCGGGACCGGTACTGTAGATGAGTATGAGATGGGAGACCTCGCTGGGAAGTTTGGGCCGATGACGGACTTGGATGAAATGCATGCTCTGTTCATGGACAGCAACCTGCCGCTGACTGGGCCTAACAGTGTCGTCGGGAGATTGCTGGTGATTCAACACATCGATGGAAGCAGGTTAGATCAGTGGTTCTCAAACTGTTTAGAACATTTTAGAACCTTTACAGTATATGTCATATACAGTATACGTAAATATGAAATGCAAGCAAAGTTGAATCAGACAAATATAGAACATCACCAAAACTCATACTTTAATAAAAATGTTAACTTCATGTTGATTTTACTATTTGAAGATCCGGATCCACGGACATTTGGAGCTAAATCATGGCAACGTAACTACACAACCCAAACCTCTACCAAAGTGGTCTTACCCTTTAAACTGAAGTGATATTGATGAATTGCGTGTGTGCCATTTGCACAATTGCACTCATGCAAATGGCATGCAATGTATGTATGCAGCACCTGACGTTTAATCCCTATATCAGGGGTCTTCAATAGGTGGTCCGGGACCCCTAGGGGGTCCTCAAACCTCAATTACTACAGGGGGGTGCCAAGGCTTTGATTTTAACCACTTAACTTTCATCCCTATTCTGAGCAGAACCGTAGTACAACATAGCAGATCTACAAGCTCATATGAAGCGTTGTGAGTTTGTAGATCGTTTGCAGAGCCAAAGGTCAAGTTTACTAAATATTGAGGGTTAAGTGGTTAAATGTCTGAAATAAACCAAACTATAATTTACACAACTCTGATAGCCCATGAAGCTATCTAGGAAATCTATGTTGAATTAAGACCCCTGCCCTATACTATACAGGTATGTCTTTCCCCTGTATCTCTCCATTATTGCATTATTGAGTGTAAAATGTTTGCAGTATGCAGTGTTCGCACATCGCAGCTACCGATGCAGCAGATGGACACTGGGCGTTTTCCAAGGCTGAGTTCCACAGTTCGGTGTCTGGGGCGGTGAAACTGGTAAGAACAACAAACCATCAAGTTATATCTTCATTCATTCTTCCTGCAGGGGGACAGTCCCGGGACAAATATCCCTGATCAGTGGACAGTCAGTAACCAAGCACATTATGTTAGGTAGCCATGTAATGAGCGGGATAATATCTGGCTAGGGTTGCATTGTCGGGAGATTATTCAGTTTAATCACTTGCCTCGGTGGTTAAACTCCCTGTCTGTGAATTATATCCCGACAATGGCCACCTAGCCAGATATTATTACATAATGTGAACAATAGGGGTGGTTGTATTTTGATTGTGGATTGCAGTCTCAGCAGACGTTTCCTGATGGGAGCAGCAGTGACGTCACACTGGAAGTGGACCTCCGCTCATCAGTCAGAGAAGCTGTAAGAGAGCGCGCACACACACACACACACACACACACACACACACACACACACACACACACACACACACACACACACACACACACACATTTCAATTTCTTTTTTTGAATCCACAAATTACAATTAATTTTACAAGGAAACAAATATAACGGGGTTGACAGTTCATGTTCACTTAAGGATACGCATGGCACCTCCTCCTCCACACAGACAAACTGCCTATAACATCCGAAACAGAACAGTATTTGGCAAGTTGATTGGCTTTGCTTTTTGTCATGCCAGCTATTCTTAGGCCACTCATGGCCTCCGAATATACTCAGGCTTCCGAATATCAGTATGGCAAATCTACAGCGATACCCCAGGTTTGTTATACTTCCAAGTAATGGTTGATACTTAGAATGTTTATCTTGGAATGCCTGGTCCATGTACAAATCAAAGACACAGCCCACCTCCAGAATCAGGACCTCCTTGTGACTGGTGTCAACAAAGACAACATCAGGTGTATTCGGGATGTTAGCAAAGACATCGCATGCACAGCTAAACCAATCTGGTAACACTCTTGAATGTTTATACATTGCTGCACTAGATGGCACATACTTTCGAATTGCATCAGACACTAGGTCAATCCGGTCGTGGCGAGCAATATACAAGTTTTTGTATGCACTACATCCATTTGTTATGTGTGCAATGGATTCTAGGTGTTGTTCAGAATCATGATGGTTTATACAGAGTGGAGTGTGGGTGTCAGGATACCAGATTGACAGATTGTACTTGGTTGCAGTCTTGCTTTGATGGTGAATTTTAAAACATCCTCCCCAATAGTCTGTTTCGTGCTAAGCAGAACCCTTCTTGCCGTTTCTTCCTGTACTCTAGTGTCCGCTCCCTGGTGGGTGAGGGTAGCCTTCACTACCACGCTGGAGTCTGTCATTAATCCATCAGATATGGGCAATTGGGCACACACACACACACACACACACACACACACACACACACACACACACACACACACACACACACACACACACACACACACACACACACACACACACACACACACACACACACACACACACACACACACACAGTGGCAGAATGTGCTCCACAGTAAACTCTGAAGTCTGTTTGACATCATCAGATTGCCTCAGCTTCCTGGTCCATCATGGAGAGTGGCATCAGCAACAGCAGCCTGTGCAACACTGTGGGAGGAGCCTATAATCCTTTCAATATGATGTCTGTGGTAAATACTGCAGCTTTCCCTTTCGCAAATGTATTTCCTCTGAATGAACCTGCTCTAATTCAGTAGTTTTCAACCTTTTTCATATCAAAGTTCACTATTTATTCGGCATTTTAGCCACGGACCACCATTTAATGAGATTTAGCCCCCCAGGCCCAAAACTTATAACATTCTGTTCTCGTTGGATAATATTTTGTCCACAATTACATGCTGTATTAATGTGGTCCCATTTGGAGAGATGGAGGCAAATGTTGAACAAAATAACAATTCTTCTACTTCTACTTCTACATAATTTCCCTGGGGACTCACCTGGAACCCTAATGAGTCAAGGACCACTGGTTGAGAACCACTAATGTACCCCATAGAAGGCAAATCATTTGTTCTATGCTGGGGTCACTAGCTGTGCTCCCGGGTCACGGAGTAATGTGTTCTATTGAAATTCCCTGAAATGGATTATAAACTATTTCAAGAATGTTCATAATGCACGTAAGTCATAATTTTCCATCTCTACAGCATTGGTTCTCAAAGTGAGGTTCGGGGACCCGCCAGGGGTCCCTGAGGGGGTTCGAGCTGGTCCGCAGCAAAATTAGTTTAACTACTTGTTAATCTGCTATTTTCTAAAACTAAATCTCACAAATGTTAAGCATTTTGAATATTTGTGAAACATATTAACACAAATCTTGTGTGGGGGAACCCTGTTATATATTTGGTCCCACGACCAAATACATATCAGGTTTTTAGAACATTATGTACACAGTACACTCTATTCTGCTTCCTAAGAGCTCCAGCTGTTCGCGGGACACCCCGATGGCATGCATGGTGGGGGACCTGACCAGCAGACAGGGCAACGTCAGCCTGACAGAGAGACAAGTGTACAACGACCCCAACATCATGCTGACTGGGGACTTCACAGGTACAACACTGTTCACTGTTGTAAGCTTATGAACAACATTTCGTATGTATGATAAAGTATACTTATTAAGGGTCAACCATACTGTATAAACTGGCTTGTGGGTTATTTAACACATACAAGAAACATAATTATTATAATTTGAGTTTGATGTATCTTGTTGTGATTTTTGGTGTTATGTTTAGTTATGCACAGGGCTGTGCTTCTGAAACATGCAGAAACTATCTTGGCATGTGCTGATATCCTGCCAGAATCCCCTTCAGCGACACAGATTTTCCCTATGGTTGCATCCTTCAACAGGTTAGTACAAACATAACATGGACATCAGAATGCAAGCACAACTCAGTCACAAGTGCTTAGCGGTTGTGCACGGCTCAAAATTAATTAAAAAAACGCAGAATACCAATACCACGGAATTGTCCTTTTTATTCATAGTCATTGGCACATGTGTGCTGGACCCTGTGTGTATGAAAAACAAAATGAGGGGCGCTCAGGCGGTGCCTGAAACTGCTGCGGAGGTTGTTGGTTCGAATCCACCACGGTTGATCTGGTTTTGTCGATATACGAACACAATTGGCCCATGTTCGGGGTAGGGAAGCCGTCGGACGGGCTGGGACGACACCTGTCATGCAGGGAGTGTTGGGTGGGAGGAGTCGGACGGAGGCTCTACATGTCCTCCTGGTCCCCCGGCTCCTCACTGGCAGGTGAGTCAATAGTGTCGCAATCCCACCCCCTTTCATGACGACGCCAGGCCCAGGAAATGATTCCCAATGCATTTTTCCCATAGACATTTCAAAAGGTATTTATTTAAAGAAGGTTACGCCGTGGACAAAGCCAACTCGAGTCGTGACAACTCATGACAACAAACACAATATTTTGGACCAAACAAATAATTACAAAGAAGAAAAACAACTTCTTCTTTCTAATTATTTGTTCTGCCCAAAAAATTTTGTTTGTTGTCATGATGTGTCACGACAAGAGTTGGCTTTGTCTGTGGCGTAAACGTCTTTAAATAAATACTTTTTGAAATGTCTATGAGGAAAATGAACGGAGAATCATTTCCTGGGCCCTGGTAGGGGGCGGGATTGCAACGCTCTATAGGAGAGCAGTGTGGGAGGAATCGATTGGCATAACGTCTGAATTGGGGAGGAAAAGAGGTAAAAATAAATGATACCAAAATTACTGTCAGGCTGGTGTGGTAGACTTGAACTCATTCACTTCCAAGGATGACTTTGACGACTTTTTTGTGTTTTTAGTTTTGGCCCGTTCGCTTCCTCATTGTGTCTCCAGCAGAAACGGGCGCAGCTCTTCTCCTTTCCTCCACTGGCCATTTTGGCTCAGACAGGACATTTTTAATGGACTCTAGCTATTGAACGGATGGACGGTTTTACGGTTTACGTTTTTCATTACTATTTTTTTTGTTTTGTGAACGCACAGGAAATGTTTAAAATATAAGCAAATAAAAGCTTCCACTGGGTGGTACATTTTGGTATTTAATCGCAGTGAATGAGATAATGGTGTAGAATTTTTTAATGGAACGATCAACTGCCTTCGTTTAAGCTTTGTGATAGTGATCAAAAGTCACAAGGTTATCTGTTTCCTTTTCCAGATTTGACTTCCGTTCGAGGGTTGCTCGTGTCCTTGGGATGCACATATCAAGAGTTACCATCCTACCTGAGTCCCCTCATCCTGTATCCGGTGGCAAGTGCCAGCAAGTTAACTATTTCATATCAGGTAGGGCTGACTACTGTACACAGCAACACAGCTTTGACAAAAAAAATCCATGTCCTTTTCAATTAAATCCAGGGATGGATAAGGACTCAAGCAAGGAGGCCCCTGGGTGAATTATTTTTAAGCCAAGGGCCCCCCTAATCTACACTACCTAGAACTGGCGGCCGGGTGGGTATGCAAACACAATACTCAAGTTGTAAGAAAGGCATTAGTGGGTCCAGAAATCAGCTGTTAATATCCCCTGAAATCACATGATATATATATATATATATTATCATGCAAAAAATCGAAACCAGCCATATAGCAGGGGCACTGAACTGGGCTAAAAATGGCCATGAAAAGGAAGGAACATTCAGTCCTCTTGATCTGGACACAATCACCAGGAAACGGGTGAACCTTGTGAATTATAACCAGGAAATTATATAAATAGCACGCAGAGGGCGACATTTTTCGCGGTTCTGGCGCCTGCAGCCTGCATAGCCTACATGCTGAGACATTTTTACCATTGATGATTGACAATTAACGTAGGCTATTCAACTAACAGTACAGCCGTTTACATCCGACTGTCACGTTACCTAATCCCTTCCGTATTCCCATGAACACAGTGTGCGTGGTTGTCATGACAGTGTGGAGTTTTAAGTAACGGTGTGAGCAGCATAACAGGCAGCAGCTGTTTTAGGACCCCCCCACATGAGTAGCAGATCTGCAAGCTCACAACGCACAACGTGATATGAGCCTTATAGATTAGTTGTTTTTTGTTTGGTAGCATCACCGGTGAGGATGTAACAAGAGTGCTGCTGTTATCTTCGTACATTTAAAATTTTTCTTCCTTAAAAGTGTTTTCATCATGAAACGGAGTACGTCTCCCAGCTAAGGGGTCCTTTTTGTAAAATATATTTTTGGGGCTTTTTCTGCCTTTGATAGGTTGAAAGTAGTCTGACAGGAAATGGGGGGGAAGACATGCGGCAAAGGCCGTCAGGATCGGGAGTCGAACCCGCGGCACGCCGTCAGGCCGGCTCAGCAACCGTCCGGGCCCAGCTAAGGGGACCTTGCCAAGATAGTTGAACTTGAAAATCCAACATTGTCAGACCCGATACATTTGACCTTCCCAAAAGGGGCTTTGCCTGCAATTAATTTGTCAATAACGTCAACAAGTCTATCATTTGAAAATTACAAATTGTACAAAATTTGTACAACAAATTACAACGCTGTGAAAGTATAATTTAAAATGTCAGGTGTTATATTTCCTCAAAATGGAAAATTATTGGAGAAATTATTATAGTCATACTGTAACTTGTTTTTCTGTATTTCTTTCCTCACTGGGTTTAATAACTGCACAGATTGCAATTTATTAGCAGGTGCCTAATAGCCTGTAGGGACAGCTATAATCTGAAGTATAATTGTTTGGGATTATTCATGTTTTGTGTGCTTTCTGTAGGGGCTGTCAGCAAGGAAAAGCTGGACTCTGTCAAAACCAGTGAAGGGATGAGTGTGTTCCAGCATTCTGCAATGTGCACAAGTAAGTATGCACTGTTTTGTGAGTAACAGCCATTGCCAAACATAAAAAATACATCCACAGCGACAAGTAACTCTGAGAGTGTACAAATGGCTGTAGTGTAGGCTCTCTGAGAGTATATGGCCATAACTCTCTGAGAGTGTACAAATTCAAAGTTTGAGAACCAGTGTGAAAAAGAAGAAAAAATAAATAAGTTTCCGGAATCGTTTCCAAATGTTCTGGAACCGATTCCCCTTCCTTGGTTACACACCGCTATTCCGACGCACTGTCATTCCGACACGTTCATTCGCTAAATACTAACCCTGTCCCTAAACCCAATAGCAAGTTTTAGCAGCAGGTGAACAGTGGTGACTCATGACAATACAAATCTCCTAGTGGGCGTCACCAAGATGGAAACAAATTGGCGGCCGTAAACCCATCAGTCATTCCGCGTGGAGGGTAAACAAAGCAACACATGCATTTGATTGGCTATCGCCGGACGATGTCGTTCAAAAAGATAAAATATTTTCATGTTTTTGAACGACGTTCCTCCGCCCACTTTTCGACTATCGCCTCTTCGCCAGCTAATGCCAGTAGTTGCTGGGTCTTATAGACAAATAACGCACTTCCGGAAAATATGCCAGGCTGTCGCCCGCTGTTAAGACGTACTGTAACCACACACAGTGGTGGTGCGTCAGAATGCCACTCTGTCTCAATGTTGAATCCGGTTCCTCGGATTCCTCCGCAACCGGATCCCAATCCCAAAATGTTAAAACATTTAAAAAACGGGCAGAAACTTTAAGATTGGAGCCACACCGAGCTACAGCCAATCAGATGGCAGATGTTTGAAACGTTTATTTTGTTTGTTCATATTGTAACCGCAACAGAACATACAGAATACAGATGCATACAGTGCAAATTCAATGATGTGTTTAACAATAGATATTGTAAAATAAATTAATACTGAACACATACATGTCCCATTTACACTATTTTTCTTGTACTGTAGGCCTATAGGTGAAATAGAGATGGTTTATAGAGAGACTTCAGAGACGACCGCTACACGGACCTGTGCCGGCTGGCTGCTGCGCCTTTTGAGCTCAACTCTCCATGCAGGGACTCTTGGAGCTCACAGTGGACCACAACTCCACTATTATGGTTATTTGTTATAAACGAGCTGGTAAAATATGCACATCACTTGTTGGAATGCTGGTTTAACTCACTGTATATCGTGAAAAAGAATAGAACCCCCACACTCACATAAACTCCAATAAATATACTTCATGTTTTGGCCTATAACTCTCGAACCGTACCATTCCTCACATATGACTGATGTTGACCTTGATGGGGACCTTGTCAGTCGACTCAATTCAATTTAATGGAGAGATGTGCGTGCGACCGTGCGTGTGTGCTTGCCCATTTTAACCTATTTGTATAATTTTGTATTTTGTTAGCCGACAATGTCAAGTTTAACACTGTCTGCTGCACATAATATAATAATGTAATAATATAATATTGAGCACAAACTTTGAACCATTAAACATTTCTGTACACTCTTTTGTACATAACTCTGCTGTTACTGTATTTTGTCTGCCTCTTGCATTTGTGAGGACATAAATTGTTCTATAGCGGCACCGAGTGGTTACTTTGAGACATGACACTGTCAAACTTAAACCCAGGGATGAAATGTAGGACCCAAAGCGCAGAAAACACTTTTACACTTAACATAGAAGTTGGCAAACTAAGAACTTTAAACTAAGAACTTTTTACTGAAGATTACACCTAAAAGGGCAAAAGTAAAGCTCAATTAGTCAGCACATATTACACGAGACCACTAAAATATTTTTAATTGAGAATGTTGACCATCTGAAAAGTATATTTATGTATGCAGTCAATACGTGGTCGGTCTGGGCTGCTTTTGAACAAATTATTTCATCAATGGGGCGTGGCATGGAGGTGATCAGCCTGTGGCACTGTTGAAGTGTTATGAAAGCCCATGTTTTGCTTTGAACAGCCGTAAATTGATTTGAATTGAGTGTTATGTCTCACACCGTCCTCTTGACAATACAACCTCAGATTCTCTGGGGTTCAGGCCAGGCCAGTTGGCTGGTCAGTACACCAATAATTACTACTCCATAGTTTTGGCACTGTGGGTAGGTGCCAAATCCAGCTGGAAAGGAAAATCAGCATCTCCATAAAACTTGTCAACATACTGAAGCACAAAGCGCTCTAAAATGTAACGATTTTGGCCTCCATGTCATCTGCTGGTGTTAGTCCATGTGTATTGTTGTATCGAGTCCAATGTCAACACGGTCATCTATCAGGATATTTTAGACCACTTTGTGCTTCTGTGAGATACATGATTATATTGGGATTCTGAAGTAGCCTACATGATTAATACAATACAGGCAACGGGAATACCCCCATCATATTATTTCATTTGATTGTTCCAATACATGATTGTGTTTCATTTCATTTAATTAGTTGGTTACATTATAATGTGAACTGTGGTTGAGACATTTTGCATGATTATACATTTACTAAAGCTGTGAAACAGTTTATCATTCTTGGTTTGCACTACAATGAATGAGTGATGCTCATTTGTGGACGGGCAATCGTTTGGGCAGCTAAATACTCCGTGCAAGGCATAGGTGCAAGGCACTACTTGGACAGCAGGGGTCCTGATCAGTTAGGACCAGAGTTTGCAACAACATGTGTTTACAGGTGAGAAACGATGAGATAAAGTGTGGAAATGTGATAGTGAACATGTTAAAGGAATGTATAAACGGAGAAGGGTATCTGTGAAGCATAATTATGTGTGTGTGGAATGCACATGAGTTGTCATTAGAAATGCTTACCTGTTGATATACTGAACATGACGTTTTGGGTTGGGTTAAGAAGCTCATATGTAGCCTAGCTGGAATGAATGAGATGTGGATGTGTGTTGTGTAAGATGATTTCAATTTCATTATGGTTCTAGTAGCCAGAGTAATGTAATGCAGCTGATATATTTCCGTTTTTGAGAGTTATTTTGTGAGAGTTTGTTTACATGGTGAAAACGTTTTGCTATTGATATAGAAATGTGATATTTATGTATTTGATAATTGTGATTATTTTGATACAAAATAAGTCATTTTGTGTGTTTCTATAATACTGTTTACAAGTACAAGAGTATTACTGCTAATTCATACCAACTGAATGCACCTTATTGACTGAATTTGTGATCTTTGTGATATACTAGTTAGGACCAGAGCAACAACGTGAGCAGTGTTGCTTATTGTTAGCCGCAATTTGCAACTCTAGATTTTTTTACAATCTGTTGAATCTAGAGTTGCAACACCCTCCATCCACTTCCTATTCATGATTTTCGGTTTCTGATCTGCTGGTCTTAAATGACGTTAAACTCACCAACATTGCAGCTGTAGTCCAAGCTTGAATTATCCTCTTTCAATCTGCCGAGCTTGTTTTTCATAAAAATCCCCCGTAGACATGTTATGAGTTACTTTCTGTCCAAAATATTCCAAGAGTGACATTTCCGAGCCGCCATTTGTATTTTTGCAACGTGCCGTAAAGCAAGATGTGAGGGGGAGCGCTTGTTTAATAGAATCTTACCTGCGCAGGTAAGACACCCAAAGAAGAGGCAGACACAGTGCGACGCCCCATCACACACAGCCTTCTATTAAACAAGCGCTCCCCCTCACATCTTGTTTTACGGCACGTTGCAAAAATACAAATGGCGGCTCGGAAATGTCACTCTTGGAATATTTTGGACAGAAAGTAACTCATAACATGTCTACGGGGGATTTTTATGAAAAACAAGCTCGGCAGATTGAAAGAGGATAATTCAAGCTTGGACTACAGCTGCAATGTTGGTGAGTTTAACGTCATTTAAGACCAGCAGATCAGAAACCGAAAATCATGAATAGGAAGTGGATGGAGGGTGTTGCAACTCTAGATTCAACAGATTGTAAAAAAATCTAGAGTTGCAAATTGCGGCTAGCTTATTGTGTGCTTTTGTCTGTGTGTTTACAGATAAATAAACCTTTAATTCCTGCACACTGGAAAATCATCATTTCAATCCAAGTGTGTAACACTTCAGTATGTTGACAAGCTTCATGGAGATGCCGATTTTCCTTTCCAGCTCGATTTGGCACCCTTTGATATGTGAGTTTTCAATCAGAACTATCTACTGTAGGCTATATTCTCCTGTAATGGGACTGTTTATCGCCACTCTTTCACATGCTCACTGAATGCGGATGAAAATAAAAGCCTGGGTACCGAGGCTACATAACATACACCATCTTCTGTTTGAAAATGCATTACAGCAGGGGTGGGCAACTTTGACGATGGAGAGGGCCACTATATTTCCACACTCACTCCCTAGGGCCATATATTACTGTCGTAGCAAAAATCTACAAGCTCAATTTTGCTATATTCGAATTGGAATCCTGAAAATTTACATTTTTATGTAATTTCAAATGCCTTTAATTATACGTGTGTTGAGCATTGAGCTACTAATTTAGACTGAAGTAATTACAGCAGGTCATGTTTGCATGTTGTGGAATTGTAAACATGCTGAAACCAACATTATATCAGCATTCTGACATTAACCTGAGGTCCACATTAAGTGAAGGTGGGGGCCGCATGTGGCCCCCGGGCCGCCAGTTGCCCACCCCTGCATTACAGGGTGATTATTCTCGTAAGGAACATTTGCAGAGGGCTCCAGCCATTCCAACACAGCCTGTGACGCACACACATTTATGTGTTTTGTCAATAAATGTACAAGCAATAGAGAGCAATGAGAAAGTTGGCACCTAAGAAAATAAAGTTTGGGCTCAAGAGCCACATTTACAAGCATTACAAATTAAATCACATTGGAACTTTTGTTAAAGCTTGGATTTACTCTCTAGTTAAACACTGGATAGTATTAGTGAGGAGATCAATGTAGCCGCACTATTATTAAATTGTTCAACTAGCCTGCTTATAGTTACATCATGCCCTTACTGTAGTGCTTGTACTAGGAACTGCATGATTGGCCGCAGTGCCAATTCTTATAACATTTTAGTCCATTAGTTTAGTTGAAGTGGGTCCGCCGTGCAAATTGTGTGAGAGAAAACTGCAGTAGCCGAGGCTTGTTAGACCCGCAGTTGCGCCGATGTTTGTTTTAAAGCAATGTAATGTCAAGCTTTGG
This sequence comes from Protomyctophum parallelum, assembly GCF_964188405.1. Taxonomy (NCBI): domain Eukaryota; kingdom Metazoa; phylum Chordata; class Actinopteri; order Myctophiformes; family Myctophidae; genus Protomyctophum; species Protomyctophum parallelum. Next base: position 28,850,595 of record NC_139698.1, on the reverse strand, counting down.
GGTTGTGTGGGGGCCGGGGAGCGTTTGGGGAAAAGCACACATTGAGTGATGTGATGGGCTGGTGGAGCAATGGTTCTCAAATAATTATCTACAATTATCAATTATCTACAAGCTTTCTACAAGGCGTTGTGAACTTCTTTACATAATAAAATAAAATAAAATAAAACTCGACCCGACCCACAGGTTGAGAAGCACTTGGCTATAGAGTATGCACATGCATGATTTTCCCATCAGGACTCGCCCCCCTCATCTAGACTGAGATTGAGCAGCAATGTTGTGTTGGATTTTGGAAGCGCTCTTGGAAATCACTCAACCGTCCTGCGTACGACCGGTTTCTAAATATGTCACATAATGCAGGAGGCAGCGAAATGTTGTTTTATTGAAAACTGTGGCATAACACAATCCCACAAGATTACCACTAGATGTCACCAGAGTCATGTTTGTTTACACCAGTAGACCAACTGCCTGCAGGCCTGTTTGTTTACACCAGTAGACCAACCTGGCACAGATCTTGTTCAGGGACTTCAGGTCTTTGGACAGGCTACTTTTCCCCTTTTTCCCCTCACCCCTTTAAAGATTGTGTAGCCCTAATGATAGCAGTATTGTTAGTGATGACAACAGTTATGTAAAAAACCAATAGGTTGTCAGCTGGTAGGCCCAATAAATGTTTGTGTGAAGATAATAGTTCTGTAGTAAAGCAATTTTGTTTCTAAAGGTTTTCCCTGAGACAATAATCTAGACAATGTGGCAGTGTTGGTTTATTTATTATATATATTTGAGCATCCAGTCATTTAATAGGCAATCTGTAACACTACCTGTGAACATGACATTCTTCAGTCCTCTCATCTAACTACTAATTCAAGATATGGCTGTCCTCAAAAACTCTCAGGATTGCCCCTTCTCCTCAGGAGCTGGAGTAAGTGAATCCAAGTCAGGTGCGCTTGGAAGCGAAACAAAATCCTTTTTTTTTTTGCTAACTAGAATGCGATTGTTTGATTCACACCAGAATTCGAATGAGCCTTCACACCTGCAGAACAAAGCGCACTTTCCAACGATACGCAGCTGGATTTGTGCACCGTGACTTCCTGACTCACCGGCCGCAGTCCGTCAAGATCCACGGCAGACGGCACCTCGTCATCTCCCGTCGTCCTGAGCCCCCTGTTGTACACGCTGTTCACACATGACTGCTCAGCAAAACAAGCAGGCAGTCATATTGTGAAATTTGCAGACGACATGTTTGTAGTGGGACAGATATCCCACAGTGATGATGAGTCATCATACCGGCAGGAGGTGACAGACCTAGTGGACTGGTGTGCAGAGAATAGCCTCTGTATCAACATGAGGAAAACGAAGGAGATGGTTGTGGACTTTAGAAGAAGAGACCATGCCTCACCCTGATCATAAATGGAGCTTTGGTGGAAAGGGTCCCTAGCTTCAAGTACCTCGGGGTGCACATTTCAGAGGACTTGAAGTAGATCACAAACACCTCAAACATCTTAAAAAAGGCCCACCAGCGACTCTCATATTCTCCATCACCACCTGGTTTGGGAACTGCTCTGCTGCTGACAAGAATTGGTGCTGCAGAGGGTGGTGAAAAACGCCCAGAAGATCACCAACAGCAGTCTCCCTTCCATCGAGGACATCTACACCAGCAGGTGCAAGAGCACTGCGGCTCGCATTATGGAGGACCCAGCCCATGAACTGTTTGCCCCGCTCCCCTCAGGTAGGAGGCTGCGGTCTAGCAAAGCCAGGACTGAAAGGCTCAAACGCAGCTTCTACCCGGGGACTGTCGGGCTACTGAACTCTTAAAGGTTTTATGACATTCATTTTCATTTATTTTTCTTTTTCTTTTTTCTTTTAGGTTTTATGACCTCAATTACACCCAAAAAACCTGAACTTTGAACATTCAGTGGATTTTCTGTGGTCTGAAGTTTTCTTTGGGGTTTTTTGGGCCTTTTGAGCTACAATGAAAACAGGCAACACAGTGAAACAGTGACATCTGCTGGCAAATCCCATTGACATATGGGATTTGCAGTAAGTGATGTCACTTACTGCCGGCAAATCAGAGCACCTGTTTGAGCCAGAAAACCCCAGATCACAGAAAATCTACTGAATGTTAAAAGTTCATGTTTTTTTAGATTAGAAAACCTAAAAAAAACAAGAACAATTCCAAAACCTTTTTTTAAATGTCACAATCCCTTTAAGTCAAATAAAATGCACTTTAGCTGTTTTTAATATTTGTTTTAATATGCTGCTCAGTTTTAATGCACTGCACTTTGAGATTTTATGCTTTTGATTTTATTGCTAGGTTTTAAATATACACTGCTGGTCCTACGATTTTCGTTTTACATGTGCAAATTACTAGCCCAAAATTTTCGATTCTCGTAGAGGTTTTTTCCGATTCTGACGAATCTCTCTACGAGAGTCTAAACGTTAACCCCGCCCCTAACGTCGAGAAAGCAACCTTGGTGCCTTTAAATCACTCTTACCTTGTACAAATGCAAAATCTAGGCTGCTTTTAATTTTGCCCCACTTGTTTGTGACGTCTACGGAACCATATTAGACCCCGCAGATGCTTATTTTTCAATAAAAAGGGTATTTTAATCAACTCTGTCTCGGAATCTGGCGGCCATCTTGCTTTTCTCTCCATTGTAAATGCGAAAGAGAACCCTGGCCGCTAGGGGCGCGGGCAATATTCTGTTGCGCCGTTTACCGCATTTACAATGGAGGATTCAGAAACTGAGTGGATTAAAATACCTTTTCTAAAATCTAAAATTTTGGGCTATGAAATGACAAATAAATTGAACCTTGAACCTTGATTTGTTTTAATCGCAGTATAGCATGCTGACCAGTGTGAATGCCACCTAAGTCAAATATAACCTTGAGCACCACAAGTAACTCCTCTTGAATCAGGCAGAGAGGCCATATTTTTTATGGGGGGGGAGTGCTCTTAGTTAGCAGGCAGGTACTAAAAAGAGTTCCATGTTGGCAATAGTTCCCAAGGCACACAGCCGAGAGCCTCCTCCGAAGGGCAGCTGAACTCCCCCACCATCACCCCTCGGCCCTCCCTCCACAAAGTGCTAGGAAAGAGAGTAGTGGCTTTATTGGAAATGTGCTGAGCAAAGCGAAAGGAATGTACTGTATGGCTCGCCTCCCTCCAGGACTTGTGTGTGTGTGTGTGTGTGTGTGTGTGTGTGTGTGCGCGCTCCGAACGGACTGGGAATGATCACAGTGTTCTTAAAGCTTAATTTATATCATGTACAGTACTCCTTTGCAGGATGGTGTCGCTTGCGGAAAATTGTTCTTTTCAGCAAGCAATACTGTTGCACTACAGAGTATTTATATAAACTAGACCTGTGTCCGTTGGGCAACGGCCTACTTGGGAACGATGCAAGAACAATAAAAATCGGGAATGCATACCCCCACCCTAGTATGCAATACTCTGCATCCCTTTTGTGGCCATGGAGATCTCTGAATCTGTCTGTCTGCCTGTATCCCGTTTATTCCCATAATATATGGAGCTCTCTATATCGGTCTGTCCATATATGGCTATGCTAGAGGTTCATGCGCCCTCGCCCGCTTACGTCACGGCACTGCACTCACTGTGGTGGTGTGGAATGTGAAGTCGGTGGGCTGAACGGTGCTCGGTTACGTGTATTACAGACGTACATGCGTACGTACACACAGACGTGCATTTATTGTAAGATCTGATTTAAGCTGCGCTGCACAAACTGGTGTAACTTCCCCAAAGACCCCCCCCCCCCTGCCCCCTGTCCTCGAACCAAAGGCGCCTTCAACTTGTCCAAAATGTCGCTGCTCGCCTGATTTTAAATTATTTTTGTTTGTTTTTAAAGTCCCAAATGGCCTTGCCCCTTCTTACCTATGCGAGCTCATTGATCCATACCAGACCCTTGAGGTCAGCTGACCAACTTATTTTGATTGTGCCTGGAACCTCATGACCAAGCCTTCTCTGTGGCCCGTCCCACCCTGTGGAATGCCATGCGCTCTGCCCTGGGTATTTTTAAATCTCTTCTAAAGACCCACTTTTTCTCCCTGGCTTTTAATGTTGTTTGATTAAGCATATATATATACCCTTCTTATAACATGTACTTCTGCTTTCACTTTTTACTTTGTTTGCTATTACTTTATGTCACTTATTGTTTTTATATGTTCTTGTTCAACTTTGGTTTGTCTTCGATCAATGTAAATGTGCTATATAAATATACTTTGATTGATTGATGGGTTGAAAGTGGCTAAATTCTGCTGTGGAAGTCGGTCACTGAGTGTCCACTGGTTCTGGGCAAATTTCGGACAGAGTCCAGAGTCCATATCCAAGTCTCACACAATAACCTCATTGAGACAGCCACGCATTACACAAGACATTGTGAAATGCCAATCACTTTGGTTATATCAAACCAACTTAACAAAAAGTCCCAGACCTCCAACAAATAATGTGTTGGAGGTCTGGGACTTTTTGTTATTATTATTATCTGCATCAATACCATGCAACCATGCATGAATAGCACAGCTTTCTTTTCCCAGCAAAGTCTTCACCAGAGGACTCTGCTTTTAGGAGCATGTTGTGTTTTCTTGTGACTAATCCTTTAACCAAGCTGCTGCTTATGTTCTAATTTGGGTATCTTTTGAGTACACACTGAGACAGGTACTCGATTCTTTTTCAAAATCCGGGATAGTGACATTACTGGCTGTACCACAGTGAAGACTTCCTACAGTATGTGCTGTGTGTGCGTTTCATATTTACATTTTATATAAATACTTAAGATCCCAACAGGTGACCGCACCCTCATTTATCAATCTAAAGTTGAAACCGTCTAAAGTAGATCTGACCACTGGAGTCATATCTCATGACAGAGCATTGATTGATTGATTGAATACTTTATTAACGGTGTGCAAATAGTACCTTGGGACGAATATGCAATGGTGCTAAAAGGATAACACAAAAAGCCCTATTCAATTCATCAAGACATTTAAGGTAGGGCTGGGACTTCTAAACGGATTAATTTTGTTTGCAGAAGGAATAACGTGATTAAAATAATATGCATTTTAATAGTTATGCTACAGAACCGCTTTCTCACTGGATAAGTTCCAGGCGTACCGATCATACTGGCACACGGTACCAACCAACAGACAACAAATCCCAGTGCACGCAATTGACAGCCATTGACAGCCCATTCATCCAAACAGAAAAGTCCTATCTAATTGTATTAAACAACGTACGGAAAGCTTGAATTAGAATTAGTTTTTGTTTCATAAAAGTCCACCGTAGACATGTTATGAGCTACTTTCTGTCAAGAAATTCCGTGCAGGTGATGTCAGAGTTTGGGAGTGCTCGTTGATCATCACTCAACAGCCCTATGTGCCACCTGTTTTGAATTTGCACATAATGCAGGACGCAGCAGGAGGTTGCTTCACTGAAAACGAGTGTTTCCAAACTCCAATACCCTCAGGCCCTGAGCCCTGGACCCTCATTGACTTTAATGACGTCAGCTGTAAGTGCTTGAGGGTGAGAGGCTGCAAGGGCTCCAAATTGTTGTGAAAGAAATGGGACAGCACTTTGAAGATGAGTCCGCCATTCATGACACTTTGCATCACTTTATACAAACTGTCCTTATTCACAGCCAGTGCCTACATGCTTGGCCTATTTATACATGTCTATCACGTCTATTTTAGTATTTAAGCTGAATTTTATTATTAGTTTCATAAATACACTTTCCTGTGTGATAGGGGTTGTAATATTCATATATAATAATTTTCATTATAAATTGCATTTCTATATTGTTATAGTGTATTTATATGAAACAAACACTTAGACTGCAGATAGAAAGAGGATCATTCAAGCTATTCGTATAGCTGCAATGTTGGTGAGTTTGACGTTGTTTTAAACACTTAGATAGGACTTTTCTGTTTGGATGAATATGGGCTGTCAATGGGAAGTTGCACCTAGTTAGCACCTTGCTGTCAAGATGGCCGTGGTCTGAATATTTGTCAATGGGAGAAGAAGCTGCTCTGCGCACAGTAAAACTTTGATTTAAAACAATCACTCATTGATTCACTCATATAATACCAAAATCTGTTTTAATTGAAAACAAATGGCTTCTCAGCTCAAATATTGATCTGTGCTTAAACATGTGATTAATTTCTATTAATGAATTACATAACCTCTAATTAGATTCATTTTCTTAATCGAGTCCCAGCCCTAATTTAAAGACGTACAATAGTATACATTAATATACAGGCCATCATCAACAGTAGTACTAGCAATATTACAAACATATATGTGAAGATGTGTAGCACAGTGGCTCAGAGCCTCAGCCTCAAAAGTCTCAAAAGCCTCAAAATATCCGTTTTGGGCAGTATTACTCAAGAGAGAAATATGTTACTTATTACATATTACTCCTTAGAAAAGTAATTATATATTATTATTATTAGTTTGAATCAAGAGTAATATATTATATTTCATATTATAGTGCATATTAATTTAACCCCCACACCCACAAAAAAGGGATCCTACAACAACACAATCTGTTTAGTCAGATTCTTTTAGAACTCAATCCAATTGTTTTGAATAAGAAGAATCAGAGTCACCAATCAGTCAAAAAGCCTACAAAATAAAGCAGCAATCTCTCTTGACCTTTTAAATGAAATGTTTTCAAACCGTAGCCAACAAATCCCGAGTAATACGCGTTATTATATTTTACAAAGTAATATAATATAATATGATTGTTTTGAGTAATTCCTTACTTTACTCGTTACTGGGTAAAGTAAAAATATTACAGTAATATATTACTAGTAACTTGTTACTGCCCAACACTGGCTATGGGTTATTATACTAACCAAGCAGATTGCATGATTACCAAAGTATCTTATAATGATGTAGTTGTTGATATTGTATTCATGTTAAAGGTCGCTTTTAATGATATTGAGAAATGATAATGTAGAAAAACAAATATTTTACATTTTGGTACAACTGGTACTTTGTACCACTTTGTACTTTGTGTTGGACCTACTGCCCCAATTGTGGGCATCTCAACATAGGTGCAAATTCCCAAACTTTATTAAATATCCAAATATCTGAAATATTTGAAAGTAGTCCATCTACAAGTGTGTCATCAGTATTTGTTAGGACAAGTAGGACATAAGTGCTTAAGAGCCCTGAATATCTTATTAATCAATACATTTCATACATTGTCTTATCTCATTCTTTTATCTCATCTCATTCCACTGCCTCCCATCTATTCTCATCTCCGCTGCTTATGTTCTAATTTGGGCATCTACGTTTATTAATTAGGACTCGATAGTCCTATCTCATCCCTTTCCTTTTTGTCAGTTAGTCTCGCGAGCCAGACTGTTGCCTCCCACAGTTTTCAGATGCTTCCGGAAGTTCCGGTCATACAGTTTGGAGCAACAGAAGCTCTGAAACGGATCGGAGGATGAAACAGGTGTGACGCCTCCTCACCACTTCCGTTTCGTCATTACAGTCAAATAAATTTGTCCTAATAAAATGTAAAGGTGTTTTAAAATATATTTTGGTGAACGGAAATGAAAAACAGATGAACCACGTGACCGGTCTGTTTTCTGCCCCCTCAATGTCGCAACTCTGTCTTACCCTATGGCTCTGGGCTATGCCCCCTATTAGGAACCAATGCAATCCCATCGCATGACATGCCAGGATCTGATTCATGTTCTGTCTTCCTGCTGTTTTCTTGTGTATTTGTTTCCTATAGATTAGTTGGTGTTTTACTTTTCAGTTTTAAATTTCATATATTTCTTTTTTTTTTTAAAGATATTTTTTTGCGGCTTACGCCTTTTATTGATTTTTTAAGGGATAGAAAGTAGGCTGACAGGAAACGGGAGAGAGATGGGGGGATGACATGCGGTAAAGGCCATGTCGGGTCCGGGAGTCGAACCCGCGGCACACCGCGACTGGATCACCAGTCCGGTGCCCAGACCGTTACGCTACGACCTGGGCCAAATTTCATATATTTCTTTATCAGTTATTGGGTTTCATTTTGTAGTGATTGTCCTAGTGTTAACTGTTTTTCTTTATTTACTGTTACCTGTCTTGTCTTATTGCCCTTTGATTAGTTACAGTATGTTGTTCATTAGTTGTTTACTCCATGCCAATCATGTGTTAATTAATTGTCCTTAGTGCTCACCTGTGTCCTGTTAGTCCCTGTCTATTTAAAAATGAGGGCCCTTATTAATTTAAACCCCTATGTTTGTACTGTACTGATTATAAATTATATGACAATTAATAAACTGGCGGTCAAGTACAGTGTCAAGTACAGTGTACTTGACTGCCAGCGTAATTTATGTATGTAAACATTGTTCTAGTTTATTTGCAGTGTCTACGCATCTGTAGTGTAATCACATCTCTTCTCATCATGTGTCCCCAATTTGTCAGATTGTTTTGTATCAAACTTTGATATTTTATTGTACAAGAAAAAGCACACTTGAGACCCACTTAAGCCACATTTATTCCAATAGAGTGAGACAGTGCATATTTTACTTACAGTAGTAGTGGGGTGGCATATACCTTGATGGCCTACAGAGGTGTTTGAGAGTGTGTGGAGATGGAAGGGTCGGACGGAAGAGAACAATACAATCCAAAATGTCACAATCAAAAATATCTCACTCTTGTTACATTTCATAACAACACAGCTGATGATACATGCATGAGAAAAAAACAACAGAACAGAAACTGTCGGCACTTCATCTAACGACTCGCTGTGACCAGCTGTCGTCTTTTACAGCCGTGAGAAACCTGCACACACACGAGCACAAGTTCGTTTGGAAAGTGAGATGCAGCAGGTGTGTGATCTCCTCTCCTCTGGACTTCCCACGGTCCTGAATTCTCCTCGTTTCTCAAACGCAAGGTTATTTTTTTTAGGGCTGGAGATGTCATACAGGGAAAGGAACATCTTTAGCCATGGGTTGCGGGAGAGAAGCCAGCTGGTCTGATCTTCATCTCGGCGAAGGGGATGGACGAGTCTTTGCCCTTCCAGTCTATCCAGACCACACCCTGCATTGTAAGACAAAACAGTTGAGAAATTACCATTTGGTAATATGCATGTACTACACATTTTTTGGGTTGTTTGTTTTTTTCAAGGACAGCTCTCTCCTTGTCTTTCCAGCTCTTTAGCAAACAGAAAATAGATTTTCAGCCCAGGATACCAATTTGATCCAATCCGAGAGAGAACGAGAGGATATTATGATTATTTGAACCACTTATATTTGAACCACTTGACCTTTGGCTCTGTACTTGTTCTGTTCTTTTTGTCCCTGTACACCAAACCTAGTCACCGATCTTGAGTTGTATAGATCTGCTATTTCCGGCTAATGTTCCCCCAGAATAGGCATGTAAGGGTTCAAGTGGTTAATGTAAAAATTCCCTATGACACAAACATTTGGCAGCTCCAAAACAGAATCTCTGAGGATACCCTAGGGGTCCCGGATCCCCATGTTGAAGATCCCTGCTTTAGCTATTTAGCTGGGACCAGCAGTGCACAATCTGTTTATAGAGCAACACAAATTAAGTGCTGTATATATGTGTACCTGATTGTTGCTGTTCATGCCGTAGAGGCCATTGAGGTTGGTCTTGTAGCAGTTCTTGTACCACCAGCCACCCATGTAGGCCCTGGCACAGTGGATGCCCAGGGGGTCTGGGTCCTTGTCCCGTGTGGAGAAGGGACGTCCGTTGTGATACTTCATAGAATCACCTGAAGCACAGCAACATGAAAACTGTTAGAAAACTGTTTCTTATGCAGGAAATGATCAGATACAGGCAGTGCAGAATTTTCCTTTCATCCAGTAGTAAACAAAGCATACTTGACAGCCTTTTCGTGTAATTATTTAACCTGAAAATATATTTGTGAGAGTATATTCACACTAAATGCAAATATAAAATGTGAGTGATTTTTTGTTTTGGGTATTATTATTCTTTTGCTTCTACCCTGAGCATAAAGATATCACCCTGTATAAATGAGTCATCGACTACGGTATATGCATAGTTTTGATGCTAAACATTCAGTGATTCACATTTTACTATTGTCTAATATTCATCACATCCCTGGTGTGTAAATCCCTATAGAATGAAAAAAGTTGCTAATTACTGCACCTGCTGTTCCGGTGTAGCCGGAGAGCGTGATGGCATAGTGATGGTCCTCCGAGTCGACGGTGAAGTTGGCGTAGTGGGCGTAGGCGGTGTCTGGTCTTGACGTCATGTCCACTCTCAGACTCACAGCGCCCATGGTTGTCAGGTTGTGCAGCAGCCCGTTTCCTGATGGCGGGATGGAGAACAAACTCGCTTGAATTTAATTTGTTTGCGGAATGACACTCTTTTAAAAGTAATTTAATACTCACATATGCCAACATTTTAAGCAGTATCGGCGGCTCTTCCGAACAAACTACTTAAAACCGGAGTTCCGTGATTCCCCTCCCCCTAAAACATGATCATCAATCCTACTATGATTATAGTAGGAGGAAGATTTTTAAGTGTACAGAAAGTGTTAAAATTATGTTTTTATGTGGCCACACCATAGAGTTATATATCTATAGAGAAGACACCCGAGTTCTCCTCCCATCCACTTGCATTAAGTTGCTCAAAAGCGCATGAGGCGGATTCACTCCTCCTTCCTGGTAGGAACGGAGTGCATTCTGGGATTGATTGGTTACAAACACATGAACGCGCTGCCGTTGACTATCATTGTGCCGTTTGTGCGCGTTCACGTATGAAACATTCGTTCACGTGTCATGGCCCCAATCACATGAACGTGCGCAATGATAGTCAACGGAGCAGCGCTGGCTCGAGCTGCACTACCAAATCCGGCCACTATGTCCATTTCGCCTCAGGGTTTCCTCTGGGTGCCTTCTCTAGAAATATATACTCTAAGGGCCACACCCACCAGTACATTAAGTATACCTGGTTTTCACCACCCACCTGAACTTAAGCCTGACTGCCTCACAGCTGTTGTATGATATGTCACTAAAGTGGTGTATTTCGATTGAGCCATTGGCTCTCAGCTTTCAGGAAGAAACCAAAAATACACAGGGAAGACTTATTTGAATATTATAACCTGGGGGTCTATTAGACTCAGAGTAACAAAAATCACGGGACTCCATCTTTAAAGAGTGCCACAACTTTTGTATTTTTCCTGTGTCTATGAGGTGACAGTACTTCATTAGACACCCTGGAGTCGTTTTTATGTGCAATGGTGTATTAACTTTGTATTTAGGGTTTCTTCCTGGAGGCTGAACCCTTGACAGTCAAACGGGCCAATGAAATAAACAGTAATGTAGTGACATCACACTATCAGCCTCCCCTAACCCCTCCCCCTTTATCATACAACTACAGCTGTGGGTGTGGCTTCAGTTCAGGTGGATCACCACCCATCACCACCCACCAGGCAAACCAGGCAGGGCGTGTCCACTAAAAGCACGATTTTAACAAATACTGTACACTTTTTGGAAAACGTTCTTTCTCCTTATATTATAATAATACCTGATGATCATGTTTTAGGTTGGAAAAAAACCGTAGCACTCCATCTTTAAGAGTTTGATCCTGCAAGTGTGCATTAACTCTGAGAGAAGACATAATGTAACCAGATGGACCCCTAAGGGTGCTTTTGATTTGTACGATCTCCTATTTACACAACCATAAGGATCCATTTGGACAATCATTTAGCTGTTACCATGTACTAATGTACACCAACAAATGACAAGTTTTTTATTTTTAAACAGAGGATGTAAGAAGAACCGGGACGAGCCCCCATCTGTACCGAGCCAGAACTCTTCACTGATGTTTCCAAACCCAGTGGTGTATTCACTCCAGGTTCTGTAGAAATCAGTTTTTCCGTTAATCCTTCTCTGGAACACCTAGACAATGATCACAACACAACAAAGTAAGACACTGGCCTTGCTGTTAAGGTGCATACCACATACAGGCTCCAATGCAGCCTGACAGCCAGCCGGGGGTTTGATTCCAGAGCCCGGTGACCTTTGTCTATATCTCTCTCTCTCCTCTCTCTCTCTCTCTCTCTGAAATATACAACTATATCCAGGTTTAGTGATGGTGTTAGTGTTCTAGGGTTTATTAGGGAGACCAAACCGATTATTTTGGAGGGTCTCCAGGTGATTAACTTAACGTGCAACTTTGCTTTTTCACTCAGCAGTAAACAAACGACATACAGTATTATAAGGGTATCCAAAGGGGCGGATGGGGGTCCCGGTCCCCAGCTCAAGTTCAAATATCATTATTTTGGGGCAGTCCCCATGTTCCAGTTCAAATATGATTATAGTAGTGGGTCCCCAGTTCAAATATGACTGTATTGGGGGGGTCCCCAGTTCAAATATGATTATTTTGGTGGGTCCCCAGTTCAAATATGATTATTTTGGGGGATCTCCAGTTCAAATATGATTATTTCAGGGTGGTCACGGCCTTAAGAGTTTAGGAACCCCTTGCACTACGATGAGCCTCCTCACCGTCCATCCGCCTCCGTCTGTCTCCATGTCACAGTAGACCCTGACGGGACCTCCCTCTCTGCCGTACGGGAAGATGTCCACCTCTCCGGACTGCAGAGCTCCGTTCAGCAGCTCCTGAGCACACTCCGTGGGGAAAGGGAAACGCAGCTTCCCTGCAACATGACAGTAAGTTATAGCGCTCAGCTACTCTACGTCTACGCTAAGAAAGGATCGCAATGAGGTTTATTGCTGGAGCAGATACATCTTTGGAGGGTAAAGCTGAATATAAATGATGTAGCCTACCATGACTAATACATTTTCATCTACACTTTATCTACAATTCACCTACTTTTCTTGTTTTCAGCGAGCGACTTTGGTTGCATGAATTAGTATAGGCTTTTAGGATGACAAGAAAATACTAGTATCCAATCCAAGACACTTTATTTATAGAGAACATTTAAAACAACGATGTTGACCCAAAGTTCTCTACACTGTTGTGTAACCAAAGTGCTGTAAATGTTAATAGTAATACAATAAACGTGAGGAAAACACATAGAAAGTGCAACACATAGACACATTGCGAAGGAGTAGGCTACAAGCAAGTTTCCAAACGTGATTTAAACACAGGCAAGGTATGAGATGCTCAAACATCATGAGGTGGAAGGTAGTTCCACTGTTTGGGCACTACAGCGGAAAATTATCTATCCTAAAATGACTGGATCAGTAGACCCAAGACCCAGGACCTTGTCGTGTTTTTGAGAGGTAGAAGCTCTGATATATGTGCATTGGTGCCAATTTATTTAAGGACTGTAATGTTGTACCTGTGATGAACTCTGTGGTGATGATGGAGGTGTAGTGTCCATCTCTCTCTCCTTGTAGCAGAACAAAGTACTTTGACATAGACAGCAGACCTGTCAGCTTATACTCTGTGATGGTGGGCTCCAAGGTCACCTCCTGAACAACAACAACACACACACACACATACACACACACACACACACACAATATGTGTCAAACCATTATTATATCTACAATACAATAGAGCGTTGCAGTCCGCGCCCCCGTCGAGCGGCCCGGAAGACAAATTCCAATACATTTTCCCCATTTCATAAAGTAGACCTTGACCTTTACGCCTGGGTCAAAGCCAACTCTGATCGTGACAACTCATGACAACAAACACAATGTTTTGGGCCGAACAAATAATTAGAAAGAAGAAAAAAGGGCAATGTACAAGTTGCCGTACAACACCTTTTTTGTTGTTTTTCTTTTTTCTAATTATTTGTTCATGAGTTGTCACGATCCGATTTGGCTTTGTCCGAGGCGTAAAGGTCTTTAAATAAATACTTTCTGAAACGTCTATGGGAAAAATGAATGGGAAATAATTTTCCGGACCACTCATCATGAAAGGGGGCGGGACTGCGACGCTCTATAAGTTTGATGTCCATTGTCACCCTCTCCTGGCAGAGCGAGGTAACTGCTACAATGTCTGAACTGCAATGAAGATGAAAGATGGTGGTGGTGTACACAAATTTGATTCAAATAACTTTACTGCCATTGACCAGTAGGCTACTATAGGTGTCCTACCCAGACACCAGGTTCTCACAGTGGAAGATAGGGAGACCACCTCCAACCACTGACACATCACATCATTTATTAGAAGTAGGACTAAATCCCAGGTTGTAGCTTTAACATTCAGACTTAACCAGGGTTGATTTTGTTGTTTCTTTTCTAGATCAGCTTATAAAACAAGTAAGACGCGCAAACGCGGGAAGCGAACGCAGCTCGTGTGTGTGTGGTTGTGTGTGTGTGTGTGTGTGTGTGTGTGTGTGTGTGTGTGTGTGTGTGTGTGTGCTACAGCTGCGCCCTGTGTGTGTGTGTGTGCTACAGCTGCGCCCTCTGGTGGCGGGCGGGTGGTGTAACAGCGGGACAGACAGACAGACACACAGACACACACACAGACATTCAGCCCTTGCTGTCATAGTAAGTGGCTCACTGCGTTCGCAACTACAGCAGGGTAAAACATGGCAGGGACAACAACATACATAGCTGCAGCTAATCAGATTATAATGGGCGTGTTACTGTAGATGTACTAGGTGTGTGAACGTGCAAGCATTGACCAGTTGGACACCCCTTTGCTCTGGTCACACCTAAGTTTAACCATTATTGATGTTACTGTATATCGCTGCAGCCTGCAGCTGCATAGCTTACTAGTACGCTCTGCCATGTTTATGCTCTGCTTCAGTTTTGAACCTGAACTGGAAAACAAACTAAGGGCGAGTGTGAATGTTCAGATGACTCTCTGACCTTGGCCTCCTCTCCTGCCACCTGGTACGTCACTCTGTAGCTATGGAAAGGAACAGCAGGTGCTCTCCATGCGATCACCGCAGAACGAGCAGACACCTCGCTGGCTTTAACCGCTGTGGGACACAACATTAAGCAGGGTGTTCAACAAACACTGTTTCCCCCACGCTGTTCAGGTTGTCTTTCGGCATGGGAGAATATCTTTGGTCCGACATACTAACAGTCCCGCACGCAATAGTCCGACTGCGACACCCTACCCCAAACCCTATAACCTATACCCCTACTGACCACACACGTCTTAACCGGCCACACAATACGCATGTGTCTTAACCGGCCACGCATGTCGGACTGTGGGGCACTTAAAGAGTTTGGAGCTCCTGGCACCGGCATCAAGGCTCAATGTAGGCTCAGTGTAGGCTCAATCCTCAATAATCAAACAAATCTATAAACCGGAGCGTCTACAGCAACAAACACGACATGTTTTCAGCTGTAAAGTGTTGCATCTGACACACCTTTAAAGGGTCTCGCGACACAATATAAATTGGCTTTCAAATCAGCCCACTACAGTCATGTGTTCAGTCATGTATGTTGTTCACCATTAGCAGTAGTGAAGGTGGTGGAGATGGACGTGCTCTGCAGGCTGTCCTTCTGGCTCAGGGCTTTGACTGTGTACAGAGTGCCTCGTTGCAGTCCTCTCAGGTGGTGTTCCACCGAGTTTCCAGACACCATCACAGTCACAGTCACGTTCGGAGCTGCAGCGTGTGGCGAGGGAGAAAACAAAACAAGGGAAGGGGTACATTTTAAGCGCAATTCATACTCCCGTCACACGATGGTGTTGCCTGCCAAAAATAGTGAGCTTGTAGGTCGGCTATATTCACTATTTGAAATGGGGCTAAGTTGTTGATAATGTACTTTTTACTTTCTTATACAAGTAGTGGAGTCAAAGGCGCAATGTTTGTCTTTGAAATGCAGTGTAGCTTGAACGTTGGTTGCTTTAAGTTTGTGACACCGTCGTGCGATGGACCATACTTTAGTCATTAGCATTTCCAAGGTTACTTCAAGGCATTTCGGGATGCATTTTGGGATATCACAAAAATGCTTCACTCACTCTTGGAGGACTCGTAGCTGATGATGAAGCGGTCTACCTTCCCCAGACTGGGGGTCCATTGTAGCACGGCCCTGGTGTCTGTGATGTTAACCACTTGGAGAAGCGTTGGAGGGGCGGGCACTGCAAGCGGGAAACATGACATGTTACTGTCCTGAAGTTCTTGCTCAGTGCTCCCATATAGATCAGTGTGTGCATCAGAACATTGGTGTTCCGTCAGGCAAATTCTGTACCCTAAAAATATACATTTTAACCCAGCATCCCTTTTTAGGGCGTGTCATTATAGTGGAAACTGTTTTACAAATTTTCCATGCTGTACATTTTGTACAGTATGATGATTAGAGCGCCCCTCAATTCACATGGGTGTGATTCTTTAGTATATAAGTAGTATATAACATAGGTCATAAGTAGGCCTAGTAACATTTTGAGTTGGCATTAGTAAATAAAAGTAAACATTTACTATTATTTATAGAGTTAACCCGTTGTATTTGCCGTTATAGGCTATTTTTCATGCACATGAATGCAATTGTGCGTTGAGATTTTCCGTTGACCATTGGTGTTCCTTGGACCCAAAACTGAGCTCAGGGGAGGCAATTGCCACCCTCTAGTTTTTCACCCCCATATTTAATATCAAATTAACTTCTTTTATGCATATTTTCCACCAAACTGATCAATCTGATTTCAGATAAGTCGTGTTTACGTGTTTTCTTATATCTGCAACCATAGGCCTACATTTATTAATCACTTTCAACCTGGCATATAATTATAGCTAGGCAAACTTTTTCGCTTTAGTCCTTTTCCCCAAATCATTTTACTTACTTTTATTAAGTGATAACACATAAAAGAGCCCATAAGGCACACTAAGGTAAGGTGATGAAATGACCACCACATAGGACTTGAATGACCTCTAAAGGGGAATGGAGTTGTTGCAGGTAGCAGGATCTGCAATTTCTGCATGCATATAGACCACTATGGAAAGATTAGCAGATTAGCGTGTGCAGTTGGCTGTGTGTACCTGTGGTGATGGTGGAGGTGAGGGCATCACTCTGGATCTTGCCCTGTGTGACAGTGACACTGACCACGTAGGGAGACCCAGCAGACAGCTGGGACAGAACCGCATGGGACTGCTCAGGGTCGACGCTCACAAAGCTGCTTTGGCCTGCATGATTGGGCGATATGCACACAGCATCGCAAATGTCACCAATAACTTAGCTACTTACTTGCTGCAGTACGTGAAAAATGAAATGAACACTAAGTAATGTAGTCCATGCGCCCTGCGTATTTAAATTGTGGGAGTGCATGGGTATATGAGCTAGCGCTCATATAGGTAGCTTACGTGAGATAGAGGTGGCAAACCTGTGACGGAGTGAGTGTAGGTGATTCTGAAGCCTGTGAGCGTGGTCTTTGGTTTGGTCCAGGACACGGCCAGAGAAGACTCCGTCACATTGCTGAACACTAGTTCTGAAACAGGCTCAGGTCCTGGTGTGAGAAAGAGAGAAACGAAGGCAGCATGAACTATAGAGTGGATTCACTATCCCTATAAGTAAATATTAATAAAGTAAATTATAAAAAATATGAACTTTTGATTACCTGTCATCACGGTCACTCTGTGAATCTTGGACCTTCGCATGGCACCGACACCGAATATGTGCAGGTAATAACGGGTCAGCGGCCGGAGGGACGTGAACTCCACAGAACGCTCGGTTCCAGGAACAATCACAGAGAACCTCCTGCTCTCGGCTTTGCCTCTGGTGTCAGGAACTTTAGTGGTGGAAGCGGTGGCGTTGTTGTTGCTGTCGCCGCCGTGTACTTGGATGTCGGTGGTGTTCTTGGCCTTATCGTCCACAAGACCTTCCTCAACCTCCTCTTCTTCTTCATCTTCCTCGCCCTCTGCTCTGTACTCCCGTCTGTTGACGGTGAAGGAGTTGAACATGCCCGGCGGGGCGGCCCATGTCAGAGTGAAGGTGTAGGAAGTGATGTTTGTGACCTTGACAGAGCCGAGGCCGGTTGCTGGTGCCCTCTTCGCGGCATCACTTGTTGCCTCTGCATGACTCACGTTCACTAGATACTGACTCCTCTGTATGCCTTTCCCTTTCCCAGAAGCTGTCTTCTCAGCCAAGGTGGACTGTTCAAAGCCCTCTTTCCCTGATCTGGTCTTGTTGTTGGATGCTCCGGTAGCCTTGGTCAGAATGGTCAGGACTTTAGCCGTACCATTGGATTTCTTCACCACGCTCTGAGTCACGTTGAGTTGAGGTTGGTCTTTCAGTTGGCTGGTTCTAGCGTTGGCTTTATCTGCAGTTCCCTCTTTAACTAGCTTGACATCCGTTTTGGAAAAGGTTTTAGCAGTCAGGACTGTGGTTTTTCCTTTGCGGGCCTCCTCATGCTTTCTGCCCTCGTGTTTCAAGAGAACCTGGCCAACGGTTGGGCGGAGGGTTGTTTTGCCACTTGCAGAATCTTTAACAGTTGTTTTGCTAACAGAGGCCACCTGTTTTTCTTGCGTTTTAACGAGATCCACTTTTACATGTGTGGCTACTTTCTGTTTGGTGTCGACCTCTGTGGCCTTCTTCTGGTCCTTCTTCTGTGTGGTGTCCCTCACGCTGTTACTTTCCTGGTTCACCTGCTGTGTCATGGAATCCACGGTTACCTTCTCTTTAACGCTTTCTGGAATTGAACAGAGCAGAGATTGGGAGAAGAAGATACATGGGATTATGTAAAAGCACAGAAACCTGTCTGATACCCCTCCCCGGCTCTACCATGTTGCAATGCATTTCTGAGCTACAAATGGACACTTACTTTTGTTACAGTCGACTCCAGGGGCACACTTACTGCAGTCCGGACCTAGGAATCCATTCTGGCAGACACATTTCCCCTTGTCACATCTGCCATTGCCACTGCACTCATTTGGACATTTGAGTGAGCAACCTAGACCTTGGCACAGACAAAAGAAAGCTCGATAAGATAGGTTGCTTATGAACCATAGTGTTGTGGATCATGTCAGTCCTAAATCCTCATATTTAATGTATGTATGTGTATTCATGAATTAAACGGTCAATAAAAAACGTCATACATTTCATCTTCAGGGTGGACATCTCTCTTTCAAGCCTTGCCACGCGTCCTTTGAGCGCGGCCATCTCCACCAAGCAGTTCCCGGTGCAGGATCCAGGCACCAGGCTGATCTTATGTGTCATGACCAGAGGAGCACCAGGCTTCAGCTTGAACTCCTGCTCCTTGGTCTGGCTGGGGTCAAAGCCACTGATCACGACCTGGATGGGCTGCACTGGGGCTGGCTTGTCTTTGGCCACCACAGTCTGGTTGGTGGAGGAGGCGTTGGCTTTGCCTTTGACAGTGGTGGTACTGGTAGCGGTGGCAGGCTTTGCGGTGATCGACAGAACAGTCTGAACCTTGTCTTTGGCAATGGTGGTACTGGTACCTGTGGCGGGCTTTGTGGTGGTCGATAGAACAGTCTGAACCTTGTCTTTGGCGGCCTTTGTGTCCGGCTTTGTCTGGGTCTGACTGACACTGGCTGTGCTCTTGTCTTTGCTGACGGACTTGTCTTTGTTGGTCTTTGTTTCATCAGTTGCAGGGGACTTGGCGGCAGCCACCTGGCTGGCTTTGTCTTTGTTGGTCGTAGTGGCGCTCGCTGTGGCAGCCTTGGAAGGAGTGGAGTGAACGGTCTGGACCACTGTGGGAGTGGAGTGAACGGTCTGGACCACTGTGGGAGTGTTCTTGGAGTGAACGGTCTGGACCACTGTGGGAGTGGAGTGAACGGTCTGGACCACTGTGGGAGTGTTCTTGTCTTTGACTATCTTCTGGCTGCTGCTCGCTGCAGGCTTTGAGAGAACGGTTTGAATCACTGTTGGCATGGGCTTGATTTTGGTGGTCTTTGCAGCGTTGACCACTGGAGGTTTTTGGTTGGTGGCCGGGGTGGCTGAAACGGTCTGATTAACGGTGTTTGGCTTTGGGGTGGCCCGAGGACTCTGTCTGGCAATAGTAACAGTGGTTTTTGGTTTAGTGAGGGTGAGAGCGCCGTTGGGTTTGGTCATGTCACTTCCTGTGGCGTCTCTCCTTTCATTGGCCGGGGTTTGAAGGGAGGGGAATGGGGTGAGCAGGAGGAGAAGGCCTAGAGTAAACAACATTTTCACCGGCCAGTAGTAACCTGAGATGGAACAGCCTTTTGGAGGATGTGTATGTACAGTATGCTGTAGGAAAAGTATGAACTCCTCCCGGTACTTGTCAGAGACCGCAGGACGTTAGGTCCTTTCCTAGGAAAAACAAAACAAGAAATCGAAGATTAATCTCTGCTCGGATGAGTGCTTAACCTACAAGCCACTGATGAGGTTTGGCTGTGCTGTTTTCACATAAGGATATCTCAATGAGGGCATATACCACAATGTTTGTGGCACATTATATAAGTATTTAAAAGCACACTCATTGTTTATAATTCATTCTCTGCATCACGCCGAAATGAACCCTTGAAGTTGAGTAGATGATGTACAGTCAATAGCTATATCAGGTAAAAAATTATAATAATAAAAAAAGAGGAATACAATATGTGAATACAATAGAGTGCTCAAGTCAACTAAGAAGATTAATTGAATGGCCTGGTAGAGTCAATGAACCCTCAGTGAAGCTGACATTAACCACTTATGACCTTTATACTTTGGATATATATAATTTAAAAAAAGCCAATCTACTATCTGCTAATATTTATACTTAAAACTGTGACAAATTGTGCAGGGGGGGGGGGGGGGGGGGGGGTTAAGATTTATAAAAGTTGTTTGAAATAGAGAGGGCCAAGCAGGAAGGGAGAGTGGTGCCTGTGCTGCGGAGAGGCTGTTGGCTGTGAGAAGAAGGTGTACAGAGTGCTAACAGAGCTGTACTGTATGGCCAGGCTGCACACTGTAAGTCTTTGACTATACAGACCTACAGTTACATAATCCTCTGCACCCACATATCATGAAAACCGCTGGGAGAAAAATATGTTGCCGTCTCGGCCCTTAAATCTCCCAGGGAATTAAATAAATCAGGTAGTATGTTGGAGATCCATGAAGGAACTCCTAACATCTAGCAAGCAAATATTTTCTGAGCCCACAGCATGCAGGGGGTTGTTTGTGTTAATTGGGCTTAATGGCTAATTCAGTTTTATGGCTGAATTACAGCTAGTCACCCTTTGCTTCACTTTACCGCTGGGAATGGACACACTACCACAGTGATGGAATGTGAAAAACACATAAAATAAATAATCTAAATATGAAGTCAAAGTTACAATTGCATTACATATTTCAACAAACCTAAAACTATAAAGCTTGTTACCTCGCATTCCAATTACGTAAATAAGCTATGGTGCATACATTCATCATCATTGCATAGCAACAGTGCTTTTCGATAAATACAATTGGGTTCAAATTATTGTTGGAAATTATTGTCCCATTCCTATTGTACGATATTAAGTCAGAGTCCAAGACCAAATGTTTACCAATTTGTTATTAAAATCTGTCAAATTTGTCACAATGTCTCAACAATGTCAGTCACTTATCTGGCCACAGATTCCAGCTGTGCTCTTAACAAGAAACCTTCACTGCACACTACAGTGAAATCGTTAAAATTAACAAGTGTTTTTCTCTAGGTCTTACAAAAAATAAGCAAAACTGAGGGTTTTATTACAGTAGACCAGTGCATTGATTCAGTTGATCCATAGTTGAACCATAGGGACATGAGCATTGCTGTAGCAGCCTATATAACGCATAATAGAAAAGATGTTGAACTCACCTGGATATGGATTGTTTCCCCCCTCTTTGACTTCTACGTGTCTTTCTGTCTACCTGCACGTTGCTCCCTCCATCTGTCAGGGGGCAGCTCTGGAGACAAGGACCACCACTAGAAAGCAGGCGAGGGATAAAGTCTGCTCCTACTTAAGGACCCCCCCTCATCTTCCTCCTCCTCCTCCTCCACCCCTACTGGTTCCCAACTCTCTGCTATACTCTCAGCCACCACAGAACATATTTGTATTGGACAGGTCAGAACAGTGGCATTTCTGCATAGATTAGCACTCTGTCCGAATGTAATCCCATGCAGTAGGCTAAATTTGATTCACAGCAGAGACAATTGATTTTTTTTTAAATTATTATACATTTCTATTTATTTATTATTCTTTTTTGGGGGGGTAGTGCTTCCGCAGAACATGGGTTATAAATTCAGTCATACAACTGATCAATTCTCATTTCTCAAAGCAGAGATTTGCATATTAATGATGAATCATTTTGGTGTCAATAGTGTTTAGTGAAATGAGCCGTCATAGCTGAGTAGCATGGGTAAAGTGGCCGTATTGTAATCTGAGGGTTGCCGGTTCAAAACCTGGCTTTTGAAGTGCAACGTACTGAGCCAGACAGTCAAACCATAAATTCTCCCCGGGCCAATATACATTAGCCAACGTATTATTTTGCTTTTCCAAAACAGCAGCTATACAAGCCCAGAAGGGCTGACACTGTGAGCTTGTAGACCTGTTACGTTTTAGCAATACGTTTGCTCAGTGAAATGTTTGTGGAATGTCCCGTTCTTCTATAAAACGCTGCACGGCATGCATGCGTGTTTCACTCAACGATGTTTTGTCACAGAACATGAACATGAAGGGAACAGTGTGAATCCACTCAGTCAGTAGGCCTACAGCCTCTATCAGTTTGGGAGTAACGTGACTAACACCTCGGGGCAGCTTTTTGATTGAATAAAGCCCGTAGTCTGCGAAGCATGATTCAGCTGGAACGCATACCTCCACACCACAGGTATTCACCAGCGGCCCTGCTGGACAGGAACCTCTCTCCATAATGAATCGGCTGTTTGTCGGAGCTAATGAGATGTAACTACGTGGGAGTTATGTAAGTGACCAAATATCCATAGCAGCCTTAACGGATGCTCTGTGAAGGGCGTTGCGTCTTGGACCCAGTGGCCACCCACCAGCCCACCTTTTGTAGACCACATGAAGATAAGTACACACTGCTCATGCATATACTGTACGTGTCACACACACACACACACACACACACACACACACACACACAAACACGCACACACACACAACCCTGCTGCCCAGCCCAGCCCGACACGTACACTATATGCACGCACGTGTCCAAATGTCCAGATGTGCCCACGTCGCCTACCGCACGCACACCTTTCGTGCGCACGCACGCTCACACCTCTCACCTGTCCAAACGTTATTCATAGCGGTGCGCGGCAGAGCCAGCTTCATTTAGTCTTTCTTCCTTCGGTGTGTTTTTGCTTTATTTACTTTCATGTATCTTTTCATCACGTTTGATTTCCAGCCATGCGGCTGTTGACAGAAGCTGCCCCCCTGTAAACTTTGTGACCCGTGCTAGAAAGTGGAAAAATACTGGAAAACAATGTGTCCTATCATGTCCCCTGCAGGCATGATAAGGTAGTGCATCCCGCTGGGCGTGTGATGCGAGCGACGTGCCAAGTACACTTTACGCTGAGATGAAACGGCACAAAGAGCACTTGTCACTCCGCTGCGGACTTCAGAGTGGGTGGTCCCATCTTGTTAGTGCCGACATCTGGTGGTGGCCTCGAGGAGCAGCTCCGCCCTCTCCCCTCCCCCTCTATACCCCACAAACGGACGACCAACATCACACCACTGACCCTGCCTTGGCCTTTGGGGAAAAATGGCGGGTATCAAACCTTCGTTGGTCACATTATAGAATGTTATACGGGCACACAGATTTCACCGCGGTCGGTCACGCAGACACGCACGTCTCGTATTAGCCCCAATTCATTGAAGCTCTACTGAAGAATGATTTGAACTTGGCTGCGAGTTGTATTCCCTGGATATTTGCATTTTCGTTCCTTCATCAATTTCTCAAAGGATATACGAGTTTGCATTACCATGACATGCAGCGCCATTATTATCTTTATAAAGAATCACAACGGCGAGAAGATTTGCAGTCCATATTGCCTCATTCGTATATAAGCACAATAGGAGACCATTTACAAGCACCGCTTACGGCAGCGATTAAAGGTGCTTACATGCACACGCACACACACATACACATGCACATGCACACACACACACACACACACACACAGGGATAAAAGAAGTGAAGAACTTGTGACGCGCTGACGGTGTCGGCTAAGGTCTCCTGGGCTGAGAAGTGTGACGTTGAAGGCCTGCCCCCTTTATTGATTCAAATTTAATGAGAAGTCTAATGGTAAAGGCTGAAACAGTGCAGGCTTTGAGCGAGCCTGTGATTAAAGTGACGGTCGCTCCTCCTCGTTGCTTACGTTGGACTTGGCTTCACAGATTAGAATAATACACCCACATAAGCCCCGGCCTGTTCCACTCCGCTCGGCCCCTCGCCCACTGCTCCCCCAACCTCACGTTGCCTCCTTCTCATTATAATGACTGTCTTTAGGGTTACCTATATACTGTATACATACTGTATGTATATCTTGGTGCTTGGCTATCTATTAAAGCAGTGATTGTCAACCCTTTTCATTTCAAGGACCCCCACTTTGCTATGCATTAGGCCACAGACCCCCATTTGATGCAATTTATTTTTTCTTTTTCTTTGTCTATTTATTTTTTTAATCTCTGGGACTGTTAACTATGAAGACAGTGTACAAACGGAACCAAATGTAAGGGTCCACTATGTTGAGAAAGTAAGTAGCCTAGCATTTCATCTCTTGTCAGGTGGAAACTCATATGTCCAAAACTGTTACATTTCAGGATTAAAATTAAAAAGTAGCAAAAGTAGCAGATCTAAAAGCTTGAAATGCGGTAAATTTTGAGAGCTTGTAGATGACTTTTGATGCTTTTGTGTGAGTCAGTGTGACGTAGTATGATCAAGTAGGGCATTAATTTATGAAAAGCACAAGGTTAAATATATGGATATATGGATATAAGAGGTTTCTGGCCGACGGTGACGATATACTTTCTCTTCCTGTCGCTATGAGGCCACCTATCACTCTGTATAAACTCCACCTCTTCCTGTCGCTACGAGGTGGAGCCTCCTCGCCACTTCCGTTTCGTCTTCACAGTCGCGCACATTTATCGTAATATAAATAGAAAACATTTAAGCATATATAGGTTGTTGCTGAGCAGAAAAGGAAATAAAAAATATATTTTTGTGGAAATGGCAGCTTCCGTTACTTAGCTCATGGGGGCTATAGGTCCAGACTATATAGCATCCGGAGCTTGTGGAATAGTTGTCTGGTAACGCGAGACTACTCTGAGGCCACCTGTCACTCTGTAACTCCACCTCTTCCTGTCTCTACGAGGCCACCTGTCACTCTGTAACTCCACCTCTTCCTGTCTCTACGAGGCCACCTGTCACTCTGTAACTTCACCTCTTCCTGTCGCTGTGAGGCCACCTGTCACTCTGTAACTCCACCTCTTCCTGTCTCTACGAGGCCACCTGTCACTCTGTAACTTCACCTCTTCCTGTCTCTACGAGGCCACCTGTCACTCTGTAACTCCACCTCTTCCTGTCTCTACGAGGCCACCTGTCACTCTGTAACTTCACCTCTTCCTGTCTCTACGAGGCCACCTGTCACTCTGTAACTCCACCTCTTCCTGTCTCTACGAGGCCACCTGTCACTCTGTAACTCCACCTCTTCCTGTCTCTACGAGGCCACCTGTCACTCTGTAACTCCACCTCTTCCTGTCTCTACGAGGCCACCTGTCACTCTGTAACTTCACCTCTTCCTGTCGCTGTGAGGCCACCTGTCACTCTGTAACTCCACCTCTTCCTGTCACTATGTAACTCCACCTAGAAGCATCTCATCTCAGGCCAGGCTCTTAGGGAGTGCTTCATGTGTAACGGCACCAGTTTTGCCATGTCGCTTGTACATATTGGTCGTCGTTGCAGGTGGTGGCTTGTTGGGTGCTTGTTGCGCAAGTGTAGTTTGTTATTTGGGTTTATTTCCAAATCTTGTTTAAACCAGTAGCTCTCAAACAATTGCATGTCAATTAAGGACATGCAATTGAAAATATTTTGTGCCAGGTATATTTCACTTCTACTAGCTGATCTACAAGCTCACAACACGTTGCATAAGTAGCTGATAGGTTTAAAAGTGCTATAATGCAGACTCTTCTTTTGGGCTTGTTCTCATATAGAGTCCCATGGTTCCTTACTTCTCTCGCAAAATCTGGCTACACTGATCCTGCACCCCGGCCTCCACCACCACTCGTCCTCATCTCGCAGCTGGGGGGGGGGGGGGGGGGGGGGGGGGGTGCTTTCAGCACAGAGGCCTCTCTCATATCCTTCACTGCCAGCAACAGAAAAAAAATCCCAACATAAAAAATAAACACATTTTGGTAGGAAAGCTAAATCACACCAGTAAAAAAGCCAACTGGATCTCAACTCTCCGCATGGCTGGACATCAAAGAAAGACACCATGTTTGTGGATGTTCTCTTGCTAGCTGCCCTGTTGCTGTGCTGAATGCTGATGTACATACAGTATGCAGCGCTAAGCTAGCTGGCCTGTTCTTGAGCATAGCCAGGAGCGAGTGATTTGTGTAAAAGTGGGCTACGGTTTCTGTTCCAGACCATTTCAAATATTATGTCGTGTGTTGTATATGTCAGATCACAGTGATTACTGTGTACATGTCTCCCCCCTGCTCCGCTCCCTCCACTGGCTCCCGGTCGCTGCCCGCACAGAATACAAAACTCTGATGCTGGCATTCAAAGCAACCAAAGGTATGGCTCCCCCATATCTTACAAGTATGATTGAACCCTACAAACCCTCCCGCGCACTCAGATCAGCCAACGCAGGGAAACTGGAAGTACCCTCACTAAAAACGCCGGGACAACGCTCCACACGTCCCAAACTCTTCTCCCTTCTGGCTCCAAAACTGTGGAATGCACTTCCCATTGCAGTCAGAACTGCAGCATCACTCCCAATCTTCCGCCGTAGCCTGAAAACCCACCTTTTCAGACTCCATCATGGCCCGTAGCACTTACCCTAACCCCTTAGATAGCATTTCTGTTGGCTTAGATAGCATTTGACACAGACTTATAGCATGTTATGTAGACAGCACTATAATTGTATTGTATATAGTCATAGCACGCCATAGTACATATGTATAGCATAGTGCCTATAGTACACGTTTTAAAATACTTTTAAGTAATGTTTCAGCCAGTGGCAGCGTCTTCTCAGAGGTGATGACGTTGAAAACGTCATAATGTCCAAAACTTTTACTTTTTCAGGATTAAAATAACAAAAGTAGCCAATCTATTTTTTACGCTTTTGCGCTTGTGATGTAAGTAGGGCGTTAATTTTTCAAAAAATTCAAAACAACAAAAGCAGTTATAATTTGGAGATATGAGGTTTCTGCCAGACTATACTGTATCTCGGCAGCAGTGGCATTTGCAAGTTTAAAGCCATTACCATGGATGTGGCGCTAAGCGTTTCTGGCAGATGATGTTCTACCAAAGCATGGGAGAACGTTCACTGTTTGCAGCCGTCTGTTTGGTACTCTAACACAAAGTCGTCAAACCATTTGCAATAACGATTGTTTGAGGTCTTTGTACATTCTGTTGCTCCAGGCTTCTGTTCAATCCAAGTGTTAGATTCCAACAGATACTGCATCCTAGAGAGAGCAGAGAGAGAGAGGGGGACAGAGAGGGAGAGAGAGAGCAATATAGAATATGAACATAAGCTAAAGCCTACATAATCCAGTTATACAGTATTCATATATTTAGCTTTTTATATTTTAGGCAGACATTGTTAATGTAGCCTATCCATTTGTAGTCTCTCATAGTTCAATTAAAAACACTCCGTGTTGGGGGCGCCTGCTGACCTCGCAGTCTTACACACAGGATTGCACTTTTAAAAATGGACCGTGTGATCACAGAACACCACCAGAGGATGCACGTGATGCATGTGTTGTCTGCACGATGCATTGCATGTGACAAATTAACCGTCGATGACACTTACTTTCCGTTGGAGTCTGTGGTTTTGCCATCCTTGCCCATGATGAGATATTGTTTGCCTGTGACCAGCTTCCCTTTACACTGAAGCCTTTTGGCGAACACGCGAGTGTCGCTCACCTTCACCAGCACGTCTTCGTCTGTAATGCACAAAAAGCGATGATGGCCTTCATGTACATTTATGCACAACATAGATGTTGTTAGCCTGGTTAATAATAAGCCAGACGAATATCACACTGTCGTGGTGGCAACCTCATATTATGTCCAAAACTGTTACGTTTCAGGATTCAAATTAAAAAACAAGCACAAGTATCAGATGTACAAGCTCAAACGCTCTAGCTTGCAGATCTGCTACTTTTTGATGCTTTCGTGTGATCAGGTAGGGCTTTAATTGATGAAAAAGAGTTTAAATTAGTTTAAAGTTTATATAAAGTTTAAATATTCGGCACAATGATGTTTGTGCCCAACAGCAACAATATGTAGTTGAATCTCGATGTTTCAAGGAAGACAATTGTCAGTAACTCAACGACCATTCTAGATGAAAACGGATATAGAGTGGGAATTCAGTCTGTATTTCCAAATAGACATAGTATTTGTGTCCGGGGACTCCCAGAGGTCCTTGAGAAGTTACCGGTCTGTACAAATTGAACCAAATGGACAAGTGGTTCCTTTTTGTACATTATCGGGCCCCTTTTGCACCAGAAGAACCACCAAATGAACCTTGGTGGTTGCACAATACCGTCCGTGAAACGGTTCTCAGTTCAGGACAATCAATTCATTTTCAGTGAAGACACTCTGAACTGGTTTGAAATGAGAATCCTGACATAATACATATCAAACTGGGAAATTATTAGTATGACTTACTTGCCCTGAGCACCTCCAGCACTCTGGCGGTGTAAAGCTCAAAGTTGCTCTTCACAGAGACATTGATGACCTCAACGATGAATCCTGAAACAAACAAACACACAAAGAATATTTATAATGACTATCATTTTTGTTATGTATCGTTTAGGGCTTTTATTTGGACCCTTCCTTGCTGTACTTACCATAATCCACTGTAGGGAAGTAACAAGCATGTCGCTGGCGGTCCTTTCTTTGTGCTCGAAATGTACTCCTCTCCTTATGGCAGGGTCCTCGAGAAAGGAAAAGAATGTATGAATGTGTGAAAGAAAAACAGCAAACCCTGTATTATGCATGCTATTACACTAAGGGCATCTCTCAATGACTATGATTTGTATGTACTTGTGTTCTCGTGAACCTATGAAATGTCATCAGTCGCTGCCCAAGTACTGTCCGGATTCAGCAGTTTTATTTTATCCCTATACAGTACACTCAAGTACAGTTCAAAGGCCCGGATGTGAACTCTATCTTCATCTGGGATCTTATCGGGAGTGGATGTACAGCAAATATGTGGCAATGACAAACTACTACTGTTGGGGCGCAAAAGATGGCAGCGCAAAAGATGAGCTGCCACCTTTAAACATATTTTAAATATGACATGTTTTTTTGTATACTATTTTAATACTTTTGAGAAAAATGCTGCTAATTGTCCCAAAAGTGAATGCAAAAGATTACAGGTATTTGTTTCAAAAAGCTTTATACACTGTATATAACATGTGTATATATATACTCTAACAACGCAATGTGACAACTGACATAGCTCTGGTAAACACAATGCTACCCACCAACTGTATCCTGTATCCCCATGGCATTTTCTTAAATTGTTATTATATTTTTACACTTGCTTTGGCAATGTAAACGTACGTTTTCTCATGCCAATATAAAGTTCTTTGCAGTGTATGATCACTTCCCCTGTGTGAACAAGCCAGTCTTAAAACTGCAAAGATGTGCTCTCTGGTCTCATGAACTTATAGAACTTTCTGCGGCAAGTTAACGTGACGAGTGCATTCATGTGCGTGCGTGCATGTGCGTGTCTATGAGGATAGAGGTTGGAATAAAAAGGCCTACTTTCTGCACATTGGCACACATCCCCTGAACAAAGTTTGGAGACCATCTTGCTTCTGTGGGGGGCAGAGTAGAACACAGTGCACTTTCTGTCTGTGGAGGAAGGAAAACACAGAGACGCAGTGTAGTCCCTGCTAAATGAAACACAGATGACCCAGTCCCTTAAAGGTGATTTCACAGAGACAGAACATACAGTCTACCGTTGCTGTCAGGTGGAAACCTTGTGTTCAATGTATAGTATTTTTAGTCACAAGCTCTGGTTAATACTTTGCACTGGTTAAATTGCATTACATAAAAACCCTCTTTCAAATTGGCCACCCTATATATTGGATTTGCCATACAGGCACATTTATCTTACGTTTTTTTTCAACCAATTTCTTTTTGCTATATTAGTACATCCAGGTGTCACATCGCGATGCAAATTGTGAGCTTGTAATTTGGCTATTTTCTTTGCTTTAGCATGACACAGCTGTCATACTACAAAGTATAAAGTAGGCCAGTAGGGCATTAATTTGTGAAGAAATGAATAAATAAGTAAAAGGATGAATTATGGAGATACAGTATAAGGCCAGCCAGTGACTTATATATTCAGAACATATTAGATTAGAACAGTAAAACAAAACAAGCATACTGCTTACCTGCAGTGGTGGAAGAAGTACTCAATTTAATTTACTTAAGCTAAATTATCAATACCACAATGTAGAAATACTCTGGCTAGGTCCTGTAACTTGAAAGAATATATAGTGTTGAAAGAATTGTAGTGGAGTAGGCTACAAATTAAAAAAAAAAAAACATTCCAGTAAAGTAAAAAAGAAGAGGGAGAAAAAAAAAGTACAGTACTTTACTAAGTGTTACTTTCCAGCAGTGCTTACCTGGCTCATAGTAGTCATAGACTGAGGCTGAGGCAGGCTGTAGAAGGCCAACAGGAACATGCTGTACTGCCCCAAATGTGATGCATTCTCTGGGGCTCATGAGCTAGCATGGAAGTAAAAATAGCACAATTTTGTTGCTGTCGGACAGAAATCTCCTATCTCCATTTTCTTTTTTACTTCTTTTGTTTTTGTGCTTTTTATAAATTAACGCCCTACTTGATGGCAGTCAAAAGTGGCAGATATACAAGCTCACGCCACATGTTGAGCTTGCAGATCTGCTACTTTTGATGCTTTTGCTTCCTGAAAAGTTTTTAACAGTTTTGGACATATGACCCGACAGAGACAATATACTTTTTTGTTAATTTCCAATGACACTGGGCCAGTGTCTATTGGCCAGTGGCGGTACATAAAAAAATCCCTTCTGAAATAATTTAGCAAAAATGTAGGCTATTAAGCAACATAGTAAAACTAGAAAAAGTGCCCTTCTGGGCACCGGTCTCCACCAGGGTAGGAATGTAGGACATTGCAGCTTGCCTTCATCTGGTGGTTGGATAAAAGGGCAACAAAAGTAAACGTTCTTCCTTGGCCTCTAGGGAGTTGGCATACAAAGTTATCCACAGATCCGTGCAGTTAGAGGTAAAAACACTTTTCGGCCAGTTATAGCGCCACCTTGAGGCTGAGTTGAAATTGTTCATGTGGCATTTCGTCCTCGGCCTAGTGGGAATGTGGGTGCACAATTTCACGGAAATCACGCGATGTGTGATTTGCAGCATTTTGTTTGAAACTCCTGTGAACTTTGGAAGCCAATCTTAACCAATCAGGATGGAGTCTGAGAAATCTGAAAGACCGGTTTCGTTGAATGGCTCTAGAGAGACTGTGTACCAATTTGCGTGATGTTTGGACAAAATCTGTAGGTGTACTGTGCAAAAACTTGTTTTGCACAAAGCGGCCTCCTGGTGGCGCTATAACAGGCCGTTCTGGAAAGTTTGGGGCAGAGGTTCATCGTTGGCATCCAGGGAGTGTGTGTGCAAAATTTGGCATCGACCGGGTTAACGGTGGCCGAGATTAGCTGCTCACGGACACACGGACGGACACACACACGGACGGACACACGGACGGACGGACGGAGTGCAAAACATGACCGGGTTAACGGTGGCCGAGATTAGCTGCTCACGGACACACGGACGGACACACACACGGACGGACACACGGACGGACCGACACACGGACGGACGGAGTGCAAAGCATACTCTCCCCCCATGCCTTCGGCCTGGTGGAGACAAAATAAAATTTGCACAATAGCATTAATATAATTTGTACATTATCTTACCTCATTAAAGTAGAGCACCACTCTTCCCTGGATGACTTCATAATGTGAAATGTATTGTTCTGGTGTATCTTTCAGCTGTGGAAGCACAGGAGACAAGAGTTCAGTCCAAGTCCTGGTTCCTTGATCGAGGAGAACCCTAATAGCAATGATGATGTTGAAGAGGATGATGGTGACTCACCTTTTCCAGATCTGTGGTTAGGGCCTCAAAGCCACTTAGCAGTCTGATATCTGCGATGGCCATTCCTGTGAGGTTTCTACTCAGACTATGACTGGACAGACAGACAGACAGACATGTTGATAGTGCAGGCAGGGCACTAAAGACAGACAGAACATACATTGTGGAGGTACTTCTGTCTGTGGCCTAGTACTGAAGAAATCTGCTGATCAGTTTGTGAGATTAGCTCCAGAAACACGGTCAGACGTCAATATAGATGGCTTAACTCCTGCACAAACGTTCATTTATGATATAGTCACATAGATTGAATTTATGTCAGAACGACAGACAGACAGACGGTGTGTGTATGTGTGTGTGGCGGGGTGCAAGGCAAGGGTGCGTGCAGTCGTGCACTCATGGAGGCTGCGATGAGGCTCTGTGTTTAGCCACCTAAACCATAAAGGTTGAGCGGAGTCCCTCAGGGTTCTATGCTAGTGTCTTTTCCGTTTTCTGTTATTGTGAGGAAAGATTTAGCTGCTTTGTGAGCTTGTCGGCCAGCTTTTAACACATTGTGACCTTGTCGATCGGCTATCAGCTTTCCCCACGATACGGGTGCTGCCATGTTTCTAGTGGTTAACTGACCTGATGCACACTTCATAGTCCACAGCATTGAGTGAACTGAGGCTGTGCTGTGTGTCTCTCCTGTGTCTGGTCCGAGCGTCGAACCACTCGATGGCTGATTGTGGGACAGGCTCCTCTCCCACAACACTCTGATAGTCTCCATCATCGTAGTAGTCGTAGTTCTCCTCGATCTTAGCTGGTGAGAATAAACCAGTCGGGGGTCTTAAAATGATTATCTTGCCTGCTTTCATGTTTCTTGTTTAAATATTGCTTGTTTTCTATGCAAATGTGTTGAAACCAAAAGGCAATGGCACCATCAGTGTCACAAAATATGGGCAAAAAATTGCTGATATAACTGCAGCTAATTTGTTTAATTTGACTAATTTTGAAAAAAAGAGAGAAAAAATAAATGCCCTAACTAACCTGTGTACTCACCACTATACAGCACTTTTCCCTCCACCTTGACTTGGATTAAAAGGAGTTCACACTTCTTGGGTTCCATTAAATGGTAGACCTTTACAACCTGCCAGAAAGACGGCTTATTCATTGTTAATCTATGACAGGCACTTTCAATAACTTCTGCATGCAACTACAATACATAATAACTGAAAGTGATTTGAATGAAGACCTGCTTACACTTTGATTTCCATGATACAAGAGTTGCACAGACATGGCAGTTAATCAACCTCACTCACCCTTTTTTTTTTTTTTTTTTTTTTTTTTTTGCGGCTTACGCCTTTTATTGATTTTTTAAGGGACAGACAGTAGGCTGACAGGAAACGGGAGAGAGATGGGGGGATGACATGCGGTAAAGGCCGTGTCGGGTCCGGGAGTCGAACCCGCGGCACACCGCGACTGGATCACCAGTCCGGTGCCCAGACCGTTACGCTACGGCCTGGGCCTACCTCACTCACCCTTATCTTGGTTTCCCCCACTCCTGTTAGCTGCATAGTTATCTGGTTCCCCATTAATTTCTAAGGATAGACCAAGAGAAAAAGATTGAATGCAAATCAAGAGGTAGACAAAGTATTTTAAAAACACAAAAAGTGATGGCAGTGTAGGTGAACAGGATGGGACAGGACTGCTATGGGTGTCACCTTCAGTTCTGTTTCCACCTTATCGTTGTTATTCCTCAGTGCCAGCTCCACAACTGTACTTTTTCCCGGGACAGAGAACAGTATGTCCACGTTGGTGGGTTCTGGGGAGGTGGTTCTGGACAGATCATACTCTGAGAGGGCCTCCAAGGCTATGATGGTATCCTAAACACAGTATTTGTGCAGTTATAACACATAGCCCCAGAACCAAGACAGTTGTTTTGAAATGTATATTTTGGCATTTAGCAGACGCTATTAATCCACAGTGACTTGCAGTAAGCAAGGACAACACAAGGTAATACATCAAATTAATATGTACATACATAGTTGATTTAAGTATCTGAGCTCTGTGTGAGTCCAAATAAATTCTCACATTTACAGGTCATTTTAGACAAATCTGAGTTTCAGTTTCAAGTCCCATTTCAAGAAAAGCCAAGTCACACATCACAACTTTTGCACGTCGCATTGCATCCAACTCATTATTATTCAAATCAAGTCTACAGCTCTGCCCTTCCCTATATAATTAATTAAATATCCATGGCATTGTTTGTACAGAAAAGCAGAACTGTGCATAAAGCATTACGCTACAGTAACTATAAACATGTTAGTGATACATGGGAATGTGCAATGTTGTTCAGCGTCTGTGGATTTACTGGGGCAAATCTGATCATATTTCTGCTCTCAAGACGACTCGAGCGACTCGAGCCTTAAACTTTAAAGCTGTCTATAGTTCCAAATAAGTCAAGTCTAACATTCTTCAAGCAGGTAGCCAGTTTGAGCGAATCAGGAGAGACTACTAATTTTTCCGCTTCACTGTTCTAGTTCCAATTGAGTCTGCCCATTATGTGTCAACACTTCCAATTTCAATTTTTTATCCTTTATCACTCTCCTGATTGAATAAAATTGGTATCCCGACCTGAAAATGCATTTTCTGTTTTACTACAGATCATAGCAATGATTAATAGAAAATGACTTGTTGCCCCTTTACAGCTCACTGTACTGGCTCTGCCACTTTCATTCAGTTTGGCATTCAAATGACCTGAGTTGATTTGAAGCCTCCCCCGTAGTTCTCCTGTGAAGTCAGCCAGCAGGCGGCGCTCTTTGCCCATGCGGTGTCTTGGCGTGCCACTGCTGTGAGGAGGGCGTAGGCTGTGGTCTCCACAGACACGGCCTCGGCACACGGCGTGCGGGCCCCCTCCTCATTCAGCGCTGCAGCACTGGCTGTCCATGACCTACAACCATCTTTATCTGGTGAGGGGAAACGGACAAAAACTAGGATGATTTTTTGTTATTTATTATGCATTATTATTATTTAGCATTGCGAGTTAAGAGATCATAGATCTGCTAAAAACAAATGTTATTTCAATTTTGGGTGAAAACCAGGATGTTTTGTTATTGAATGTTGAAAACCGTAACGTCACACTGTACACCCAGCTTGCAAAACCGGGACGCGTGGTCACCGGATGTCACATTAAAACAGTAGGTCGGGCGTGGCTTATTGTTGGTATCAGCCGGCAACACGCGGGAGTCTGTCCCCTTTACAATGCACTAGACCCCTGGGAGATGGATTGCTGAGGTGGAGCGCCATGCCTTCCATCAGCTCCGAGTGAACATTAACAGGACAGAGTTTAACCACTTAAATCCTCTATTCTCAGTGAAATGTACAACTGTACTTGGACTGCTTTTTTCCGTCTATACGTGGTTTGTTTACTGCAGATGGGACGTGCCTGGTTCCGTGGCCAATGCCTGGAGTTTCTTCCAGGCGATTGCAGCATCTCTCTCTGTGTGTGGCAGGCAGAGAGACAGGCAGTAGGCTGTGAGGGCAACAGCATAGGGCCTCTGCAGTCCATCCATGTGTCTTAGGAGGTATGCCGTCGACCGAGAGATGCTATTCTCCTAATGAAAAACAGCATAAACAAATGACTTTTAGCCACAATCCAGGACTATTTTAAGTTAACCCATGTGTATGGTACAGTATTGTAAACAATATAAATAGTACATGTGCGGTTGAAGGTGGTCTCCCTACTCTTGCATTAAGACAATTTGACCCTGGTGTCTGGTAGGACACATACTGTATTGGTCGACGATGTCAATAAAGATATTTGAAGCAGATGGTACCACCGCGTGTTTATGGATCCTGCCGCAAGGAGGCGCGCTCGTTTTACCCTGCTACTAGTACTAACCCTATCTCTAACTCTAACCTAAACATAACCGCAAGCAGGGGAGCAACGCATCCCTCACCAACCTTAATCCAGTCTTTTTAATGCACCCCTCACCAGCCTTAATCCAAAAACTATTAACGTACCCCTCACCAACCTTAATCTAAAAACTATTAACGTACCCCCTTTTTTCTTTTTCTTTTTTTTTTTAAGATATTTTTTTGCGGCTTACGCCTTTTTATTGGTTTTTTCAAGGGACAGACAGTAGGCTGACAGGAAACGGGAGAGAGATGGGGGAAGACATGCAGTAATGGCCGTGTCGGGCTCGTGAGTCGAACCCGCGGCACACTGCGACTGGATTACCAGTCGG
Source organism: Protomyctophum parallelum (assembly GCF_964188405.1). Classification (NCBI taxonomy): domain Eukaryota; kingdom Metazoa; phylum Chordata; class Actinopteri; order Myctophiformes; family Myctophidae; genus Protomyctophum; species Protomyctophum parallelum. The sequence goes on along the minus strand of NC_139698.1, from coordinate 28,814,205 downwards.
GTGCCCAGACGGTTACGCCACCGCCTGGGCCCCCTCACCAACCTTAATCCAAAAACTATTAACGTACCCCTCACCAACCTTAATCCAAAAACTATTAACGTACCCCTCACCAACCTTAATCCAAAAACTATTAACGTACCCCTCACCAACCTTAATCCAAAAACTATTAACGGGGCTTTGCCCCGCCCTACTAGTAGTAAAACGATCGCGGTTTAAACGAGCGCGCCTCCTTGTTCTTTTGCGGCAGGATCGGAAATGACACGGTACCACCAGATTGGACACTATATAGGGGAGCTTGCTATGTCCCTTAATGGTATTTTGGTCCAGGGTCAACCATTATCTATTTACTGCTATCGGTATTTACGCCTAGAGGTGTGGTCAAGGGCGTGTTGGCACGATTTCCCCATACTTGCTATTTTGGTCGCATACATTTGGGAAAGCGACAGTGGAATTTAAAACCACCCGTAATGCCAAATTAGTTTGGTAGAGCGGTGCGCAGCGTGCGCCTCGATGGAGATGTTCAGGCACAGACTAGTCAGGCTACCTCATCCCTCCTTATGCTCACCCCAAAAACTGTGTATTTAGAAAGATTGAACGGAAATGGAGCCCTATATTGTGCCTGAGTACATCTTTATTGTAGTTTGGACATTATTGCAGTTACCTCTCTCCATCAGGAGAGGGAGAAAACAGATGTAAAATGTAGTTATTGTGTATGTACTTTTTGTAGATTTCATATAATTTAGTATTAGAAAACCACTAACAAAAGCATCATTACTGCCGGCATCATGTTCATGGAGGTGTTCGAGCTCACCACACGTTTTCTCTCTTCCGCCGATGAATTGTATGAATGTATGAATTTCAGGGACCGTTTCAGTGCAATAGTTATGAAAGCAGTCATGGATGCTTCTTGCTCTTTGCCTCCCATGCCTCCCTACAGTAAAAAACAACAGGGAGATTGGGTCATGTCACCTCCATCACACTGGCATCTGTATGTTTCTTGATCACACCACACATGTACAGTATGTTTCTGTTACCTGCATCTCTCTGTGCACGACGGGATGTGGGTCGCTGAAGGAGCCGTCTTCTCTCTGCACAGAGACCAGGTACCCGGCAGAGAGAGTGATCTCCTCTAGAGACACAAACCAAGTCCTCCTCCCCTGCGCTACCTTCACTGTCTGGCGCTCTGCCACCATGGAGAGAACTTTAACTACAAGGCCTGTGAGCCTGAGGACGCATGCAAAGGCAACGAAGAGGGGGGGAGAAAGGAAATGGGGAGATTGGGTTTAGATTTTGTAGAGAAAAGAGCATAAGGGTCCCTGCACACTGCTGCAGATTTTTTCAGCAGCATTTTTTCCATCGGTTTTCCGAAAAACGCGTCCAGTCTACAAAGACCTTAACAGTGGTACTCAAACAGTCAAGGACCCCCAAATGTATTGGGCCTCCATATAAAAAGAAATCGAAGAATGTTTTAAATGTTTAAAAAAGTATATTAACCTATTGAAGATCTGTTATTTTATAACAGTTAAAGTATAGTGAGTTTGCAAACTGCAAACTTTCGGAAAAACGGAGACAAAAAGGCGCACCCGGAATTCACAGATCCGAAAACACAGCAGCCTGTAAATATAGTTCTAGTGGATGAGCTGATTGTGATAGAATATTAACTAATTTGCCTGGGAACCCCTTTAGAACCCCTCAAGGACCCCTGGGGGACCCCACCTTGAAAGCCACTTAGCTACTTTGAGCAACTTTACTCACCAATAACTTGACGGCCTCGTAACCCATGCTCCATAAGATCCATCTCCTTTTTTGAAAGTTAAAATTCTCATATAGCCTGAGGAAGAGAATTGTAATTGTCATTGTGTGATTTCCCCACATAACACTTTAAAACAATCCCATGAAACGTGTCTCCCCAAACGCTCACCTTGCTCTGCAGTGTGGAAGGCCTTGTCTCTGGTGCCCGGAGGCAGCTGATGCCAAAGTTGACCAGCATCAAGGTAGCGGAGGGCTATGGCCGTAGGGGCCAACATCTTCATGGTCTGCTCTGCACAACCAAAAGGCAGCCTGAGCAGACCAGTAACACCCTCAGGTGAGAGGAGGGTCCGGGCAGTAGCCTCACCAAAGCCATCCCCTGTCCCTGATTGGATATAGAAGCATACAGTTACGGTCAATTTCAACCTCAGTGATTTAACTCCTCAACCATAACCACTTAGACAGTATGCTGTATACTCCGATGTACGAGTCAAATATGATCTACTACAAGGCAAGCTCAACGCTGTGAGCTCGTAGATCTGCTATTTTCACAGAATGTTGGCCTATTCTTGCTGAATGTTCTGCTATTCTCTCAGACAGTTTGCCTGTTATGACATGCCAAGAATAGGGACATGGGTTCATGTGGTGAAATCACACAAGTATACATGCTGTGTTTTTGGTAAATGGAGAGTAAAGAGAATCTACAGAGTTTACCTGTGCACATAGTACATGCACGTATGCACATATGCACGCACAAACACATGCGGGATGCGCACACACGCACGGACACACACACACACACACACACACCTTCCATCTTGATGAAGATGTTGGAGGAGGAGTCAGGGACAGTTTCATGTGGCAGACTTCCATCTATGGTAATGATGGAAGACCTGCTCTTCCCTGCCAAAACGATGGAAAGAAAGAGATTGTTGGCAGGTGATTGAAGTGCACTGTTCAATTGTTGGGAGAGATGAATGACACTATTAAAGCACGACTGAAAGATGAGTTCATTACATTACGTACAAATATATGTTCACATGTACACATTGTGCGTATACATATAAACTGACAAACAAATTTCAACATCTCACCATCCAGTTTTACCGTTTTAGCTCCAACTTCCTCTCTCTCCACTATTCCCTCTGTCTAAAACATAAGAGAAAAGTGTTGAATTGGTCTTTTCGTCGTTGTGTTGTATTTGAATGGTTAATCAATCAAATTTCTAGCCTGTGGTTCGTACTTCAAAAACGGACAAAAACATCTCATTGGATAGAGGAATATCACATATTATTCTGATATCTGATGCAGTCGGGCAAGCGTGTATGGGAGGATTGACGATGACGAAGACCCACATGCCACTAGATATGTTATCATTACGTCTTGTATAGTTACTGTATACAGTATATACTGTCTGTACATTACCAGCCCATTTCCCTCTGTTCTCTGCCAGATTGTCTTTCATCTACCTGGTGTGTTCATCACTCTACAGCTATACCCACAGTATCTGTATTTCCATTATTTTCTTTTGTTGTCTCTATCTCTATAGTCATGTGTTCAAGATGGATCTGTCCGATATTTCATATTCCATCATAATTGGCTAACATTGGCTTTCAAAGTTTGCAGGTTTGGCCCTTTTGAAACAAAATGCCTCAAATCATTAACTCAGCGTGCAATTTACATGACATTTTTCACAGAATTTCCTACTAGGCTGAGGAATATATCTCACCCTTTTCACATTGGCCTGTTATAGCGCCACCAACAGGTGGATTTTTGGAACAAAATGCCTCAAATCATCCAACTGCCGTCATCAATGGTGTAAGAACAAATGGCACCCTTTTCACATTGGCCTATTATAGCGCCACCAGGAGGCCACAACATGTCCTGGCCTGGTGGAGAGCTGTGCCCTGAGGGGCACTTTTTCTAGTTTATGTATGTTTTATCTTGTTTTAAATAATTTCTCCCTGCTTATTGGATAGTCATTGTGCCTTCTGCTGTGGTCGGACTAATTTGTCATGTTTGTATGGACTTTGTCGTGTACTCTTGTTTGGATTTGTGCCGCTGGCCAGGGGGAGGTAGTTTAGTAACCAGGATTACTGCATGTTTTTTGTGAGGTTACCTACCCTAGGGGACACAGGGAGAACATGCAAACTCCACACAGAAAGGCCCTTTCGCCAACCCCGCCTCGGGTATGGGCACTGATGACGCGGGGGAGAGAGCACCCCTACCAGCGCCCACAGCAGGAATCGAACCCAGGACCTTCTAGCTGTGAGGCGACAGCACTACCGACTGTGCCACCGTGCCCCCCAAAAATATATTTATAAGTGGGGGAGCGCCCCTTCCACTACACCCCTTTACTTTTATCGTAACAATGAATTGAGGAACGTGCGAGCTACTTACCGAAACCGACAACATATTTTCAACAGCATCTAGGCCCCACTCATCTGATATACTGTAGAGCTGTATTCTGATAGGTATCTCCCCTGTTTCCATAGGGACAGCGGAGAAAGAGACCAGCTGGGAGGACTGATTCTGCACTGTGACGTTAACAAAACTTGTAGAGGTGGCCGAGCCTGGAGAGCAGAGACCTGGGGTTTGGGCCATGTGCACCGCTATCTACAAAGAAAGGCAAGTATTTTAGAGTCATTTACAGTTTAGTCATTAAGTAGACTCTCTTATCCAGAGTGACTTTACAACTGTTCAACAATGAGCCTATAGCTAATTTAATGTGAACTACATTATAACCTTGTGGTCTCTACAACCTTGTGGTCAAGAAATAAATTAAACAATCCTGAAGTAAAAAAACAAAACATGGTGAGTCTGGATATTGAATATAGTATACTGTATGCTATTGTATATGACCTTGACCTACACTGTATAGTACAGTGAGTCTGCTAACAAAAAGAGCTGTTCTTACAGGTATCCATAAGGCGGTCCCCAGCTAAATGACAGGGGGTTAGGAACCAAAATGGACCCATACAGTTCTGTAACTCTGAGAATATACACTTTCTGAGTTATGAGGGTCTGTGGCCTATATTCCCTATAATACTGTGGGTGGTTGAAATGAAAAGGTTAGAGAGACACTGTTCTCCATCTACGTTGGCATTTAGTACCTGCACATCCTTGTCACCGTAGTTGTAGATGACGGGCTCGATGGCGATCTGCTCGTATCGTCTCACTGAATAAGGCAGTCTCAGCGACACGAATATTTTCTTAAAAACCTTGAACTCGTAGGGTTCGGCTACGCAAAAACCTGAAGAGATGCAGGGGTGAATCATTCAGTGAATTTCTCGGAATCATTTCAAGATTCAAAGATCCAACTGATGATGATAAAGGGGAATTCATGGTTACCATGAGTTGCAGACAGACTGACAGCTATTATCTCCCATGTGGTGATGGAGTCAGGCAAGTTCCAAGAGCGACTAAAAATAATGTAATTAGTTTCTTGTGTAAATAGTGATTCTGGTATCAATTGTGAATAACTTGATATTTTAGACCATTGCTGCACTGCTTTACTAAAACTCTTTTAAGAAGCAGTGCTACTGTGAAAGTAATGAAGCTTGTTGAATCCCAACGTCACTCATATTACAACTAACAAACTGCCGTATTCATATCATTTTGCTTATGTTGTTAAGTGTCATCCTACCTTGTCTCACCGTTTACATCAAATTCTGCAAATGCAAAGCTTGGAGGGAAATGTCGCCGAATGTTTTCAGTGTTTTCGTCAAAGAATGTTTCAATGTCCGATTCACTTGCAGCTAAGGGACAAAGAGATATTGGTCTGTGATTAAACTCCATTTAATTATCAAGTTGAGCTCTAAAGTACAAAAACTAAAATGGAACGTCTGTGATATGACAAATCATTCTCACTTCTTGAAAAATCTCTCTGAGCGACCTCTTCCCTTCTCCTCTCTCTCAGCTTTTCTCCTTGGCGGCAGCATTCAAGGAAGGCCTCGGTGCAGGCATCTGTGTCTGTGTTGAGCTGAGAAACTCTCTGTGCTCTTTCTTCGCACGTTCGCTTCATGGGAATGCGTTCGAGACCGCTGGAACAGCACTTTTGTAACGTCTCATCAGTGTAGTTTGACTCTGTAGTAGTGAACACATGGGAGAAACATATATTGGTGATACATTTTGTTTTATTTATTGTTTTGTTCAAGCCGGTGTATATTTTAACATTCCGAGTTATGTGAAGGTCTTGTGGAGCAACCTCAAATATTGCAACAGTAAGCAGAATGGTCTATGGATATTGTTAGGAGGACCTCAGAAAAGACATTGGCACAAAAGGGACACAGACAGACGGGTACAATGGGTACTCTGACAAAGGCCCTGGCACTATGGCTCAGACATAACGGTCGGATCGATGGTGGGCCGTGTACTGTAGCTCTATATTTTGAACCTCATGAACATACACCAGTCACACATGGAGTCAATAATATGGAACACATGTTTCCAACTTATCCCGGAATCGAACTGGGGACTCGCTGTCAGGTATTTTAAAGCCCATGAGGTACACGTCGTCTATCGGGTCGCCCCAGCCATGGTATGATCTAACTTAATGGCTAGTTCATTCTTTGTTGCACTTTGTTGTATGACAAAATGTTGAATTTGCCTTTTCTCCATCAGCATTGCAACATTGCAACTCTGTTACTGCTCATATTGGTGCTCGCCTATTATCATCGACATTTTGTTTGTTGTGTTCTCAGTTTTCACATTATGAACCACAGCGGAACCTATTGCTTCACAAAGAAAAACAGAGCATTACTTACTTAAGTTTTGAAATGCTTGCCGTAGGTCCAACGAGCGCCTATTCCGTGTAGGGCGTGATTCACAACCAAACCCTGGGAAAGACATCATATGGTAATGGTAAATACTTCCCCTATACGTACAAATCAGCTTAAAAAAGGAGATTTCCGAGGGGGGAAAAAATGTTTTACACGCATAGATTATCATGGACTATTTATGTATCATATCAGCTATAATACATCTTGCCGTTGCCATGAAAAAAGTTTTACTTTGGTGCGATGCATATGGCAGAAGGAGATGTGATTGGTCTAATTTTGTGGGAACATACCGACATTCCTGCATGCTTACATAAATAGCCTACTGTTTGAATATACCTAGCTTCCCTAGCCAATGTCCTTGAACGAGACACTTAAATCCCTATTTATTCACTCATTCTCCCTCGCTCTGTTCTTTTAGTTGAGCCAAATGTCTCAACTAAAAGAACTAAGTATAAACTGATTGCTGAAACATAATATCAGACAAATATCTAAACTATAAAATATCAAAACTTTAAACTGAAACTGATTATATAGCCAATGTTTTGTTTTTGAATTGTTTTGGAACACAGCGGCTTGTTATCACAATTCTCCTTGTTCACTGGAAGGGCCCACATAGTTTTAGCAGCTTTAAGTGAACAATACTAATGTGAAACATAATGCAGATAATTATACAACCCGTACCCTTTCTCATTACTGACTGCTGTGACGCAGATGCAGATGGAGAGAGAAATGCGAGGCCTGCATCGTTTAATGTTGAAACGAGGTCCGATCCTCCGCTATATGAGCAGCCCAGGTCATAAGACATCATAGAGGAAAACACCTGGACACACAAGAGTCAAAGAACAGTGTCAGCAGTGTCAGTGTAGTTCAAATCAGGTCTGTGCCATGGTAGGGTAATATGCAGGCTTTTATTCAAGCTGAACACTACAGGTATTTTTGCTAACTGAACTTTTTCAGGCAGCCATATTGACACGGCTAATTGTGTAATATTACAGCAAAAGGATAAATGTGGTCTCTCCCCAGGATCCAAGCTTACACAAATGCGTTATGAATTCAAGCTATATTTCATAGTGAAAATTGCCGGTCTACTAGCTCACAACAAGCTGCAATCGATTTGAAGGGTTGCGAGCTTGTATGTTTTTTTTTAAATAGGTGGAAACGTTAAACATGGGATATTTGTCACCTGATGTTTGGTTGGAATAACAACCTGCATACACTGAGCCTTTCATGATTAGCCATTAAGTGAACTTGGATGTGAACTTGACACCATAGCTTACCTGTTTGGCGGTGAGCTTGTTGTTGGCTTTGAGAGCATACATGGCCTTGTCCACAGCCAGCAAGGCTACTTTGGCCCTCTGTCCTTCTAAGTCGATCTTTAGTTTTAACATTTTCCCAGGTTCAAATGTATGTTGACTTGAAGTGACCTGCATGTATTTGAGTGCAAGCACTGAATTAAATCAAAATGACAATGAAAATATACATTTGACATGTGGGTGTTATGCACACATTGATAATGATCAATGTGTGCATAACACCCACATGTCCAGGTGAAGTTTGTGAACGCTTGTAACTTCCAAGCACACATGCATGCACATGCATAAAAATGCAGTTATCTAAAATAACAACAGCACCAACAAACACAGCTAAGTTTACGGTAGTCACTTGTTGATATCTTTAATTTAGTACTAGACAGGTGCCCGGCTGTAGAGCACAGAGTCGGTACCGATGGAAGTTGGAGATCCATGCCCCACCCGGCTATGCAATACCTGTTGTACCCGTGTCAGAGTACCCGTTCCACCCATGTGTCTGCATGTGTCCCTTTTATTACCATATACTGTATGAACATTGCTCTATTTCTCTCTGTGTCCCTATATGGAGTTCTGTGTCAGGCATTCCCAAACATGGAGTGTTGTGATGTCAGAACAGGCCAGCTCCATATATGGACACTGGGCAGGGGCCCTGTCCCGAGCCGGGCAGAGCCTTTTGTGGCGGTTCTGGACAACCGCGGGTCCGACCGACTCGACACCGGGCTCTGCTCTCGCTGTGGGGGTGTGGAACACGTGTGTCAAATTTGAAGTCGGTGGGGAAAACGGTACAGTATACAGAGACCAAAACCATTACATTTCAGGAAAAGCATACAGAGTGTTTATTCAGATGACCACTGTTGACACAATGACCAATCTTTTCCAATTAGTCCCAAAATCTTCTTTTTCCATTGTTGGAAGAAGTACCCAGATTTTGGACTTAAAGGAGTAGTTCACCCAAACAAAATGACTTGTATATGCCCATTATACTTATATGATACCAATTTGGGTGCTTTGGTCTGTGTCTCAGAAGGGCTGTGGACATTGTAGTTGGGGAATCGAAGCTAATTGAAACGGCAGGCTTTATATTCCTGGAGAGTTAGCATGGTATAATGGAAGCATTTAAAAAGAAAAGAAAACCTGCCTAACAATGGTGGCACTGGTAGGTGGGTTTCTGAAGTGTCCACAGCCCTCCCATGACACACAGAGAGAATTTGTTTTTACTATTTTATCATAAGCTTTAGTGAGGACCAATTACATAGGTTGAAAATGGGTGAAGCCGTCCTTTAACTAGTCTTCTCACCTTGAGCTTGCCCTCACATTCATCCTTGACATCCACCCACACAGAGTCAGCAATGACGTCACCGTTGGAGTGATAGTAGTAGCCAATCAGACGGAAGGATGGGGTCATATCCGCTGTGATCCGCAACTGCTCTTTTGATGCCAGTCCGGATGACAGGGAGCCATGTTTAACGAGCACCCCTCGGCTAATGACCTGCAACACACGCACACGCACACACACACGCGCGCACACACACACACACACACACACACACACACACACACACACACACGTTTATTATAAATTATTATAGAAGAAAAAAACATTTCACGTGTTACAAAACTATTTGGAGAGAAAAAAAACATATTGATCAGTAAAAGGGGTCTATTTTCAGCTCGGGATACCAATTGTATCCAATCAGGCCTCATTCACACATACCAAACACCAATCAAGCAAATGTTTGGTAGTTTTTTTGGGCCACCACAATGCTTTTCCAATGGGAGTCACATGGTTTGATTAAACATTTGTGTTTGATTGCTGATTGCTGGTGGTGTTCTGCCCCTCCCCCCTCATCAAACAAAAATGTTTGATCGAACCATGTGACTCTCATTGGAAAAGCATTGTGGTGGCCCCAAAAAATAACCAAACATTTGCTTCATTGGTGTTTGATACGTGTGAATGAGGCCTTACTCTAAGTCTGAGCAGACAAAATTGGAACTAGAACACTATGTAAAAATGGAGCTGATGGTTTTCTCTCCGATTGGCTGACATTTTAGAACGCACCTGAACATATTTTTCACAACAAACAAACACTCTATACTAGCGATGATTAGTCTGCAACCAGAAGATAGCACTTTAACCTTCTGACAAAAACATTGTTTTATACCTTGTTTGTTTTACCCTATACCTTTAACCAGTCTTACCCATAGACTGTAAAAAATATGGACAAAGCGTTCCCCGGGTCTAACATGAACGTAAAATGAAGCCTGAAATCCCTTGCATTCTAATGCACTGTAAGTCGCCATCTTTCAAGATCCGTTTTGGCCCAGCTGGCCATTGGCTGGCTCCGTTTTGGCCCAGCTGGCCATTGGCTGACCCAGACAACGAGGCGGGACTTCCCCCCTTCTTCTCCGTTGGTTTTTATTTTGACTCGAGTGGGTGGGGGATCCCGATCATAGACTGTAACGGTAGCCACGCCCCTCAGAACATACGCGACTTTATGGTCATTTATTTTATAAATGGGACCATAATTTTCCAAAAAGAATATTATGACATTAGAAATGAGACTTTAAACTAGTGACTGGAAGCAGAAAATATTCATGACCATGTTTATTAAGGTAATACAGTCTAGGTGAAGTTGGGCCAAAATACATGGGCCTCTATGGAGCTATGGGGCTTTTTGGGTCCAGTCCAGCGCCACAACAGGCCATTATATGAACTACCGATTTCAAATGAGGCTTCACGAAATATCTGGCTGACTGCCCCCCTGGTCTTACCATGTAGTATAGAGTTTTATCATGTGGCTGCCCGTTAATAACTTGGAACGTAACACTGAGCTCTTTGCCCACAGAGTGGATGTTGTTGCTGATGCTCAGGTACAAGTAACAATTATAAAACAAAGAAAGTGAGGGAATCAAAAAGGCCACTTAAGCAAAACTGTCAGCAGTAAATAAAGCATAGAGTTTAAAAGCATTGTGTAATAAGTTGACTGCACTGACTTCAACAGCAACAGTGGAAGTGGGACTTTGGAGATTAAAGGTGGAAAACACTGCCCCCCGCTGGTTTGTTTCTGCTTGACGAGCCATCTCCCCAGATGTTGACACATTAACACGGACTCCAGCTGCTGGGGAACCATTTGGGAGATGCACCACCACCTGTCGACAATATTACCATATTGACACACAACACAGAAACATTCCCTGTGGTGAATGGAAGTCTTATAGCCAACCACACCAGCCCATCAGTTTGTTTTGACTTGTCATGCCTACCACCACATCCAGCGGGACGCCAGGAATGAAGTGGGAGCGGGTTCGAGACAGATCAATGGTGTAGCGGTGTGAGACGACGGGGAGGGAAATGTCTGCTTCTTGTAGTTCGCCACCTGTGGAAATAATGCGGAGACATTTACATTATGAATATGCTCCATGGTTCTGTGCGAACTGTCAGCTATGAAATGAAAAGGATTTGACAGTGTAGATTCAGATATGTAGATTTAGATAAGGAATGTTATGAGGCTCGGACTCCAGGTTGGAATCTACTGTTACAAAATAAATACACCAAATTATATTGTGCTGTGCTGTGCTGTGTCGTGCCCTGGGGCCTTACTGTAGATATCAGTGACAGTGTGCTGTGCTGTGGCCGGCCCTGTACACACATGACGAACATGCTCTGTGCTGTCCGTGTTTCATGGCCGCCTCGCAATGCTTTTCCAATGGAAGTCACATGGTTTGACCAAACACTTTGATTGCCCCCCTCCCCCGCATCAAACACAAGTGTTTGCATTGGGGCGGCCATGAAACACAGGCAGAGCACAGAACAGTTGTTCTTTATGAGTGTGTATGAAGCCTGTGCTGTGCTGTGCTGTGCTGTGCTGTGCTGTGCCGTGCCCTGGGGCCTTACTATAGATATCGGTGACAGACACGGCCATGAAAAGCTGTGCTCCGCTCTGCTCCAGGTCAGACAGTTCCCTTTTCACTTGTCTCTGTAGATGCTCGTTCAGTTTAGCAGTCGATAGATTGTATCTCGCTTCACCTTGCTGGATCTGTAAAAACGTTTTAAAATGAAGTACATTGAGGAGTCACTTGAACACAGGCTATCAAGATTGTAAGATTAAGAGTCTCTAGAAAAACAGTTCCATTCATTACCCATTACACGTGATTACGCGTGTTTCCAATACATGCCGATGTATACAGTGTGAATGATAATAAACATGATTCAGACTAATTCATAAACCAACAGGAGATTTCAGTGTGTAGATATTTATTTGTGTTTATACTGTAGTTTAGTTTTCCTCACTGAGCCAGCCATCTCCAGTCCTCTGATGAAGACAGGCTTTACTTTTGGTCCTTCATCAGAGCCTGGTATTATCACTCCAACGCGGATATGGTAGGCTCCTTTCACCTTCTTACCGTACGAGTACCTGGAGGTAAACATGTTATTAAACACTGTCCACACTGGCAACAGTTAATCTGGCTGCACATTCCTATTTCCTACTTATCGTCACTGTCGGGCAGAAACCTCTTACCTCCATATTTTAACTTAAATAGTCATGTGCTCAAGACAGATCTGTCCGATATTTCATATTCCATCCTGATTGGCTAATATTGGCTTTCAAAATTTGCAGGATTGGTCCGTTTTGAACAAAAAGCCTCAAATCATGAACACAGCGTGCAATTTAGGAATATATCCACCTTTTTCACATTGGCCTGTTAAAACTGACAAAACACATTTTTGGAACAAAATGCCTCAAATCATCCAATTGCCATCCAAGGCATAAGAAAAAATGGCACCCTTTTGATATTCACCTATTATAGCGCCACTAGGAGGCCACAACCTGACCTGCCCTGGTGGAGACCTGTGCCCCGAGGGGCATTTTTTCTAGTTAGTCATATTTCCCAGCAGGGAGTGATTTGTGATTTGCACTTTGCAGAGTAGTCAGGGATGTAATAAATCCAGTGCTTACAGGGCTGTGATGGTGAAATCCAGACACTCTGCGTTCAGGAGCACATAGCTCTGCTCTGAATGGATGTTCACCTCGAAACTTGGCATCACTGACATGAAACGACAAAACATTGAGCAATGTTCACTGTGCGTGTGTGTGTGTGTGTGTGTGTGTGCGTGCGTGCGTGCGTGCGTGCGTGCGTGTTGATACCAAAGTGTAATGTGCATGTCTGGTGAAGATGATACCAAATCTGTTTATACTCACCAAACTTCTGGACCTTGAACTCTCTTGTTGCAATGTTTGCTTTCGAATCATCGTCTCTATAGTGAGCCTGGATCTTCCATGTACCCATTCTGTACAACAAACCATACATCATTGATATCATTGTATTACTGTGTCACGCAGAAATGACGATCAATGCGGTCGTGTTGTAACGTAAAATGTGGCCTGCGATCAGAGCAGTTATAATCAACATACTCTGACACATCAGGGATGTTGAACGAGTCACTCAGTATCCCTCCTTTAGCTAGCTTATTGGTCTCCATTATTCTGTTTCCAGCGGCATTCTGGGAGAAATGTCAGATCAGCTCAACTTTACTGAAAGTATCACAACTGTGAACCAAAGAGTGCACAAATGTACTGTACTCACTATTATAGAGAAGTGGAAGGATTCCTGGTGTGGTCTCATTGTGTGGTCCAGAGTGAATATCCTGTACCTTACTATTATAAATAGAAAACGGTAAATGGTGCATTTATGTGCATTACATTCAGCCATTCACACACCAGTGGCAGAGGCAACCATGCAAGGCACCAACCTGCTCATCGGGAGCACTGAGCAGTAAGTGTCTTGCTCAAGGACACTTCGACACAAACCCACGGCGCACCGGGAAGCATGCAATTCCCAATCGCTCGCTCTACCTCCTGAGCCAGTGTCACAATAACTATAGTAGTATAAATGACAAAGATCAACGTGGGATTTTGTTACTGATGTACTGTAGGCCTACTGTATATTTATTGATCAAACCTTTGATTTGATTGGATTTATTTGAAATCACAATGGTACCGCATTTTGAGGATTACTCGAGAAAGTCCTGAGACTTATTGCTATTGAGGTCCTCTCACAGTTAACAGATTAATACGTTAAAATACATTAGAATACAAAACACTGTCCTAACAGCAACACACATTAGAATACACGCTCCCTTATCTATCCTATCATACTGTACAAATGACCCTCTATAGGGGAACCCTTTCCAATAGTCAGTTTGACACTGGTTTTGAGGTTGTGCCATCTTACGTCATTTTTCATTCTATTTCCTTACCTTTCTGTATGGGGGTGTAGATGGGCTGGTCAGTCTGGATAAAGATGTATCCCCTGTGTTTGGACACTAACACCCTGGTTTGTTTGACTCGTCTCCCGTTGGTCTCAGGGAAGGAGTTACTCTCTGCCACCAGCATGATGTAGGGAGGGGTTCCTCTGAAGGGGGCCAGTTCTGACATCTGCTCCCTGTCTATCTATACAGACGAGACATTACCTTTCTGTAGATACTTTGAAAAGGACAAGGTACCGTGACTGGAGGAGGGAGGGAAAAGAAACATGGGAACAACACATCCAACACAGAGATGGGAATCAAACCCCAAACAAGTGGTTATGTGGTCGGTGCGTTAACTGTTTTTGAGCTATATACTGTAGGGACACTGTGTCTGCTCTTAATTCAACCATGTGTATGAGCGTCCCAATTCTGGTCATAACAGGCATTTTCAAAATTGTTCGAAAATAGCCGATCTGTAAGCTCACAATTAAGATTATACTAGAGGTTTGGGCCGATGCGGTCCTCACATCTAGAGTTCGGGCCGCTACTTGGCCCTCACATTTATGTCACCAAGCTCCATATACTGTGTGAGCTGACTGATTTACACACTTCATATTTGGGTGTTATTTCAGCACCTTTCATACATATAATGAATGACAATCATGATAAACAATGATGACAACAAGAAGTTTTGCTTGAATGATTTAAGTAGGATCCAATATGCAATTTTGCAAGTGTGTGCGTGCATGCCTGTGTGTGTTTGTGTCCATATGATGTATTGTGGGTGGTCTCTGATACCATGAGCTCCACTGTCTTGATCTCCCCATCCTTAGAACAGGAGGTGGTCACTCTGTCAGACATCCGTCTTCCATCCATCTCTGCCTCCAGGTAGAGGGTGACCGCTCTGTCCAGGAGGGACCCTCCCATCTGGACAAAGACCTTCTCTTTGACCCCCAGGTGGAACACATTGGGAGCTGAGATGAAGAATCTGGACGTTTGGACAGAAACAGATTAGTTCCGCAGTGGGCCGGGACCCACTTTTGTGCCGCGGACAGATTTTAGTCGGTGTCGTGCTGCAAAAGATAAAGGAATAATCCTAAAACATTTTATTCAAGTACATATTTACAAAGAATTTCCAAAATGTTAAAAAAAAAAGAAAAAACATTACAACATTTCAGAATCCTCAAGTAATACCCTACATGTCTCTATAGAGACCAGTTCATCCAGTTTCGGAGAGTTCATGGAGTTTATTCAATTTTTCTGAATGAAGGCAGGTTTCCCTTCATTGTTCATTTGTGGAGTGTCAAGTGTATTGTTCGTCTGTGACCCCTATAGTTTCTGGCTTTAAAAATACAATGGGAGCTTTCCGCACAGGGCCTTATGAATAAAACACAATGCTGTTTTCTACAAACGGCGAGAGAAGGCCAGCCGAGACGAGTGTAAAAGCCGATAGTGAAGCATAAAGCACTGTGGTAGACTGCTTCTAGAGGCTTCAATATGGATAGTGAAGTAGAACATCTCCATAATCAAAGACAGACATAACTACAGCTTCAATGGTTTTTGCTTGAACTAGATGCATAAAATGCATGCAAATAATGACTAGCCCAACAGGAAAAAAATGAGGCTAAATAATTCAAATGTGAAATCATGTATTTATCCCAGACTATCCCTGCATGCACTAACCTGAACATGTCCTCCAACACAACAATGCACAAGCGTGTGAATACAAGCCATGCACAATAGACTGCAAAGTGATAACATAAGGACATTTACCTGTCCTGTGCACTCACACAGCCCAGAGTGAAGATGAAGACCAGTAAAGGACCAATGGCAACCTCCATGCTTTCCAACTTCTGAAAGGTTCTCTTCATGTGATGTGGTGGGCGTTTGTTTTAGCTCTGTGCTTTTATAAGTTTCTCTCTCTCTCTGTCTCTCTGTCTCTGTCTCTCTGTCTCGATCTCTCTCTCTCTCTCTCTCTCTCTCTCTCGCCCTCTATTTCTCAATCTGTGAATTCCCCCCAACCTGTCCTTAATTCCCTCTGATGTGTCTCTGGACACAAACACTATGTTTGTGTTCTTTGCATAGCTTGTCATGTGATTTTGTAAACAGATGTACCTGTAGGTTAGCAGTTTTATAAAGTAAAGTACATTTACTCAAGTACTGTACTTGAGTACAATTTTGAGGAATAAAAAAATGTTAAATGGGACATTCTGCATAATAAGTACATTTTGAATTCTAGATTTTTACTTGCAACAAAGTATTTCTACATTGTATTGATCGAAATACATGTTAATGTGGGGGTCCTTGACATGGACAATTTGAGAACTACTGGTGTTGAATGTGCACAAGCTTTTGTTTTCTAAAATCACTGATCTAGTCTCAGGCCAGACTGTCTCTGTGTCTGTGCCTTGCATGCAGGATTTCTTTTGGAGGCTGCATGTCTTTCATTTCACAATCAGTACACAATCCTTTCAATTTCGATTTCCCCAAAATCATGTGACGTCACATGAAGGAATTCTGAAGCCATTCCATATTGCCCTCTGTTGGACAACTGGGTGATTTGCAAATGATTCACCTATGAAATGTCTAGTCCCTTTTCAAATACCATAAAATGTGCAGCTAAGCATTTTACATTAGAGATAAA
Organism: Protomyctophum parallelum; assembly: GCF_964188405.1. Lineage (NCBI taxonomy): Eukaryota > Metazoa > Chordata > Actinopteri > Myctophiformes > Myctophidae > Protomyctophum > Protomyctophum parallelum. Next base: position 28,797,471 of record NC_139698.1, on the reverse strand, counting down.
AAAGGGAAAAAAAAAATAAATAAATAAAGAAAATATGAAAATAATGCAAACAAGAAAGTCTATGTGCTTTGCATTCAAAGAAGAAAACAAAAACATTTAAAAAAATCACGCCTGTGTGAACTGAGTGGTGCAACTCCCCCCCCCCCCCCCCCTCCCCTCCTCTCCTCTCTATCTCTCTCTCTCATTAGCAGGCAACAGTGCAGCACTAATACTATCTCTCTCTCTCTGTTTCTGGCACAACAGTGCCCCTACTGGTACGGTAATCATAGTCATACTGGTACTCATGAACCAACGCATACATAGGCACACACATAGGTGAACACGGACATTGCTGTTCCTTGGAGTGGTTGCACCACTCAAAAAGAAAACTGCAACATGTCTTAACTGTGACATTTATAACACAGGACTACACAGTTAATGCACGTTGAAAGCTTCATTCATGCTGAATTCATCTTGTACTTGTATAGTAGCCTGATTGTGGGTCAAAGGGAATTGAGCAAATATAGAAGTGCCAAGCTTTGCTGACCATGAGCCTTCCTGCCAAACCCAGACAGGCTGAAAGGAAACAGCTCAGTGTGTTACTCTTACCAAACCAAATGGCTCTGTAATCAGTGGTGGAAAGCAACCAAATGCATAATGTACTCAAGTACTGTACACTTCTGAGGTACTTGATTGGAGTGTTTTCCATTTTCAGTACTTTTTCTTCTACTCCACTTCATCTAAGAGGCAACTATTATACTTTTACTCCAATTCAAACATCTGAAAACTTTAGTTACTAGTTATGTTGTAAAGATTTTGATTATTATTACAAAACATGCACTAGCTATAGCCACTTCAGCCCTATTTCAAATTTGGCTATTTTCAAAGGATTTTTATTCATTAAAAAAAGAATCGTTGATGCTAAAACCTTTGTACTTTTACTTCTAATGAAGAATTTCTACGTTGCAGTATTAATACTTAAATATGTGTACTTTTACCACCACCACTGACAGAAATATTGGGTCACTGTTTCCTAGTTCACCCACAAATTCTACTTCAACTTGCAATAACGAAGAATCTGAGACATAGAGACTTTATTTCTTTAATGTTTTCACGTTGCTCCTCTACACTGTAGCTGCAACAATACACAATAACAAAGAAATAATCAAAAACAAAATAGCAACAACAGTAGGCTTATGTGCAGTGTGAAAATGCTGTGCACACACTGCACAGTATGTGTGTATATTTGCATAAATACTTTTTTACATGTTTATTCATGTGTCACTGTGTAGGCTACTGTATATATTTTTTTACTTGATATTTGGCAAGCTCACAACACTATCATGTTAGTGATCAAGTACAGACCCCTGAGGCACCCCAGTCAACAGGTGTGTTGTTCGGACTAAAGTAGTTAGGTTGCCACTAAAGTTAACTGTACAGGATTAGTGCTCAGACAAAGTCAGCTAGAAACAATGCAAGATGGTACCAAGAGATTCTTTTTTGCATGCATGTGAACATCTGGGGAGATGAATCAAGTAGAAATCCTGCAGTATTAACACATGTAATGAACATGACTTGGGTGCATGGGTGGTGCAGGGGTAAAGTACCTGTCCACCAATGTGCACAAAGAAAACGAAACCGGTTTGGGTGGAAACCTCATCTGTCCAAAACTGTTACTTTTCAGGATTCTAATTCAAAAACAGCAAAGTAGCAGATCTACAAGCTCAGAACGTGTCCCTTCGCTCCACATTTCTAGCTTGTGCATCGACTACTTTTCATATGTTTGTGTGGCCTGTAGTATGAGCAAGTATAGGGCATTTATTTACCAAAGAACACAACAAAGTTAAAATAAGGAGATAAGAGGTTTCTGCCCGACAGTGATGATATATTGAAATGCGTTCCCAGATTGATCACCAACACAAAATTGGCGGGAGTGTTCGGGGGAGCGAAGCCAGGCGGGCAGGGTCATCTTCGTCACTACATGTACAGTAGTTATGCACGGGCCGATCCGTAACCGGTTCCAGAGAGGCAAGAAATGTTGAGTTTTTGGTCAGGGCGGGGTGGGGCGGGTCAAATAGTAATGCACATGTTGACCTGTAATCCACAGATTGGGTAAAGATACGACAACTTTTTTGGTAAGGCGGGTTGTGGCGGGTCAAATAATCATGAATTAGGTTGTTTTTCTCCCCAAGATGGAGTCTGTAGGCACTAGGGAATGTTGAGTATGGCAGAAGCTTTAAGTCCTCCTGGTGGGGTCTCCTCACTGGCAGGTGTGTCAGTACTATAGGGTACAACAGCAGTGGCAACACAAACATGTAAGGGGAGGAATTCATTGGCATAACAAATATATTGTGGGGGGGTTAAAAACTATGCTCTAAGGCCTGGGCCATGGCTCAGCGGTCCAGGCACCTTGGCTGGTATTCCAGTCTGGCAGTGTGCCACGGGTTCAACTCCCGATCCCGACGGCCTTTACTGCATGTCTTCCCCCCATTTCCTGTCAGCCTACTGTCTGTCCCTCCATAAAAAATATAAAATAAAGGCAAAAGCCAAAAAGAAAACTATGCTCTAAAAATAATAGAACCCAGCATATTGTCTCTGTTGAAACCTCATGTCCAAAACTGTTACTTTTCAAATTCAAAAGTAGCAAAAGTAGAAGATTTCCTATCTTGATCGAAGCTTGTAGATTTGCTACTTTTGATGCTTTTGTGTGACACCAGTATGTTCAAGCAGGGCATACTTTAAAAAAAAAACCCACAAAAAGTTAAAATATAGAGATAGGAGGTTTCTGCCGGACAACAACAGGAGAAAAAAAGAATGTGATCACGTTTCAATTGATGATTAATGTCAATGATTGCTATGTATCTCTATCCATTCACATGAGTAGGCCATCCATTAGTGGTGGAAGAAGTAGGCTACTCCAATGTTTTACTTTTACCCATTTTGACCTGAGATCAGAGTCTAAAAATCTCTTCTACATCCTTTCTGAAAAAGCTATGTTTCTATGTCAGTCGTTCTTCGATTTTTCAAAAATAGCAGACCTACAAGCTCGTAGCTATGAGCTATGAGCTTGTAGATCTGCTATTTTTCAATAGCTAAAGCATAACATAATGCTAACACCAAAAGGGGTTCCCGCCCAAAATGGAATACCGCAATAAACATAAATTCAACATTCTACATGAGTAAAATATTACTGGCATCAAGCACCACAAGTAAAGACAATCAGATCTTTCAAAATGTGTTAAACCTTTTTGAAAATAGCAGATCTATAAGCTCACAATGTGTCACATGGCAATGCGTTGTGAGCTGCTATTTTTGAATAGCCAACAAAGTATAAAACTTAATTAATTTGTTATTTTGTGTTTTGTATTAAGTACTATAGAAACTAAAGCTGCAAAATATTTTTTGTCGGATAAAAAAGTACAATATTTGCCTCAAGTAGGCAAGTAAATGCACCTCAAAATGTGTAACGTAAGTGCAGTACTCAAGTAAATGTACTTTAGTTACTTTCCACAGTGTGATCCATCATGGTCCTTGTGTCATTTCAGCAGCGGCTGCCGGCCCGGGGCTAGCAGAGGGCCGGGGGGATGATGTCCATGCACAACTCCTGAATATGCATCAAGCAATACAAGAATTGCGTTTGGACAATCAAACCCTGACTCCCTGTGGCGTGTGGGATGAATGGAGGGAGTCATACGTGGCCATCGATTCACCCCCGGCTGTCAAAAAGTCCTGCAATGGGATGGAAGCACTGAGATGAAGATTGAAGACATCACATACTGTAAGGTTTACACTTACAAACTGTAATCATCACTATATATAATACATAGATACATCCATGTCTTCTACAGAGTCTGCCTCGCTGCTTGAGCACTGGGCTTAATGTAAAATTCAATATGATCAGTGAATTAAATGGAAGCTAAAAGCAAAGAAAAGCACATTTTTAAACAAACGATTGTAACATAAATTAGGACAAAATATATACTGTTTGTGTCTTGGGAGAGAGAAATGTTGCAAAGGTTTCTCTCCATCAAATTAACCATTTTGTTTCTCAACGAACAATAGTAATTTGAATGAATGACTCTGTATTTGCCACTGATTGCACAGAGGCCATGTTCATACTTACATCTTCGTAGCACCGTCAATAATGCTCAATAATAATCCGGAAGAAGCGTTGGTTTGTTCTCTATAGCTCTGTTATGCACATGTGACAACAAAATGGTTTTAGATCTAACTTTTAGACTAACTAATATAATATAGTCCCATGTTGTTGCACAGCCCGCAGTGTCCCGCGTCCGTCATGGAGAGATGCATGTCCCGTCTGGCTGTCCATGTCCCCCTCTCGTCTCTCTCTCTCTCTCTCTCTCTCTCTCTCTCTCTCTCTCTCTCTCTCTTTCTCTCTCTGTCATCTCATTTCATGCAGCACTGGGGTTACCTAAGAGACTGGGCCTCAATGGAGAAAATCTCTTTTGCTACAATTAACTGTGAAAGTGACAGAGGGCGGGGAAGGAGGGAGCTGCTACAGATAGAGAGAGGGGTGCAGGGGGAGAGAGAGAGAGAGAGGGAGAGAGAGAGAGAGAGAGAGAGAGAGAGAGAATATGGAAGTGCACATGACAGGTGGAGAGATGATAACTTAAAACTTAATATTTGCCATGGTTTCGAAGGGCTATGCAACATTGAGAGGCTGCAGAATCAGATACATTGGCAACAGAAAATGTCTGTAAGACCCGAGGCCGATTCCACAAATGCCTTCTAATTCAGTAGTTCTCAAACCTTTCCCGCGTCCCTATTTTGGGCATGCCATTGTAGGTGGAATATTTTTCACGTTTCAAAAGAATTCACAAAACTACAATGAATCAAATCAAATGAAGAGAAGATTTACAAAGAACTTCAATTATAGCAAATAATAGCAACCAATGCATTGTCATCAGACGTGTTGTAAGCTTGTAGATCTGCTAGTTTGCTATACGTCCAACGCAACGACAAAGTATATAAAACTTCTGTTTAGGTTTGACACCAACAAATTCCAAATCCAGAAAAATAGACAAAAGCTAGTTAAATCTCTGTCGTTGTATGCAGACAGTTTGTTTGTCATTTAAAAAATATATATATATTTATATATTATCATATTGACATAATAGCCTAATGGCATTGCTTGCTTGTGATTTAGGATTAGGCCAAATTAGGTTGCATTACACTGATCCCAGGGAGGGGTGAATTAACGCCTGGCGCGCTTCGATCTCCGCAAGCTGTGGAGGGGAGTGACCAGAGGGTTGCCATGGAAAGTCGGGCACAAAAGGGTGTGGCGTGGGAATGTCTCCAAGGGTCAGGAGTGAGGGTCAAAAGGTCGGGAGGTCACAGCCAGCCGGACAGCACACAAGAGGAGACGAGGGTGAGAAAAGGGGGAGGGGAGACCGGCCGGCCGACCGGACCGGACCCGATGAACCCACATTAAAGACACATGAACCGGCGTCCCTTTTCTGTACATGTTCATGATACGCGAACATTCTGCGTAAATAGCCGATCTACAAGCTAACAACACGTTGTGGCGCATCGTGAGCTTGCAGACAGTGAGCTTTTTTGTTTGTTGCTATAACCCTATATACAACAAAGTGTATATAGGGTTTAAGTGCTTAACATTGAACTGATGGGAGACGAGCCGACCAATGAAACGTAAGCTGTGACACACTCGTGTCTAATGGTCCGTGGTAATTGACAAGTGACACGCCTCTCATTGTAGATGCAAAAAAAACTGCTGCCAATGGCACTGCAAAATACTGAGTGTCCATTTAACCCTGAGAGGGTAAAGATGGACCCTCAGAGTTAAAGCTACACTATTTTACAGCATCTATATGTAGCTGTGGATGAGGTGACTCAAGCCTGGTTTTATCTTATTACGTGAACACTACCCATTTATATGAGAACTTTTCTTCTGAAATGAATATCACTGCACATTATTTGTTGTTTTGGTGTGTTTCCGCTGTGTATTAACATGGAATATAGCAAGATTATTGTTCTTTATGCTTGCAAATGACATGGCAGTTCAAAGTGCTTTACAAAAAACCATTAAGCATTTCAATATTGAGACAGAGTAGAGAATATAGTATAGTAGTATATAGTATAGTATAGTATATATAGTATAGTAGTAGTATATAGTATAGTATATATAGTATAGTAGTAGTATTATATAGTAGTATATATAGTATAGTAGTAGTATATAGTATAGTATATATAGTATAGTAGTAGTATATAGTATAGTATATATAGTATAGAGCAATAGTGTGTAATGAAACAACAAAAACTGACATTTTAATTAATTAAATGACGACACACACACACACACACACACACACACACACACACACACACACACACACACACACACACACACACACACACACACACACACACACACACAGTACAACACAGTAGTCAAGTCTACTGAAGATGAATGCATAGACATGTTTTGTCTTATCTTGTTGAGACATTACTATCATATTTGATATATTCTAAGGAATAGTTCACCCAAAAAGTTAATTATTTTCTATCAGTTACACACCCATGAAAGCAAAGGAAAGCAAAGCAAAGCAAAGCAAAGCAAAGCAAAGATTTTCTATCAGTTACACACCCATGAAGCCTTGAATTAATGGAGATTGTATTTATTTTTGTCTTTCTTTAGCCAATAATTTGATTACTGGGTGGCTATACTGGAGACTTTGATTACTGGGTGGCTATACTGGAGACTTTGATTACTGGGTGGCTATACTGGAGACTTTGATTACTGGGTGGCTATACTGGAGACTTTGATTACTGGGTGGCTATACTGGAGACTTTGCCGGTCATCAAATTATTGGCTTAAATCCATGAATTCAAGGCTTCATATAGGTGTGTAATTGATAGAAAATAAGTCATTTTTGGGTGAACTAGTGTGGTGGTAGTAGACTGAGAATGTCCCTTAAACATGATATCGGATTCATTTGTCATTCAATCACCACAGTTAGAGTACAACCCATCATGATGTCGAGTCTCTGCTTTGAACTGAGACACTTAAACATCAAACGAGTATCTACTTTTTATTTGTATTTGATGAAACAAATTGGATAAAACAACATACGTAAGGTCCTGGTGGTTATATGACATTGTGTTTGGGAAAATAACAAATATGCAGATTGATAAACATCATTATACTAGTACATAACTAGTACCACAGTATCCTCTGTGGTAATGTATCCATGTATTACACTGAGAGTGTACTTTGTTGTATATACAGAATTATCTGTTGACTATATTTTATATTGATGGGCTCAATGTACAACATAACTAACAGCATCACATTTTATGTAATGGAGTTAAACAAAAAGAGTAGTTTAAATGTAGAAGTATATGGTCTCTGTCAGGTGGAAACCACATCCAAAACTGTTACTTTTCAGGATTCACATTCAAAAATAGCAAAAGTAGCAGATCTACAATCTGCTACGTTTGATGCATTTGTGTGACACTGCAGTATAATCAAGTAGGGCATTAATTTACGAGAAAAAGGAAAAAAAAACGCTCAGTTATGGAGATAAATGGTAAAGTAGCAGAAAATGGAAATAGGGCCTCATAATTGTAAACCCAAGCACTGAGTTACTTTTGCACCGGTGGCTTTGACTGGAGCGGCTGCAGGTTTTTACTTGATGACCATGATGATGGACAGACCAGACCCTGTCCTCCCTGTGGCTGCTAGTGAAGGTCAGGTCAGCTGGGGGCAGCAGGCAGTCTGGACCCCCACACTCCCAAGCCCCCAAATCCCCCCCCCACCCCCCCAGCCCGGTGGTCTCCAGAAAGACAATCTAGGAGGCCCAGCCCGGGGGGTCAATATGCAAATAGTCACCCCGAAGTGAAAGGCAGAGGCGAGCAGATCAATGTTTCTCACATCAGTGGGCTGCCCATGACTGTGAATGTCTTGCCCCCGCCCCTCTTCCTCGCTGCGCTGGGCTCCTGCTCCGCGCTGCGCTGCGTGAGAGAGAGTCACTGACACTCAACCGCTCCCCACAATGGAAGCCACCGGCAGCTGGATGTCAAATGGATGGTGATGGTGTCCCACATCACATCAACTCTTAGACCAGTCAATTTGTTATTGTATTATTAATATTTTATTTTATTTATCTTTTCAAGATATATACCCCCATGCCGTTTTAATATGCATTAGGCCACACAGACCCCCATTTGATAGGATTTGTATCTCTGGGACCCCCAAGCTAAACACTGTTATATATCCTCACTGTAAAGAGGTTCATCATGCCTGCAGTTCTACCTTCACTTAAAATGTATTCTACATTTTCTATTTGGCTGTCGGGCAGAAACCTCTCATCTCCATATTCTGACTTGAAAAGCATCAAAAGTAGCCAATCCACAAGCTTGTAGATGTGATACTTTTGCTATTTTTACATTTTAATCCTGGAAAGTAATATATTTGGACTCATGAGGTTTCCCCCGGACTGAGACAGTTTTTTATTTTGATTTATTAATTTATTGCATGACTATTATTATTATTATTATTATTATACTAGACCTGTATGTGCCCGTCGGCCACCGGCCTACTTGAGAACGATGCAACTTGGGAACCTAATAATACCCGTTGTCAACTTGTCATAGCACCCGTTTTAACTAGCCTAACTGTCTGTCTGCCTGTGCCTGAAATGTGGACTGGTTAAGTAATCAAATGGCAGGTGTGGGGTTGCCATGGCAATCAATTGGCTGAGGCAGAGGCTGGAAATTGCACAGGTGAGGGTATTTAGGCTGATTAGGCCCACTGGCAGTGCCTGACCAGAGACTTTTGTGGTGGTTCTGGAGAACCGTGGGTCCGACCGAGCACTGCACTCCCTGCGGGGGTGTGGAACGTGTGTGTCGAATTTGAAGACACACACACACGCACGCACACACACAGAGATGTGGCACATTTATTGTAGGATTGTTAGCACAGTCTCTGTGGGTTACAGGTTGATAAATTGACACAAATGTACTGTGTATTCTTTATACCTTTTTATGATATTGATTTATTTAATGTTACACTTAAAAAACAAAAAACATCACATCAGGATCATAAATAATACAAAAAAGCAATCGCAACACAAACAATACAACCACAAATTAAGATTGTCTCAGAACTGCAAATCTAGACGTAGACTTTACTGTTAGGATTGTAAGATGTAAACAAACAAAAAACACAAAAGAAAACACAGACATCTCTAAAGAAGTAATTTTAAACCTGGTTAAACAGGTAAAAAAACACTGCATTTATCGAATACCAAAAGTTTAAAGAAGGTTATGGTTGTTTTCCTTAACCAGTTAAGGAAAACATCATGAATACTCAACAACTAAAAAATAAACAAGCCCAAAATGACACAGTCATATTTTACCAGCTGCACATGCACGCGCACATGCGCATGCACACGCGCATGCACACACACACACACACACACACACACTGTGTGTGTGTGTGTGTGTGTGTGTGTGTGTGTGTGTGTGTGTGTGTGTGTGTGTGTGTGTGTGCGGTGCGTGCGTGTGTGAGAAAGAGAGACGTAATGGCTGCTAAAAACTCCCATCATGCACCTGTGCACAGTGTGAAGCAGCGCCACTTTGTCACCTGTTGGAACCCAAAACAGACAGACAGTCATATGGACCCTAAACAGACATAGGGACACACATTGCTGTGCATTGCAGTGGCTGCACCACTCAAAAAATCATTCCACACAGAATGACAAACGATGACATGATTCCAACCATGACCAGCTGATTGAGTGGTGACTCAATCCTTATTCAATTCGAGGACATTCGGCCACGGATCCCCAGTTGATGGATTTAGTTTCATGCCGTGCCTTTGGAGGAGTCTATAGCTATCTCTGGGACCACAACACTGTAAAGTTCCACCTAAACAACACTGGGGAGTGCTCGTTTAATATGGACCCCTTGAGTCCATTTGGTTCCATTTGCACAGACTTACACACCCATAGGGTCCATGTGGCTCTTATCAGTCAGAGGGTTGTCTAGTGAGGCAGATGAAGTTGTAGTTCTCCGTTTCAGCCTGGCCGACCCACTGCTGCCCTCCGGTGGCCTGAATGGCACCTCCAGGCGTGACCTCACAGTGCTGCTGCTGCTGTCCGTCCGGCCCGTGCCCCGGGGCCCAGTTCTCATAGTAGTCGCTGTCGTACCCGTCCACCCAGAACCAGAACCTGAACTTGCAGGTGTAGCGGAGGCCCAGCCACACGTAGCGCGTGGTGGCGCCGTACGCCTTCCGGGCCACGTGGCGCTGGAGGTCGGTGGAGGTCACGGAGACCAGCTCGACGTGGTGCTCCCTGCAGTAGCTCACCGCTTCAATCCACGACCTGCTCTCCCGGATTAATATCAGGTTCTCTAGTGGCCCTGGGGGGAGGGGGAGATGGGTAGAGTGCAACATTAGTCCATGTAATACATTATATAATGCTGTCAGCCTCTTAATCTCCATATTCTTACTTTGTGTTTTTCCGTGAATTAACGCCCTACTTGATCATACAACTACAGCATCACACAAAGGCATCAAAAGTAGCAGATCCACAAGCTCATAGATCTGCTACTTTTGAAAAGAATTGTGATTTAGCATATGCTTCTTTTGCTTCTTTTGAACTTGAATCTTGAAAAGTAACGGTTTTGGACTTATTATGTAACCGTGGTTCTTCTCACACTTTTTCATCTCAAGGACCCACTAGTTAATATGTATTTGGCTGCAGACCGCCATCTGAAAATGTAATATCTCCCCTGCTTTCCCAGGGGAGATATTACATTTGTTATTCATTATTACACTTGGAAGCAGTACCGCTTGTGAACCAGTAGGTGTCCTACTCAACACCAGGGTCTACATTTCTGAATATAAGTGGGTATATTGTATTAGTATAATTCTTTAATTTATTTGTGATGATTAAAAAAAAAAGAAAAAGGAAATTGAAAAAACACAGCCTAGGACAATATCAGTCACCATGCCAAGGACGGGTGATTACAATGGATAAGTTACAGTGGTTTTATATATAGGAAGGGGCTGTGTCTGATAAAAAATAATATAAATACTGAATCAAGCAACTTAAAAACACAAAAGCATGTGTAGGCGTTAAAATGACCCCAGACAAGTTGATGGGGTCCTCCCCAGGGTCTACACTAGGCTCCCTGCCTTTTTTTCCTCAATACCAAATCTAAAAATAATGGTAAATCTATAACCTGATAACCCGATGTGTCATTTTCAGAAAAGGAATAACGACTCTAGGTTGGGCAAAAAAGTTACCCATTAAGCTGTGATGCGACGCGTTGTAAGCTTGCAGACCAGGTGGCAAGCATCCAGTTTGTATATTAAAACCATATAGGAACTTAAGTGACATTTGATTTTTGTCTCCCAAATACTTTATGCTTTCTGTCGCTAGTTTAAAGTGCTTTTTCAATTACCATCATATGCGTTTGGTAAATGGTCCTGTTATTATTTTTGAATAACGATACAGTAGGGTATGTTTCTATGGCTACTGGTTCTAGGACAAATATTTACCATTTAGGACATGCTATATGGTTGCAGCCAATAGCAATTGTTTCTGGTTTCTTTTCGGGCGGTTAGTTCGGATGACGGTTCAAGATGACGGTTTCAAAACAGTCTACCGTCATCCATATTTATTTTACAGTATATGTTGTAATGTAGACGGATAGGCCTATTTATTTTTTTCTAGAAATGAGCAAATAGAAAATGTTACATGCACAAAAATGGCACACCAGTTAGAAAGTGATGATTAATTCATAGTTGCAATAAAATGTGTCTAATGTGGGTCACATGAACATGTACTGTAAATGGATGGGGCGCGTGGTGGACTGAAATCGAATAATGCAGTTATCAGATAAATCTACAAAAAAGGGAAAAAAGGAAAAAACGTGCATAAAAAAACAGAATTTGAGGTTAAATGTTTAAGCTAGGGGTGGATATTATCATCCCCTTGGACCCCAATTGATTCCACTGCTCATAACGTGGGTCAGAATCATTATTCTATTCCGACGGTACATTATTCCTAACTTTAACCCTAACCTTTAGCCACCCTAAGCCGAAGCCACATTGTCGAACTTAGAATCATTTTAGCATTTTGGTTTGATAAGTGACTTCAACCTTGGATGTTTCCAGATGGGGTAACAGTGGAGGAGTGTGCAGTGTTGTAGGGTGTAGTCTTCTCTGATGATGCAAGGATATCATCTGGACGGTGAGGTATTTCACTATCAGTTTCAGTCTCTCTGTTTACATTGCCAAGCTCGGTGGTTGAGCTGTGAAATGTACCATTATGTGCTGTGTCCAGTGTAGTAGGTTTAAATTGGGTGACATTTTGACCCAGACTATTTACAGTGTTTATGTTAGTAACATTTGATAGTTGTGCAGTATTAACTAGAGTGTTTGGTTGATGTGTTGTAATGTTTGATTGTTTGGGTAGATTAGTGATTTCTTCAAATGTTGCAATGTTTGATTGCTGAGAAGGAGAAACTACTGTGGTTGGCTCAAGTGTAGTAGGCCTAATGTCTGATTGCTGGGAGGGTGTATTAACTAAAGTGGTTGGTTCAAGTGTAGTAGATTCTGATTGTCCGGAGAGTTTATGACCATCTACCGTAATTTGAAGTGTTGTAATATTTGATTGTTGTTGTGTAACTACAGTGGTTGGTTGATATGTTGTAATGTTTGATTGTTGGGATGTATTAACTACAGTAGCTGGGTCAATTGTAATTTGTGATTGCTGGGAGGGTGTATAAACTAACACCGTTGGTTCAAGTGTAGTCGTATTAGATTTTTGGGAGGGTGTAGTATTAGTAACAGCAGCATTAATAACAGCAGTAATATGTGATTGTTGTGAGGGTGTATTAACTATAGTAGTTTCTTCTTTTGTATTAACTACAGTGGTTGGTTCAAATGCTGTAATGGTTGATTGTTGGTCGTTGGTTTTAGCTACAGTAGCTGTTGTGACGTTGAATAGTTTGGAGGGTTTTTTAACTACAGTGGTATGTTCTAATGTTGTAATGTCTGATTTCTGTGAGGTTGTACTAACTACAGTGGTTGGTGCAATAGTAGTAATGTTTGATTGTTGTGTAACTACAGTGGTTGCTGCAATAGTAGTAATGTTTGATTGTTGTGAAACTACTGTGGTTGGGTCAAGTGAAGTAATGTTAGATTGCTGAGGGGGTGTATTAACTAATGTGTTTGGTTCAAGTGTTGTAAGATGTGATTGTTCTGAGACTATGGTAATTTGTGTAGTAGTGTATGATTGTTGTGTAACTTCAGTGGTTGGATATGTTCTAAGGTTTGATTGGTCGGTGGTTGTATTAACTACAGCAAATATTGTAATGTTTGATTGTTGGGAGGGTGTAACTTCTGTGGTTGGGTCAAGTGTAGTGATGTCTGTTTGCTGGGAGGGATTACTAACTACAGTGGTTGGTTCAAGTGATGTAATGTCTGATTGCTGGGAAGGTGTAATAACTACAGTGGTTGGTTTGAGTGGTGTAATGTTTGGTTGTTGGGAGGTTGTATTAACCACAGTGGTTGGTTTAAGTGTTGTAATGTTTGGTTGTTTGGAGGTTGTACTAACTACATTGGTTGGTGCAAGAGTAGTAATGTTTGATTGCTGGGAGGGTGTAACTTCTGTGGTTGGGTCAAGTGTAGTGATGTCTGATTGCTGGGAGGGGTTACTAACTACAGTGGTTTGTTCAAGTGTTGTAATGTTTGGTTGTTTGGAGGGTGTATTAACTAGCGTGGTTGGTTGATGTGTTGTAATGTGTGATTGCTGGGAGGATGTAACTGTTGTGGTTGGGTCTAGTGTTGTAATGTCTGAATGCTGGGAGGTTGTATTAACTACGGTGGTTGGTGTGAGTGTAGTATTGTTTGACTGTTGCGAGGGTGTATTACCTACAGTGGTTGGTTTAAGTGTTGGAATGTGTGATTGTTGGGAGGGTGTATTATTAGTAACTACAGCATTTGGTTCTTTTGTAGTAATGTTTGATTTTTGGGATGTATTAACTATAGTAGCTGGGTCAATTGTAATTTGTGATTGCTGGGAGGGTGTATTAACTAACACGGTTGGTTCAAGTGTAGTCGTATTAGATTTTTGGGAGGGTGTAGTATTAGTAACTACAGCAGTAATGTGTGATTGTTGTGAGGATGTATTAACTACAGTAGTTTCTTCTTTTGTAATAACTACAGTGGTTGGTTCAAATGGTGAAATGGTTGATTGCTGGTCGTCGGTTTTAGCTACAGTAGCTGGTTTACGTGTTGTGATGTTGAATAGTTCTGAGGGTTTTTTAACTACAGTGGTATGTTCTAATGTTGTAATGTCTGATTTCTGTGAGGTTGTACTAACTACAGTGGTTGGTGCAAGAGTAGTAATGTTTGATTGTTGTGTAACTACAGTGGTTGGTTTATGTGTAGTTTGTTGTGAAACTACTGTGGTTGGGTCAAGTGTAGTAATGTTAGATTGCTGAGGGGGTGTATTAACTAATGTGGTTGGTTCAAGTGTTGTAAAATGTGATTGTTCTGAGACTATGGTGATTTGTGTAGTAGTGTTTGATTGTTGTTGTGTAACTTCAGTGGTTGGTTGATATGTTCTAATGTTTGATTGGTCGGTGGTTGTATTAACTACAGCAGCTGTTTCAAATATTGTAATGTTTGATTGCTGGGAGGGTGTAACTTCTGTGGTTGGGTCAAGTGTAGTGATGTCTGATTGCTGGGAGGGGTTACTAACTACAGTGGTTTGTTCAAGTGATGTAATGTCTGATTGCTGGGAAGGTGTATTAACGACATTGGTTGGTTTAAGTGTTGTAATGTTTGGTTGTTTGGAGGGTGTATTAACTACAGTGGTTGGTTTAAGTGTTGTAATGTTTGATTGTTGTGTTGTATTAGTGGTCGGTTCAAATGTAATGGTTGACTGCTGAGAGGGTGTAACTAGTGTGGTTGGTTGATGTGTTTTAATGTGTGATTGCTGGGAGGATGTAACTGTTGTGGTTGGGTCTAGTGTTGTAATGTCTGAATGCTGGGAGGTTGTACTAACTACGGTGGTTGGTGTGAGTGTAGTATTGTTTGACTGTTGCGAGGGTGTATTACCTACAGTGGTTGGTTTAAGTGTTGGAATGTGTGATTGTTGGGAGGGTGTATTATTAGTAACTACAGCATTTGGTTCTTTTGTAGTAATGTTTGATTGTTGGGATGTATTAACTATAGTAGTTGGGTCAATTGTAATTTGTGATTGCTGGGAGGGTGTATTAACTAATACGGTTGGTTCAAGTGTAGTCGTATTAGATTTTTGGGAGGGTGTAGTATTAGTAACTACAGCAATAATGTGTGATTGTTGTGAGGGTGTATTAACTAAAGTAGTTTCTTCTTTTGTAATAACTACAGTGGTTGGTTCAAATGTTGTAATGGTTGATTGCTGGACGTTGGTTTTAGCTACAGTAGCTGGTTTAAGTGTTGTGATGTTGAAAAGTTCGGAGGGTTTTTTAACTACAGTGGTATGTTCTAATGTTGTAATGTCTGATTGCTGTGAGGTTGTACTAACTACAGTGGTTGGTGGAAGAGTAGTACTTTTCGATTGCTGGGAGGGTGTAACTTCTGTGGTTGGGTCAAGTATAGTGGTGTCTGGTTGCTGGGAGGGGTTACTAACTACAGTAGTTTGTTCAAGTGATGTAATGTCTGATTGCTGGGAAGGTGTACTAACCACAATGGTTGGTTTAAGTGGTGTAATGTTTGGTGGCTGGGAAGGTGTATTAACGACATTGGTTGGTTTAAGTGTTGTAATGTTTGGTTGTTTGGAGGGTGTATTAACTACAGTGGTTGGTTTAAGTGTTGTAATGTTTGATTGTTGTGTTGTTTTAGTGTTGGGTTCAAATGTAATGGTTGACTGCTGAGAGGGTGTAACTAGCGTGGTTGGTTGATGTGTTGTAATGTGTGATTGCTGGGAGGATGTAACTGTTGTGGTTGGGTCTAGTTTTGTAATGTCTGAATGCTGGGAGGTTGTACTAACTACGGTGGTTGGTGTGAGTGTAGTATTGTTTGACTGTTGCGAGGGTGTATTACCTACAGTGGTTGGTTTAAGTGTTGGAATGTGTGATTGTTGGGAGGGTGTATTATTAGTAACTACAGCATTTGGTTCTTTTGTAGTAATGTTTGATTTTTGGGATGTATTAACTATAGTAGCTGGGTCAATTGTAATTTGTGATTGCTGGGAGGGTGTATTAACTAACACGGTTGGTTCAAGTGTAGTCGTATTAGATTTTTGGGAGGGTGTAGTATTAGTAACTACAGCAGTAATGTGTGATTGTTGTGAGGATGTATTAACTACAGTAGTTTCTTCTTTTGTAATAACTACAGTGGTTGGTTCAAATGGTGTAATGGTTGATTGCTGGTCGTCGGTTTTAGCTACAGTAGCTGGTTTACGTGTTGTGATGTTGAATAGTTCGGAGGGTTTTTTAACTACAGTGGTATGTTCTAATGTTGTAAAGTCTGATTGCTGTGAGGTTGTACTAACTACAGTGGTTGGTGCAAGAGTAGTAATGTTTGATTGCTGGGAGGGTGTAACTTCTGTGGTTGGGTCAATTGTAGTGGTGTCTGGTTGCTGGGAGGGGTTACTAACTACAGAAGTTTGTTCAAGTGATGTAATGTCTGATTGCTGGGAAGGTGTACTAACCACAATGGTTGGTTTAAGTGGTGTAATGTTTGGTGGCTGGGGGGGTGTATTAATGACATTGGTAATGTTTTGTTGTTTGGAGGGTGTATTAACTACAGTGGTTGGTTTAAGTGTTGTAATGTTTGATTGTTGTGTTGTAATTATAGTGGTTGGTTCAAATGTAATGGTTGACTGCTGGGAGGGTGTAACTAGCATGGTTGGTTGATGTGTTGTAATGTGTGATTGTTGGGAGGATGTCACTGTTGTGGTTGGGTCTAGTGTTGTAATATCTGATTGCTGGGAGGTTGTACTAACTACGGTGGCTGGTGTGAGTGTAGTATTGTTTGACTGTTGCGAGGGTGTATTAACTACAGTGGTTGGTTTAAGTGTTGGAATGTGTGATTGTTGGAAGGGTGTATCATTAGTAACTACAGCATTTGGTTCTTTTGTAGTAATGCTTGATTGTTGGGATGTATTAACTATAGTAGCTGGGTCAATTGTAATTTGTGATTGCTGGGAGGGTGTATTAACTAACACTGTTGGTTCAAGTGTAGTCGTATTAGATTTTTGGGAGGGTGTAGTATTAGTAACAGCAGCATTAATAACAACAGTAATATGTGATTGTTGTGAGGGTGTATTACCTATAGTAGTTTCTTCTTTTGTATTAACTACAGTGTTTGGTTCAAATGCTGTAATGGTTGATTGTTGGTCGTTGGTTTTAGCTGCAGTAGCTGTTGTGACGTTAAACAGTTCTGAGGGTTTTTTAACTACAGTGGTATGTTCTAATGTTGTAATGTCTGATTGCTGTGAGGTTGTACTAACTGCAGTGGTTGGTGCAAGAGATGTAGGCCTAATGTCTGAGTGCTGGGAAGGTGTAATAACTACAGTGGTTGGTTTGAGTGTTGTAATGTTTGGTGGCTGGGAGGGTGTATTAACTACATTGGTTGGTTTGAGTGGTGTAATGTTTGATTGTTGGGAGGGTGTATTAACCACAGTGGTTGGTTTAAGTGTTGTAATGTTTGATTGTTGTGTTGTATTAGTGGTTGGTTCAAATGTAATGGTTGACTGCTGGGAGGGTGTAACTAGCATGGTTGGTTGATGTGTTGTAATGTGTGATTGCTGGGAGGATGTAACTGTTGTGGTTGGGTCTAGTGTTGTAATGTCTGATTGCTGGGAGGTTGTACTAACTACGGTGGTTGGTTCAAGAGTAGTAATGTTTGATTGTTGTGTAACTACAGTGGTTGGTTTATGTGTAGTTTGTTGTGAAACTACTGTGGTTGGGTCAAGTGTAGTAATATTTGATTGCTGAGGGGGTGTATTAACTAATGTGGTTGGTTCAACTGTTGTAAAATGTGGTTGTTCTGAGACTACTGTAATTTGTGTAGTAGTGTTTGATTGTTGTTGTGTAACTTCAGTGGTTGGTTGATATGTTGTAATGTTTGATTGGTTGGTGGTTGTATTAACTACAGCAGCTGTTTCAAATATTGTAATGTTTGATTGCTGGGAGGGTGTAACCTCTGTGTTTGGATCAAGTGTAGTGATGTCTGTTTGCTGGGAGGGATTACTAACTACAGTGGTTTGTTCAAGTGATGTAATGTCTGATTGCTGGGAAGGTGTAATAACTACAGTGGTTGGTTTGAGTGTTGTAATGTTTGGTGGCTGGGAGGGTGTATTAACTACATTGGTTGGTTTGAGTGGTGTAATGTTTGGTTGTTGGGAGGGTGTATTAACCACAGTGGTTGGTTTAAGTGTTGTAATGTTTGATTGTTGTGTTGTAATTATAGTGGTTGGTTCAAATGTAATGGTTGACTGCTGGGAGGGTGTAACTAGCATGGTTGGTTGATGTGTTGTAATGTGTGATTGATGGGAGGATGTAACTGTTGTTGTTGGGTCTAGTGTTGTAATGTCTGATTGCTGGGAGGTTGTACTAACTACGGTGGTTGGTGTGAGTGTAGTATTGTTTGACTGTTGCGAGGGTGTATTAACTACAGTGGTTGCTTTTAGTGTTGGAATGTGTGATTGTTGGGAGGGTGTATTATTAGTAACTACAGCATTTGGTTCTTTTGTAGTAATGTTTGATTGTTGGGATGTATTAATTATAGTAGCTGGGTCAACTGTAATTTGTGATTGCTGGGAGGGCGTATTAACTAACACGGTTGGTTCAAGTGTAGTCGTATTCGATTTTTGGGAGGGTGTAGTATTAGTAACTACAGCAGTAATGTGTGATTGTTGTGAGGGTGTATTAACTACAGTAGTTTCTTCTTTTGTAATAACTACAGTGGTTTGTTCAAATGTGGTAATGGTTGATTGTTGGTCGTTGGTTTTAGCTACAGTAGCTGGTTTAAGTGTTGTGACGTTGAATAGTTCGGAGGTTTTTTTAACTACAGTGGTATGTTCTAATGTTGTAATGTCTGATTGCTGCGAGGTTGTACTAACTACAGTGGTTGGTTTAAGTGGTGTAATGTTTGGTGGCTGGGAGGGTGTATTAACGACATTGGTTGGTTTAAGTGTTGTAATGTTTGGTTGTTTGGAGGGTGTATTAACTACAGTGGTTGGTTTGAGTGTTGTAATGTTTGATTGTTGTGTTGTATTAGTGGTTGGTTCAAATGCAATGGTTGACTGCTGGAAGGGTGTAACTAGCGTGGTTGGTTGATGTGTTGTAATGTGTGATTGCTGGGAGGATGTAACTGTTGTGGTTGGGTCTAGTGTTGTAATGTCTGATTGCTGGGAGATTGTACTAACTACAGTCGTTAGTTTAAGTGTTGGAATGTGTGATTGTTGGGAGGGTGTATTATTAGTAACTACAGCAGCTGGGTCAATTGTAATTTGTGATTGCTGGGAGGGTGTATTAACTAACACGGTTGGTTCAAGTGTAGTCATATTAGATTGTTGGGATGGTGTAGTATTAGTAACTACAGCAGTAATGTGTGATTGTTGTGAGGGTGTATTAACTACAGTAGTTACTTCTTTTGTATTAACTACAGTAGTTGGTTCAAATGTTGTGATGGTTGATTGTTGGTCGTTGGTTTTAGCTACAGTAGTTGGTTTAAGTGTGGTGATGTTGAATAGTTCTGAGTGTTTTTTAACTACAGTGGTATGTTCTAATGTTGTAATGTCTGATTGCTGTGAGGTTGTACTAACTACAGTGGTTGGTGCAAGAGTAGTAATGGTTGATTGTTGTGAAACTACTGTGGTTGGGTCAAGTGTAGTAATGTTAGATTGCTGAGAGGGTCTATTAATTAATGTGGTTGGTTCAAGTGTTGTAAAATGTGATTGTTCTGAGACTATGGTAAATTGTGTTGTAGTGTTTGATTGTTGTTGTGTAACTTCAGTGGTTGGTTGATGTGTTGTAATGTTTGATTGCTGGGAGGGGTTACTAACTACAGTGGTTTGATCAAGTGATGTAATGTCTGATTGCTGGGAGGTTGTACTAACTACAGTGGTTGGTGTGAGTGTAGTAATGTTTGACTGTTGTGTTGTATTAGTGGTTGGTTCAAATGTAATGGTTGACTGCTGGGAGGATGTAACTATTGTAGTTGAGTCTAGTGTTGTAATGTCTGATTGCTGGGAGGTTGTACTAACTACGGTGGTTGGTGTGAGTGTAGTATTGTTTGACTGTTGCGAGGGTGTATTAACTCCAGTGGTTGGTTTAAATGTTGGAATTTGTGATTGTTGGGAGGGTGTAACTAAAGTGGATGATTGATGCAATGTAATGTTGGATTGTTGGAGTGTATTGAGTGCAGTGGTTGGTTCAAGTGTAGTAATGTTTGATTGTCCGGAGGGTGTATTGACTACAGTTGTTTTTTCAAGTGTTGTAATGTTTGATTGTGGGATTCTAGTAACTACAGTGATTGGTTCTTTCGTAGTAATGTTTGAGTGTTGGGAGGTTTTAATAACAACAGCCGTAGTGTTTGATAGTTGGGAATGTGTAGTAACTACAGTGATTGGTTCTTTTGTAGTAATTGATTGCTGGGAGTTTGTATTGGCTACAGGGGTTGGTTCACGTGTAGTAATGTTTGATTGTTTGTTGGGTGTATTATCTACAGTTGATGGTTGATGTGTTTTCATATTTGATTGTTGGGAAGGTGTATCAACTAAACTGGAGGATTGATGCATTGTCATGGTTGATTGTTTGAGTGTATTGAGTGCAATGTTTGGTTCAAATGTTGTAATGTTTGATTGTTGGCTAGTAACTAAAGTGGTCTGTCCTTTTGCAGTAATGATTGAGGGTGTATTACCTACAGTTGTTGGTTCGAGTGTAGTAATGTTTGATTGTTCGGAGGGTGTAATAATTAGAGTGGATGGTTGATGTGTTGTAATATTTGATTGTTGGGGTGTAGTAACTAAACTGGTTGCCTTAAGTGTAGTAATGTGTGATTGCTGGGAGGGTGTATTAACTACGGTGGTTGTTTCAATTGTACTGATGTTTGACTGCTGGGAGGGTGTTGTGATGTTTGATTGTTGGGTTGCGGTAACAGCAGGAGTTGGTTGATGTGTAGTCATGTTTGATTGTTTGGAGGGTGTAACTACAGCGGTTGGTTCAACTGTAGTAATGTTAAATTGCTGTGAGGGCGTATTAACTGCAGTG
This sequence comes from Protomyctophum parallelum, assembly GCF_964188405.1. NCBI lineage: Eukaryota > Metazoa > Chordata > Actinopteri > Myctophiformes > Myctophidae > Protomyctophum > Protomyctophum parallelum. The sequence continues at coordinate 28,776,231 of NC_139698.1, read as the reverse complement.
GTTGGGTAATGTGCTGTGATTTGTGATTGTTGGGAGGTTGTATTACCTAAATTGGTTGCTTCAAGTGTGGTAATGTTAAATTTCTGTGAGGGTGTATTAACTACAGTGGTTGGTTGGTGCATTGTATTCTTTGTTTGTTGGGGTGTATTAACTACAGTGGATGGTTGATGTGTTGTAATGTGTGATATTTGGGGTGTATTAAAAACTGTAGTTGGTTCAAGTGTTGCAATGATTGATTGTTGGTGTGCAGTTGTTGTTGCTGTCGTCGTTGTTGTCATCGTTGCCACCACTGTCGTCGCTGTAGCATTTTTCATTGCTGTAAAGATAAATAACATTCAGATTGAGAGAAAGGCAAATGCTTCACAATACTATATTATATATATATATATATATATATATATATATATATATATATATATATATATATATATATATATATATATATATATATATATATATATATATATATATATTTATATATACACACACTTATGATACACAACACAAATTATTGGTGCGCACTAAAAACGATAATGACTCACCGCCTTGGCAAATAAATCTCACTTCTCTAGAGCATTTCACGTCATTCCACTCTCCCCTGGCACTGAATATAGCAACGACACAGTCCTGCAAGCCTCTAAAGTAGTTAGGCTGGCCTGGCCTCCAGAAACGAAACGAGGAATTGCTCCCATCCGACCAAACCCAGGGGTCTCTGAAGAGGCCGATCCACACAGTGTTGTTGAGCGAAGCCTGCTTCACATCCTGGTTCTCCCATGATGACTGGATGCTCACTAGGTCGCTTGACATGTTCCTGCAGTAAGTCTGCGCTGCTCGCCACGTCTTCGGCTCTGGGTAGAACGCATGTGCAGTGTCGCCACCTGTAGGTGCAGAGATTCATTACACTAAATAGTAGGATAAGATGCATAAGATGGCTTTTTCTTCCAAGGCTCAGAGTGCCAAAGACGAGAAAGACTGCAAGATTTTGTGTTTTTATTGATTAAGTTACATCACGCTCGTCGCTACCGTCTGAATGATGCTCGGTTGCTAGGCGATTGATAAAACAGGAAATTAACCAGAAACAAGATGGCGGACACTGTCCACATCATTTGTTTAAAACGTTTAAAATGCTTTTATCTCTGATTATTTTCCCAGATTAATTTTTCAATAAAAACAAGCTTTAATGACGGCCAATAACTGATCATGGTTACAAAATGTATGTTTCAGCTTTTTTTTTAATATATATATATATATATATCTGTCCACCTTTTTTTCCCCAAATAAACAAGAAATTATGACATAGTCATAATGTGTCAGGTGAAAGGCACTGTGTCTGTTGTCCCTTGACTTTGTTTTCGCCCATATTTTTATTTTAGTAACATGTATGTTTACACTCAGAGTTAAATGAACACTGGCTTTTGGCCATGTAGACTGGGGTCCCAGTCCGCAGATGAAAATCATAATGAAATGGCCTAGGCCAGGGGTGTCAAACTGGTGATCCGCGGGCCGCATGAAAAGCTAAAATATAGGCTAATAAGTAAGGCTGCATGATATATCGAACATGTACCTTCATCAGAGTGGAGAATATAAGTATAAATCCAGTTGAGCAAAGCCACTCTTCTCTGCCCCTAACAGACACAGTTAACGATCGCTTGTTAAGTGCCTGCCAGACAGACAATCAGATGAAATGAAGGCAGGTGTAGAGTAGAGTGTAGACTAGTGAACTGAACATGTTCTCTTTATATCAAGTACTTCATACCAGCCCCTTATGAAACTACTTCTCCCCAAATCCAAATGGATTTCATTTTCCATCCTGAATGGCAGTAACTAGCATACAATGAGAACTGAGAAGATCTCCACAAAGGTTTGCTCATCAAAACTGATTATAAAACTGTAACCATCAAAGCATGCACTCAACATATAATGGTTATGTGACCATGGCATGTGCATAATATAAAATATTTTATATAAAATATAAAAGTTGTATCTGATATTGATTAATATGGGGTGTGGGTTCAATGAATCGATTATTAATCGGCAGAGCTGTGGACTATTGTCAACATATTCCCCAATTTCCACTGAGATTACGGGGTGAATGAATGTGGCCAGACCCATCTTCTCTTTCTGTCATAGTGACATTGTCCTGCATCAGATCATGTCCAAATCAGGTTCTCCAATCTCCAGTAGCCTCTTCAGTTTTTTGAAGATTTTTTGAGTGGTGCTCCTTACGGAGCTATGTGTGTGGCTGGCTGGGTCTGAGCACTATGTGTGTGTGTGTGTGTGTGTGTGTGTGTGTGTGTGTGTGTGTGTGTGTGTGTGTGTGTGTGTGTGGCTGGCTGGCTGGGTCTGAGCATACATAGACAGATAGATAGATAGATTATAGCAGTGACTGACTGAGACATCGAGCGTGCGTGCGTGCGCAACTGGTTGTGGCCCCCATCAAGTGACCTTTTGACCAATGCGGCCCTCGCCCCAAGTTGAGTTCGACACCCCTGGCCTAGGCTCATTTATATCAGTTTAATTTGGGGGTCCTTGAAATTAAAATGGCTGAGAATCAATGGGTTAAACTTTAGACTATAGTTGATTCACAGAAAATACAAAAACATAGCACATACGGTAACCATTTTTGAAACAGGGCTTGGTTTCGAAATTGCCTATATATATTTTTATTTTGCGCTAAAGAAATATATTGAATAACATATAAATGTAGGTTTTAAGGCTAGAATGGCATTGTGGAATAGTGAGAGATGAGATTGTCTCTCCTTCATTGCGAGACTGCATGACTCTGGAGATAGTTGTGAATGATCTCCGCTGTGCACAGCAGCACAGGGGAACTGTCTTATATTCATGGTCTTTTTCTGTCTCTTTCCATGTACGACACAAAAGTACAATGTGTTTGTTTTGGTAGAAGCCTACTGCAGATGCAGCAATGCTGTTTCACGTAATCGTGAAATGGCATGTGTGCATGGATGCATAATATAAAATATTTTATATAAAATATAAAAGTTGTATCTGATATTGATTAATATGGGGTGTGGGTTCAATGAATCGATTATTAATCGGCAGAGCTGTGGACTATTGTCAACATATTCCCCAATTTCCACTGAGATTACGGGGTGAATGAATGTGGCCAGACCCATCTTCTCTTTCTGTCATAGTGACATTGTCCTGCATCAGATCATGTCCAAATCAGGTTCTCCAATCTCCAGTAGCCTCTTCAGTTTTTTGAAGATTTTTTGAGTGGTGCTCCTTACGGAGCTATGTGTGTGGCTGGCTGGGTCTGAGCACTATGTGTGTGTGTGTGTGTGTGTGTGTGTGTGTGTGGCTGGCTGGCTGGGTCTGAGCATACATAGACAGATAGATAGATAGATTATAGCAGTGACTGACTGAGACATCGAGCGTGCGTGCTTGCGCAACTGGTTGTGGCCCCCATCAAGTGACCTTTTGACCAATGCGGCCCTCGCCCCAAGTTGAGTTCGACACCCCTGGCCTAGGCTCATTTATATCAGTTTAATTTGGGGGTCCTTGAAATTAAAATGGCTGAGAATCAATGGGTTAAACTTTAGACTATAGTTGATTCACAGAAAATACAAAAACATAGCACATACGGTAACCATTTTTGAAACAGGGCTTGGTTTCGAAATTGCCTATATATATTTTTATTTTGCGCTAAAGAAATATATTGAATAACATATAAATGTAGGTTTTAAGGCTAGAATGGCATTGTGGAATAGTGAGAGATGAGATTGTCTCTCCTTCATTGCGAGACTGCATGACTCTGGAGATAGTTGTGAATGATCTCCGCTGTGCACAGCAGCACAGGGGAACTGTCTTATATTCATGGTCTTTTTCTGTCTCTTTCCATGTACGACACAAAAGTACAATGTGTTTGTTTTGGTAGAAGCCTACTGCAGATGCAGCAATGCTGTTTCACGTAATCGTGAAATGGCATGTGTGCATGGATGCCGGCAGACGAGGCAGCCAATCAAGCTATAGGCCATCAGTATGATTAGGGCTAGACTAGGTCGTCCAGTTTTCAGGAGCTTTCATTAGTCAGGGGGGGGGGGGGGGGGGGGGGGGCGGAAGTTCCAGACCCACAGGAACGCACCCAGGGTGCCGGCCGGTTCTCAATGTTTTTGGCTGGGGACCCCCGGAAATGCTTTGGCCATGTCTCGCGGCCCCCGCCCCGCCCCCCTCCCCACCACCAGTACAAATTGACCGCTAATATAACCTTAACCCATTTTGGGCGGGAACCCCTTTTGGTGTTGGCATTATGCTATGCTTTATCTATTGAAAAATAGATACAAGCTTGTAGGTCTGCTATTTTTGAAAAATGACTGACGACTGACATAGAAACATAGCTTTTTCAGAAAACTGTCAGGATGTAGAAGACATTTTTAGAATCTGATCTCAGGTCAGAATGGGTTAATAATAGAGACAATACATCATAAATGAATGCTGAAACCAGATATAATCATTAAGGAAAGTTTATGTATGCATCTCGTACTGTAAACTCTTAATTTCCATTTCCATGCAAAAACAAAATAAAAATAATTTGGGGACCCCCCCAAAATAATTTGGCGACCCCCAGAGGGGGTCGCGGCCACAGGTTGAGAACCCGGTTGAGAACAGATGGTGAAAAACAACCATGCTGTTTTCGTGCTCAGACCCAGACAGCCAGCCAGCCAGGCAGCCACACACATAGTGCTCAGAACCAGCCAGCCACACACATATCTCCGTAAGGGAGTGGTTGCACCACTAAAAAAGTGTGTGTGTGTGTGTGTGTGTGTGTGTGTGTGTGTGTGTGTGTGTGTGTGTGTGTGTGTGTGTGGGTGTGTGTGTGTGTGTGTGTGTGTGTGTGTGAGCGGGCGTGTGTGAGAGCGGGCGTGTGTGCCCATTACCAGCCTGGAACCAACTTCACTAAGCCATCAGGTCACCAGGAGGATATGAATGTTTAGGAGTAATATAAACATGTTTTTTGTTTGTTACAATCTTTGCCAATCAGGATGAAATATGGGAAATGCTGTAGATCTGTGTTGATCACACACACACACACACACACACACACACACACACACACACACACACACACCGGAGTGCACTGCAAACCAGCCCAGGTCAGGTTGTTTCCTCCTGGTGGCGCTATAATAGGCTATAAAAGGGTGCTATTTGTTCTTACGCTTTTGATGGCAATTGGATGACTTGAGGCATTTTGTTCCAGAAATGCCTTTGCTAAAATCTACCTGTTGGTGGCGCTATAACAGGCCAATGTGAAATGGGTGGGCTATATTCCTCAGCCTAGTAGGAAAGTGTGTGAAAGATTTCATGTCAAATTGCATGCTGCGTTTTGCGATTTGAGGCTTTTTGTTAAAAATGGTCCAATCCTGCAAAGTTTTAAAGCCAATGTTAACCAATTAGGATGGAATATGAAATATCGGACAGATCCGTTTTGAGCACATGACTATGGAGATACTGTGTAACGATTTTGGACAAAATCTGGAGGAGCAATATCCAAAAATGTGTTTTACAAAAGTTGGCCTCCTGGTGGTGCTCTAAAAGGCAGATGTGAAATATGCATGTCAAAGGTTTGTCTTTGGCCTCTAGGGAGTGTGCATGAAACGTTTTATGCAGATTGGTGCAGTTATAGGTAAAAATGGTGAAAAACTGCCTCATGGTGGCGCTATAACAGGCCGTTCTGGAAAATTTGGGGCAGAGGTTCATCGTTGGCATCCAGGGAGTGTGTGTGCAAAGTTTGGCATCGACCGGGTGCGGTGCCGGAGATTAGCTGTTAACGGACGGATGGACAGACGGACGGACACACACACACACACGTACGGAGGGCAAAACATACTCTCTCCCCATGCCTTCGGCCTGGTGGAGACAAAAAAAGGATCGCTAATAAGATAAACAGTTGCAGCACTAAAAGCCCTTAGCATGATTTCACTCACCATCACAAACAAAACTTCTTCGTGTGTTGCAGTCACTGTCGAACCAGTATCCACGATGATCCATGGCCCCGCAGGTGTCCTCGCCTTCATTATTCTGTGGTTCTCCTGGCCTCCAGTTCAAAAAGTCTAGCATCTGACCGGGCAGAGCCCAGTGCCACGTCCGCGCTCCAATCTCCAGTCCTATTGAGGCTCTGGTAATGCTACCCACGTTTGATGATATCAAATAATCCATCTCTGCCTTGTTGTAGACTGTAACCACGTCCTGGAATTGCGTCCTGCAGAACTGCTTTGCATCCACATAGTTCTTCTTGGAGTCGCTGTAGTAATATGGCGGGCAGGTGGATGTGTAACCGAACAACTCTGTGAAGAGAGCACAGGTAGAACACTTATGTAGTGCAGGATGCTGCTGCTAATGTAGTACATTGTTAATAGAATATTTCATCCAAACCATTCATATATCTTTATATAATTAAATAATTCAGGTTCAAAGGAAATTGGTAAATACGTTTTCCATACTCTCTTTTGGTGTTAGCATTATGTTATGCTTTAGCTATTGAAAAATAGCAGATCTACAAGCTCGTAGCGTGCCACTTTTTGAAAAATCGAAGAACGACTGACACAGAAACATAGCTTTTTCAGAAAACTGTCAAGATTTAGAAGACATTTATAGAATCGTTCCCAGGTCAAAATGGGTTAAGTAGACTAGAAGAGCCACCACATAGTAATAAAAGCAAATAGGGACCGCATTCATTGTGAGCTTGTCCATTTTCACTAGTTTGGGTCTGGAGCTGTTTGGGAACCACTTCGGTAGATGAAGGGTAGATGAGATGTTCAAAATATAGCATTTCAATCAATCCATTAACTTTACTTTACTTTTGCAGTTTAAAAGAGTTGAGAAGGGATTAGACGTGTACTAATAAGCATTAATACTCGCATGACTGAGAGGTCATTATGAGTTTATGACCTATTTTTTTAGATTTTGAAGTTGATCATCTTTGCCCATGAAGCTTTTAGAAGGTTCCCCTTCCATGACCATCATCATCCATCATCATTCCATCATCTCAGAATTGTTTTACATCTGAAACATTTTCTAAATATGAATTTAAGCTTCTGTCACATTTTACTTAAGTCATGCAAGTCAATCACACACTCCATGAAGCCTTTGAACAAGGTTTTTGTTGCATTCCTGAGCCAATACATTGATGACCGGGTCATCGGTCAATAAAATACTCAGTTGTCATCAAATTATTGTTTTAGGATTGCGACAAAAACAAAAATGTCCATGGATTTAAGGCTTCATGGGGGGTGTAATTGAAAGAAAATAAGTAAACAAAGTAAAAAAAGAAAAAATACATCAGGGATACTTTATTCATAAACACAACCTTCAAGATTGGCCAAACAATTGTGTTTCCCAAAAAAGAATCTCTGATATTTTGCATTCGAATACGGCATGCGAGGGAGCTTTTTCTGATACACTAAACTTATAGGCTATTATTAAAAACTGAACCGATCTACATTCTGGTAATAATGTGCCCCAGAGGCCAAAATCTACCACATTTGTACGGTAAAATATATCCTAATCTGAATATTGTTTTGCCCAAATGTTTCTCTATAAAATACTTTTTCACCATAAGACAATGCCCATTTCTCAAATTTCACTTTCATCTCAGGCCCTCACATTCATGTCCATGTAAAAGAGAGCACACACACGATTCCAACACTCAGAGGGCTTAACTTCATATACACAAAACATGGGGGAAAGCAATGTTTTTATACAAACCTGAAATGAGCAGAAGTTGCAAAATCAGACCTCCTTTCATCGTGATGGTGATGATATCAACCTTCCGTCTGGGTCCTCCTGATGACATATAGAAAACCAGACATGATCTTCAGCAGTGACAAAATGTCATGACCTGCAGTTGGAACACATTGTGCATTATGACCTGTCACCAGCTCCGCTCACAACTAAATGACTAACATTTGGGAGGGAGGGATATGTTTGAGGTG
>NC_139698.1:28588279-28758279 GCF_964188405.1 Protomyctophum parallelum | reverse complement strand
CCATTTCGCCATGCCTGCCTCGGGTATGGGCACTGATGACGCGGGGGAGAGAACACGCCCACAGTGTCCACTGCGGGAATCAAACCCAGGACCTTCTAGCTGTGAGGCGACAGCACTACCGGTGCCACCCCTTTTTTTCTAACTGTATATTTGATTATTTTTATTTTGCAATTTGCATAGATGTGTGTATTTGTATGTCTTTAAATACATATTTTTGATGAATTGAAAGTGGAGGACCCTGATGAAAACAAATCTTTAGTAATTTTTCTGGTTTTACACTTATTTTTGTATTTACCTGTACCTTCCTTGGAGTTTGGACTGTACCCATTCTGCAATCTGTTAATAACATTTTCAATCAATCAATCAATCAATCAATTGTATGTAAGTTTTGAGAGTGTCACGTGACAGGAGTGGTGTGGTGGTGGTGGGTGGTCCCATGAGACATTTTGGCTCCAGCAGGGGGACGCTGGCCTGGCATGGAGCCAACATGGCGTCCATGTAGTGTGTAAACAACAACAGTATCGAGTCGAAATCAAGCTGGATGGATGCAGAGTGTGTGTCGGCCTCCTGGTAGCTCCTCGCGCACTCCGCGTCTCTGGGAATATTTTTTACCAATCCAACACCAGTAATGTGATTTCATAACGATGTACTGAAGGTGTGTCTGGTGAGTAAAGAACGTTGTTTTAAAAACCCGCACAGAAAGTGCCGATGTTTGCTATTTCTGTGTCCCGTGTAGCCCGACGGGCTAGCTCGCTAGCTGCACTACTCCCCACAGCTAGCAAGCTAATGTTAGCTAGCTGCTGTAAAGTAACTAAGTATATTTACTAACGTAGGCTACTGTATTTAGTAAGTACGTAGTATGTAAGTAGGCATTTCTGCGTTTACTGGATTATATCCAATTGTCAGTGCTTTTACTTCCACCCCACTACATCTCAAAGGCAAATATTATATTTTGATTCCACTACAATTATTTGGAAACTTTAGTTACTAGTTTTCTTTGTAGATTTTGATTATTGCAACACATAATATTCAGCCATATGCATTTCGACCATTTGAAAATGGCAGATCTACAAGCTGCGACGCATTGTGAGCTTGTAGATCTGCTATTTTCCAAAGATTATCTTAGACATTTCATATATTGGAAAACTTGAAATGGGACATTCTGCACTATGAGTACTTCTACTTTTGGTACTTTAAGTATATGTTGATGCCAATACCAATACTTGGTACTTTTACTCACGTACATTTTAAATTCCGGACTTTTACTTCTAACAGAGTATTTCTACATTGCAGTATTGATACTTTTACTTAAGTAAAAATGTGAGTGCTTTTTCCACCACTGGCTAGCTGTAGCTAGCTAGCTGTACACACAGCGTTAGTTAATGACGGGGTGCAGCTGGCAACATGCTACTAACTAGTTCCGTAAAAGTGTGCGTTTATTTATCGATAAAAACAAAGTGTTTGTTGATTACGTCGAGCGAGCTAGCGTTGCATCGAATTAAACGCTGGTGTGTGTGTGTTAGCTTCGTGCTAATGTTGCTAATGCTAAACCTAACGCGCTGTTTTTTTACGAGCTCGTTGTGGCACGTTTATCTGGACAACACACACAGAGAGCAAGGCAACTAACGTGTTGTTTTATTGAGTCGTGACTCGCTACTAACCTTTCTTTATCTTTTCTTTATTTTTAAATGGCCGTCGTAGTGCATACGAATTAATTATTGCTGGACTGGTGTCAAATAAGGTTTCATGTATTTATGCGAGTCCAGGGCATATATGCCACTTGTATTGATATTGATACTGTCTAATACATTAAACACCTCCTTAAAAAACAAACACAATTGTACCCCCAAAAAATGGTTCATAATTTTGTCAGGTCACATACAACGCTATTTTCTCTCGAACGAAAGGCAACCTTACAGTCTATGAAGGCAACAAAAAAATGAACAGATCTACAGAAGCTAACACAACATCGGACACACTAATAATAATATCTGGGATCTATATAGCGCTTTTCAAAGACGCTTTACATGTGGTACTTCAGTTCATTGCCATGATGTACACAACACTAGATATGATAGAAGCAGCCAGGCTACATGAGAAACATCTGTACAGCAACATTAGATTTTTTGAGGGGCCTCCTATGTCCAGCTTTGAGGATCTGTTAAAACACAAACGTTGAAGACAAAAGTGTGTAAACACAAACATTGAAGACAAAAGTGAGGACACAAATTGTGATTGGCCAGAATGAGATGATGTATGATGATAAGAGTGCACTCACTTCACACGGGTGGGATTTTTATAATGGGGTGAATATAGAGTTTCAATACCCATTGACAGCCCATTGATTAAACAACGTTGCTGCATTATGTTCAGATTCGAAACAGGTGGTAAGCAGGGCCATTCAGTGACATCCGACAAGCGCTTCCAAACTCCCAACACTAAGAAAAAATTATCACCGCACAGAATGTCTTGACAGAAAGTAGCTCACTGTCTACAGTGGATTTTTATGAAGCATAGATAAGAATAAAGATAATGCTTGCCTTACAGCCATGTTGGTGAGTTTCACGTCGTTTAATACAAGCACATTAGAAATTTCTATTTGGATTAATGGGCTGTCAATGGAGGCTATTGCAACTCTAGATTTCATTATATAGAGATTCCACTGTTATGTTCTTAGCTTACGCATGTTTCTTGAATACTACTTTTTATGTATGTGATGTATTGCCATGCTTTTTGTTCTTGCCTAATGTAAATCGCTCTCGTGTCTGCCAAATGCCTAAATTGTAGATTCATCCCATTATTAAAAAAAATCTAGTGTTGCAAATTGCACCTATCTTTACAGAAGTGATATAAGGCGCCAGGCTTGCAGTAGCACCATACTCGAAGCAGGCTAGCAGGGTTGTATAATAAAAATATGTTCTCTCAATGTTCCCGTGTGTGTATGAAACAAGGATCCATGCTTTCATTTTTTTTTTGCAAGGAGAAACGCCTACTGCAACTGCAAGGGCGAAATCAAAAGAGCACCAACACACATTTACCCCACCACAAACACCACACCCACCCACACACACACACACACACACACACACAGACACACACACACACACACACACACACACTGGTTATGGCTTCACATTAACCCACATTAAGGCTGGTTCTACAAATGCCTTCTAAATCAGTAATTCTCCCACATTCACACACCATTTTAAAATAAGGCAGATGTAAGGCACAATGTGCCGCACTGCAAGCTTGTACATCTGCTATTTTTGAATAGCCAATGCAAAACAATTAAAATGACACCAGCTTTGTATGGGTTAATTATTGGCTTCACATCAAGCAAGGAAAGGAAGAATAGAATATGGGATATGTGAAAAATGAAAACGATGCACAGAGAGATGAAGTTTTAAACAAGAATAAATTATTCATTGGCACAGATTTCAATGAGGTTGGAAATGAAAGGAGCACACAAATCATTCTTAAGGTGGAGCTATTTCTTCCAGAAATCACCTCCAGGCGAATGACTAAATGTGTCTTGATTGTGAAGGTCCAAAAAAACAAAAGAGCTTCAGATAAGGCAAGGAATGAAGGGGTATAAAGTGGGTTAGGTTTTCGATCATAAGTCAAATAAAGGCAAGACGATCACACAGGTTTTCTCTGTTTTCAACTTTATTGTCACATGCATAAAGAAGTGGCTGAAATTATCTTTCGTAGAAGAAGTTCTCCTCATTGGTTACTATACTTTGGTCCGACATGCCATTGGTCTGATCGACTACCTACCCCAAACCCTCACCCTAACCATAACCGCAAGCACGGGGCAGCACACCTAAACCTAACCCCAACCCTCTCCCGAGTCGGACCAATGCTCCTTCGAACCAATGGTATGTCGGACCAAAGTATGCCTCCCCTCCTCATTTGAAGTAGTTTTCAGGAAAGGGAGTAGTAGAGATAGACGGAACTAGGAAAACAGGTCCGGAATTGAGTATCTCGAAACATCTTTGTCTCCATCGTCAAACAAAATACAAAAGTAGCAAATATACAAGCTTGAAAGAGCTTGTTGATCAACTGCTACTTTTTCTATTTTGGAAATCTAGACATTTTTTAACAGACCCAACTGAACTGCTGCATTCAGTGCTGCAAGTCAGTCCGGCTGAGATAACATTATAAATCTTATGTAATTTAAGAAATACTGCATATGGAAAATGTTATACCTAACATTATTATACCACTGAACCAGCAACAACATTTGAACATAATGTTCTCTTTGTAATTTTTCCCAGCCAAGTATGCTACATACAAATCTGGCATGCTGTTACAATGTAATATAGATTATGGCAGTGTGGCAGGTGTAGCAGACTACGCTACACTAATACTGTACATCACAGCGCTGTAGTCTGCTACACCTGCTGCCTCACCCACATACATCATGCTGTGGCCAACAGCCCCTCCACTGCGCTCCATAAACGAGCTATTCCTGAACCACCTCTGGCCATTCTGCAGTGCAGAATGGCCAGAGGTGGCCAAGTGCTTTGGCCAAATGCCTTCCAAACTAATTCTGCCGACCAAAATATTTGACCGTTATAAACCAGCTATTAATTTTGTCCTTTTTGTTGTCTCTTCTGACCTCAGAGTGTCGTCCCACAGACAGGTGGTAGATTAACAGTGTCTCTTCTGTCCTCAGATTGTCGTCCCACAGACAGGTCTCAGATTAACAGCCATGTCCTCACAGCAGAACATCAGCTCCGCCTCCAACAGTCCCACCACCACGCTGGGCTCGCCCTTCTCCGTCATCAGCCCCTCCCTGGGCGGCTCCCCCGTCGGCTTCGGGCCCATCAGCAGCAGTCAGGTGAGGAGATGTTTTATATCGTAGCTACCGGGTGGAATAACCATGTGTTATTCATTCCATTCAGATCTGAAGCTGATTCTACAAATGACTCCTAAATCAGTAGTTCTCTTAACCTTTATTGTATTTCAAAAGCTCACAGCGTGGCAAGACGTGGCTTCCCTGTGAGCTCCTTATCTGCTACTTTTGAATAGCCAATGCTAAAATCTAAAATGACACGGCCTTGGTTTGATAGGTTAAAAATAAAATGGTGGAAATATCCGCTCTGAAAGCTCACAGCAACACTTATTCTCTCCACCAGCCGAAGGCATGGGGAGAGTATGTTTTGCACTCCGTCCGTCCGTCTGTGTGTCCGTGTGTCCGTCCGTCCGTGACCAGCTAATCTCAGCCACCGTTAACCCGGTCGATGCCAAATTTTGCACACACACTCCCTGGATGCCAACCATGAACCTCTGCCCCAAACTTTCCAGAACGGCCTGTTATAGCGCCACCAGGAGGCCGCTTTGTGCAAAACAGGTTTTTGCACAGCACACCTACAGATTTTGTCCAAACATCACGCAAATTGGTACACAGTCTCTCTAGAGCCATTCAACCAAACCGGTCTTTCATATTTCTCACACTCCATCCTGATTGGTTAAGATTGGCTTCCAAAGTTCACAGGAGTGCTCAGTTTCAAACAAAATGCTGCAAATCATGAACACATCGCGTGATTTCCGTGAAATTGTGCACCCACATTCCCACTAGGCCGAGGACAAAATGCCACATGAACAATTTCAACTCAGCCTCAAGGTGGCGCTATAACTGGCCCAAAAGTGTTTTTACCTCTAACTGCACGGATCTGTGGATAACCTGGTGGAGACCTGTGCCCAGAAGGGCACTTTTTCTAGTTTTGTGTGAGACTATTGTATGATGATGAAGTATATGGGTATGGGACGGGTATATGATCCTGTCGGGAGCGGATGATATCGTTACGTCATGTTGTAGTATTGTTTTGTAGTCGACAGGCAGGAACAACGGGGCGGCAACTTCCTTTTCCCTCAAACCGATTTTTCTCAATAAAAGCTACAGGCTACGAGAGCTTTTATTGAGAAAAATCAGTTTGTGGGAAAAGGAAGGACTTTACAAATGGAACCAAACGGACACGCAAGTGTTGATTTTGATTATAAGAACAAAGTGTTCAGCTACATGGTTCCGGATGGAAGCAAGTGCATGCATACTATTGCCGAAACCGCAGTAGAGAAACACACACACACACACACACACACACACACACAGATATCACAGTGTGTACGATTGCAATTCAAAGCAGAGATGTTTGTCCTTTGTCTCCATATTGTACAGATCAATTCTTCAGTGTCTGTTTCGGCAATGCACGGCATCAGCAGCTCTGAGGACGTGAAGCCGCCGTTTGGCTTGAGGCCCATGTCTGCTCACAGCCCGGGCATAATGCTCTCACAGAAGAGGCTGTGTGCCATCTGTGGGGACCGCTCCTCTGGTGAGTGAGGCCAATTAGAGCGATGTTGACACATTTATTTAACAATCCACAGACGGTCTTAACAAAGAGATTTCAAGTTTGCTTTTTTTTTTTTTTTTATCCATTTATTTTTTCATGAATTAATCAATAAATAGTGCAAATCGTATGTGTCAATCTAAATAAATAAATCGCTTAAACTAAATGAGTTGACAAAAACAAGCATAACTAGAATTACCAGATAGTATAAGAATGCATCAGAATTTCAAAGAGTTCATCTTATCTAATGCATGGCAATTACTCCCCAAGTTCATAATATTACCTAGTGGGAGTATTAATGAGAGCGGGCAGGATAACAACTTGAACCCGAAAATCGCAGATCGCTTGCAGGATGTCCAACTATAGTCAACACAATGTCTAGCTGGGTGAAACACACATGCAGGGTTTTTATGGCTCTATTCTTAACGTTACATCCATGCGCAGCTTTCTCCAACATTTGACTTTAGACAGGACATAATACCCTTTTAGCTATATAAAATACCTCACAAGTCTTTCTCAGAGGAAGTCCCTAGTTGTGTGGTTATAATATAAATATTAATTCAATCATACTGTAATTACACAAATATGAACTAATTATTCTTAAAGAAAGAAAACAGACTCCTGACTTGGGCTTGGTGCTCTTCACCTTTTCTGTTGCATATTCTGTAATTACATGATCAAATAAAATGAGAGGTGTTCATTTATGTGAAAGGAATGAAGCTGCTCCTTATGGGCTGTATCAATGTATTATTGAGACCATTATAATTCACACACATGATGAGTTAACTGTGTGCCTATTTATACATCATTCTGTTGTAATAACTTACGGTTAAGTATGATCCGTATAATACAACATAACCTATGAATCCCAATACAGCCTGTTCTGTGACTACAGGTGGTGCAGAACAAGCCTGGTTTCTACCTCGTCGCACAGTGGTGTCACATAGTTAACATGGGCGATCTACAAGACCAGGGGCTTGTAGATCGGCTCTGTTGTTGGTTGTTGGCTTGTAGCTTCTCCTCCCGGAGTCTATCGGCTGCGTTCAAACTTCAAAGCGTACTGCATTTTGATGCCACGCAAAATAACAATGTCTTGAAATATGCAAGTAGACTTGCAGCATTGCAGAGAAAGCATGAAAGAAATTGATAATTTAGTGGTTAAGTAAAAAACGGTTTGACCGCATCGTTTGTGTTTCCAGGGGTGTCACGGCAGATCATCAACTATCTACCTACCATTCCCTCATTGACCGCCATGTAGCGGTGGCTTAGTGTGGCGCAGGCCGCCATGCATTAGAAGTCAATGAGCGTTTTGGCCGGAAACCGCTGAGTCAGGAAGTAAAAACCACACCGTTTTAAAGCAGATTTGCATGAAAAGGAACGATGATGTCGTGTGGTGGTTCTTCAAAGGTTAGTGAAATCTAGGCAGTCAACGGGGCATTGCGATTAATTATTTCCGCAGTCAAACTGTTAAAAAAGGCGTGATAAGGCGTCATCGGCGGGGATGTACATGAAAATAGGCGTCAAAAGGCGATTTTGGCCACGGGCGAGTCAACAAAGCATTAAATTTTTTGGACTCTGTGAATCGTGGGTGATTGACAAGTGCACTAAGTACACGTATGCAAATACTGACACCATCTTTTGTTTTCTTAACAAGTGCTCTGACAGAAGTAGGCTAGGCAACAAACTGATGCAAAACTCGGAGGTGCAGCGCAATCACAAAGCAGAAACCAATGTAATTTTTTAAATATAAAGTAGAGCCGGCGGCTTGTGTATTTAGGTTAATAAAAAAAGGGCCAAATGTTTCTACTAGAGATGTCCCGATACTGTATCAGTATCGGCCCTCATTTGTCATTTCGGGCCATATCTTACGTCTAACATCGTCTTCTGTTGTTTCTAGGTTGAACTAATTCTCCTCTACGGAGCCTCAATTGACATCTTCACTAACCTTTCAATTCCTCAACGTTGTAGGGAAACACTACGGAGTGTACAGCTGCGAAGGCTGCAAAGGCTTCTTCAAACGCACCGTGCGCAAAGACCTGAGTTACACATGCAGGGATAACAAAGAGTGCCTGGTGGACAAGCGCCAGCGCAACCGCTGCCAGTACTGCCGCTACCAGAAGTGCCTGGCCATGGGCATGAAGAGAGAAGGTACAGTAGCAAGGAGCTGGGCTGGGGCACTGATTCTCCACGTGGGCTCCACAGACGTCCAGCATATTATTAGTTCATAGTAGATCTTGTAGATCTGCTATTTCTGAAATCTGAAAATACTAATTTGGGGGTCCCTGCCGTGAAAATGTTTGAGAAGCACTGGGCAAGGGTTCATGTTGTAAGGACGAACCAGGTCATTGTGGCTTGTGGAGGCTTGTTTTTACCATGAGCTGACCAAGGAAAGAACACAACACAACAGGAATGTTTAGGAGGGGAAACCTTTAATACCTGAAGTGTCCTCACAGTAGCTGTTCAACTGAAGCCAACTCGGAGATGGGATATTGTTGTTTAAATGGCTTGGCTCATTGTCAGCTACACCGATTCCAAAATAACCTAATTAACATAGTTAGATAATTGAGCTGAAATAGTACTGGATTTGTGCTTTTGTAATGCATTGGTGGGGGTGGCTTTTAGGTAGAGATTGGGCTAGATTTATGTAACTAACCCCTTGATCTTACTTTTCCTTGTTTTTTCTCTTTTTGTCCTCTTCCCTCCTCCCATAATGGTCCAAAATGAAGTGCTGCTACATTTATTGGTGATGAAAAAGATGAGGGGTTCATGAATACAACTGGAAATCTAGAACCCCTGTTCTAGAGAAAAGATATTCCATGTTCAGGATAGAATTGTAGACAAATTAAAACATGACTTCCATGTTACAAACGAGGGAACAGGCCACATTTCATTCAAAATAATTTGTTTAAAGTTGAATACAAAATATGAAGACAAAATGTCAAACTACAACATTAATAACAAAACTAATAATTATGTTAAAAAATAACCCTCATGGTGCTTAAGCTACATTCAAGACAATAGAATGTATTAACATGCTAAAAATACAACACCCCCCCCCCCCCCCCCCAAATAATAAATCATTAGTATGCTTGACGGTGGTATTTGTAAAAGTCATTATGCAAATACAAATGACTTACCAGTTTTACCAGTTTTAGTTTTAGTCTCATAGTTTGAATATCGTCTCTGCTGGGTGGAAACCTCATATGTCCAAAATTGTTACTTTTCTGGATTCAAATTTGAAAGCTTTTCGTGCCTCTAGATCTGCTACTTTTAATGTTTTTTTTGTGACTCTGTAGAATCTTTTAATGTTTTTTTAATGCTGTAGTATGACGTTAATTTACAAAAAAAAGAAGAAAGAAACATTGAATCTGGAGATAAGAGGTTTCTGCCCGACAGCAACAATATTCCTTGGCTGGGTTTTCTACAGTCTTGTTCGCAGTTCAGAAAGCAACTTAAAAAATAATAATTGCGATGAGTCTGGCTTGTCTCTTTGCCCATAGCGTCTCGTTTTTACTTTCCTTTTCCTTAAACCTAACCATAACCTGTGCGTTTCTTTTACTTCTGTCTTCATTATTTTGGATGAACTTCTGGCATTCCACAGCATACTTATTATTAACCATCATAAAATAACCAGCAACAGTCTATTCTTTTCTTAGTGATTAATCTATCAATTTCTTACACACACACACACACACACACAGTGCCTCTACAAGCTTGTAGATCTGGCTTTTTTGACACTTTTGAAATCTATTCTTTGTACCCTAAAATTGATTACCGGTATATTTTTTTAAATCAACAAAACCAGTTTGATTAGCCGTCACAACCCTAGGCTCTTCCCACTCTTTTATTTCTCTCTCATCTCTCTCATCTCATCTCCTCTCCTCTCACAACTCTTCCCACATTAACAACGGTGTTTTATTCCTGTGTGGTTCTTTCCCCTTCCCTCTGTAAACCACCTGTGTGTTTGTGCTGCCCTGGTGAACTTGGCTGCCACAGCAGTGCAGGAGGAGCGGCAGAGGAACAGGGAGCGAGAGGAGGGCCTGGAGTGCAGCATGGCCGTCAACGAGGAGATGCCGGTGGAGAAGATCCTGGAGGCGGAGACGGCCGTGGAGCAGAGGACCGAGCTGCACACGGACGGGGGCTCCAACGCCAGCTCTGTGAGTGGTCTTTACCCTCACAGGGCTCTGTATGGTCTTTACCCTCAAGGGCTCTGTGTGCTCTTTACCCTCACAGGGCTCTGTGAGTGGTCTTTACCCTCACAGGGCTCTGTGAGTGGTCTTTACCCTCACAGGGCTCTGTATGGTCTTTACCCTCACAGGGCTCTGTATGGTCTTTACCCTCACAGGGCTCTGTGAGTGGTCTTTACCCACACAGGGCTCTGTGAGTGGTCTTTACCCACACAGGGCTCTGTGAGTGGTCTTTACCCTCACAGGGCTCTGAGTGGTCTTTACCCTCACAGGGCTCTGTATGGTCTTTACCCTCACAGGGCTCTGTATGGTCTTTACCCACACAGGGCTCTGTGAGTGGTCTTTACCCACACAGGGCTCTGTGAGTGGTCTTTACCCACACAGGGCTCTGTGAGTGGTCTTTACCCTCACAGGGCTCTGTGAGTGGTCTTTACCCTCACAGGGCTCTGTATGGTCTTTACCCTCACAGGGCTCTGTGAGTGGTCTTTACCCACACAGGGCTCTGTGAGTGGTCTTCACCCTCGCAGCGCTCAGCTGATTGGCTGAGCACGGAATGTAATGTATAATAAGAGTGTGATTTTTGGAACATGGAAATGATTATGACCAAATAATTAGCGATTATCTCAAATAATTGCGATTAGACGATTATGTAATAATTGTGACAGGCCTAATTACATTCAGATTTCAGACGGTTAAAATAGGACTAAACTAAATGGTGTGTTATTCAAAAGACTAATACTCAATCTTAATTTCCTGTCAAACTTAACACTGTTTGCCAGCTTTTTATTGCATTTTTGAGTGGTGCAACCACTCCCTTACGGAGCTATGTGTGTGGCCGGAACCGGCCCGGCCCCCTGGGCGCATTCCTGGGTGTCTGGAACATGTTTGGGGTCATTTTAACATCTACTCAGGCTTTTGTGTTTAACTCCAGACAGCTTTTAACGTTGCCTTGATTCAGTATTTATTTTGTTGATATTCAATTTATTAAACTATTGCATCGCGTGCCACGCTTCGAGCTTGTGGATCTGATACTTTTGTATGACACTGACTGTAGTGTAGGGCATTAATAAAAAAAATCCCTATACAAGCTCAGAGCATGAGCTTGTAGAGCTGCTATTTGCTGAATGTTAATATGTCTGTTAATATGTCTATTAATATGACGTGGCCAGAGTAGGAACGCTAGAGGGTTCATGTGGTTAAAGCCCGGCTCCGTTTTAGAGTTTAATATAAACAATGTTTTATTATGATGTTTCTTTTCTATTTTGGAGGGAAAATAAGTGAAGGATCAGCTTTATGGGTAAGGGTATCCATTTGGATTGATGGTTGTTCTGTGCTTTGGTCTTTCAGCCCCATGATGCCGTCACTAACATCTGCCAGACTGCAGACAAACAGCTGTATGCCTTGGTGGAGTGGGCCAAGAGGATCCCTCACTTCTCTGAGCTGCCTCTGGATGACCAGGTCATTCTCCTGCGTGCAGGTAGGAGGCGCTCATTCACAACACAACAGCGTGACATGGTCAGGTCTGATTTTCAATTAACCCAGTGGTTTTCAACCAGTGGTCCGGGGACCATCAGTGGTCCCCAGTTAAATGATGGTGAGTTGGTAACCAAATGGACCCTTATAGATCTTTAACTGTTGCGAGTGTACAATGAAACCAAATGGACCCTTATGGGCTTACTTGGTTTCGTTTTACGGTCTCAAGAGTTAGAATAGAACTAATCAATTAGAGAATGTAGAAGAATTGTTGTTTTGATCAATGTTTGCCTGCTATCTCTCCTAATGGTACCACTACATTATGGAATTGTGGCAAAAACAACAAACAAAATATGGGTTTTGGGTCTGAGAGGCTAAATGATAAATCTCATCAAATGGTGGTCTGTGGCTCAAATGCAGAACAAATTATGGGCCTTGATATGAAAACGTTGTCCATTCAAACCGGGAAAGCATTTGTCATTTCAGATTTTGTGGTTGGATATTCAAAAATAGCAGATATACAAGCTGGTGCAAGCTTGTACATCTGCTATTTTGTAACATTTAAAAAAATCTTGTAAGTTTGGGAACTAGTGATTTAGGTTTGACACCGTAATGTGTTAAACCTTACATACTTAGTTGACCGGGGTGCCTCAAGGCTCTGTACTAGCTCTGCTTCTTTTAGTTCTTATTAATTGGACCCTCAGTCTACACCACATTTATTTGCCAAAAATAGCCGATATACAAGCTCACAACGCATCACAACAAGCAAATGTCAAAGCAAATTCCTATGTGTTTTACACAATGGCAAATAAAGGAATCTGAATCTGAAATGTAGATCTGCTCTTTTCGCCGAACTTTTGCTATTTCCAGATATCGTCTCTTTTGGCTGGAAACCAGGAAATCTCATATGTCCAAAAAACCAAAACTGTTACTTTTCAGGATTCAAATTCAAAAACAGATCGACAAGCTCGAGCTTGCAGATCTGCTACTGTTCTGTGTGAAGCTGTAGTATGATAACTAGGGCACTAATGTATGATGAAGCACAAAAGGTTAGAATATGGAGATAAGAGGTTTCTGCCCGACAGCCACGATATACAGAACTAGCATAAATTACCCTGAAGGGAAAACAAAATAATGCAGTAGGAATTGATGACAGTACAGCCATACACCATGCCTGGTAAACTCAGTGGCTGGACTTATTTTGCATCTCCTGTCCTCTTATTTTCTCCAGGCATAATTTATTTGTAAACCGCAGTATTTTGTTACTCCATGTTTATTGTACTGCGCGCACGAGAAGATCCCAAACTGTAATTTGTTTTGTTCTTGGAAATTACAGTACATGGTTAGAATTCTATAACAGGAGCTGAAGAACCCACGATACCGGTTAGATGGCTGGAGGGTCCTCAGGCTCATCTGAACCAGTGGTTCTCTATTTTTCTTCCCCCCCCCCCCCCTTATGTCAACATAGGATCTCCAAATTTACATGGGTTTGGCTGCGGATCTGAAAATCAGTTTCGCCCGGGGACACATGGCTGATGTATGAATGGGTTAAATTGGTTAACCCATTCAGGCCTGACGGCAAAATAAAAAAAACGTTCGCTCTGAAAGAATATATATTCAAAGATTTGTGCCGCATTTTTACGATTTTTCAAAAATAGCAGACCTACAAGCTACAAGTTATATTGTATCAACATATTCTACCATACAGATTGGACAAAATTCCAATGTATTCATCAACATAGTTAGTGCCACTTTAAACTCTTTGAGAACCAGTGGATGAGCCTGGTTGTTGTTGCTTTTTTATTAGATACTAATTATATATTCTAGGTGTTGGTGCTTTTACAATAAAAATATGTTCTAGATTATTTCTAAAACAGACATGTTGCAATGTGGTTCTGATCAAAACTGTTGTTTTTCATCATTGACATTTTATTTTATTTCGGAGAAGCTTTGACAAAAACTGTTGATTCTTGTGTGCTATGAAGACAGGAGGCAAAGTGTACATGAATTGTTTCTGATGCTCTTTACACACTCTGGCACAATGCACATGAACTGTTTCTGATGCTCTTTACACACACAGGCACAATGCACATGAACTGTTTCTGATGCTCTTTACACACAGGCATAATGCACATGAACTGTTTCTGATGCTATTTACACACACAGGCACAATGCACATGAACTGTTTCTGATGCTCTTTACACACAGGCACAATGCACATGAACTGTTTCTGATGCTATTTACACACAAAGGCACCAATGCACATGAACTGTTTCTGATGCTATTTAAATGTCCCTAATCCTTTTCCTTTGCCCAGGGTGGAACGAGCTGTTGATTGCGTCCTTTTCTCACCGCTCCATTGCTCTGAAGGACGGCGTCCTGCTGGCCTCAGAGCTGCACAGGGACAACGCACACAGCGCAGGGGTGGCAGCCATCTTTGACAGGTACATGCACCAAAGTTCAGTCTCCGACTTATTTCACTCTTTTGGATTCCATAGAAGCCAGCATGTGTTCTATAGAATCTACAAAAATAATAGATCTACAAAAATAGATCTACAAAATGATCTGCAAGCTCAGAGCTTGTAGATCAGCTATTTCCGTTTATTTTAAGACTAGAGCATTTGAAGTGGTCAAACTAGATCCAAAGAAAGGGTTCCAGTCCCGGAACTTGCAAAAATAGCTCTTTATTGGGTTGATGTTTCAGTCATTGGATGATTAGACCTTCATCAGGACAGACCAGGTTATGGATATTTCGTATAAAAGCAAAGGTTAAAGCCTCACCTGGTTGGCAATATGTTGAACGGCAAGATCAATGTTACTAAAACATAATTCTACATATTATGCTAATAGTTTAGGAAACACTGCTCGGAGGGGAAAGGAACTGGTTGGAATAACGTGCTCCTTCCACGCGCTACGTCCAACCAGGAAAACTCCCCCCTGTCAGGTGTAAAGGAGCAACTTGGACACTCAAGCATGAAGGAAGCATGAGTTAAGTCCGTTGCTCTCCCTAGGTTGGCGGAGGGTGTGTAGAGCCCAGGATCACATCACAGGATGATTGACACAGGGGTGAAAAATGGGTTACAAAATCGTGGGACAAAAAATATATATTATTAAAAAAAAAAAAGGAAACCCTGCTCTAGTGTGTGGGGCCATGTTTCACAAATTGCAGATTCGGACATGGCCTGGTCAGTCGCAAGTCTTTATTTTGCTTTAATCCATGCAGGAACACCGACAGAAACAACAACACTTTTCAGCTGCTTTAACTACTTTACAACTAGACCATACCTTATTAGTGGTGTCAACAACCTCGAGGCGCGTTGCATCGCTCAGCTTTCTTTTTTCCCCCGTCACAATGTATTAGTTGTTGAGAATGTTCACCTTTTGCCCAACATGGGGTCACCAGGTTAAAGTGGTTAACCTTTTTTCTTTTATCAGAAACATTTCCTTTTACATATTATGTTCTTATGGATGATCTATCTTTAAAACAACCAACAACCATGACCATTATGTGTCATGACTTGTGACTTGACAAATTTGACTGTTCAATGATGTATTATTATGTCTGTGCTGCTACATGGAGGGATGGGGTTGCTGCTGAACAAACCTTTTGTGTTTATGACGATAACCATCTTACCTTTCAACAAACTTTACCCAACACAGGGAGAGCGTGCAGAGTGCAGAGGTGGGCGCCATATTTGACAGGTAATCAATTCTGTCTTTTTTACAATCATTTATATTTTGTGTTGGCCGTTGGAATTTGTATTTATTTTTAGAACATTTTGATACAGTATATTACCACTTTGACCATTATTCTAACTTTTCTGAAATGAATGAATGCCTTACTTGATCATACTACAGTGTCACACAAAAGCATAAAAAATAGCAGATATAGAGATCTTTATTATATTTAACAACAATGTAAAAACAAAGAACAGTGGGGCAATCGCTACCAAACTGGCCCAGACCTCATGGAAAAAATGTGTAATGAGGAAGCTCCTCAAATGAACAAAGAAAAACATTTAAGGGTGCTATGACTCAGTGCACGGTTCACCAAGCATCTTTTGAAGGCAAGCAACAATGGAAGAGTGTCATCATACATGCAGCACATGTATGATGTGTTGCATGTCCTCGCTCAGGCAGCACATGTATGATGTGTTGCATGTCCTCGCTCAGGCAGCACATGTATGATGTGTTGCATGTCCTCGCTTAGGCAGCACATGTATGATGTGTTGCATGTCCTCGCTTAGGCAGCACATGTATGATGTGTTGCATGTCCTCGCTTAGGCAGCACATGTATGATGTGTTGCATGTCCTCGCTTAGGCAGCACATGTATGATGTGTTGCATGTCCTCGCTTAGGCAGCACATGTATGATGTGTTGCATGTCCTCGCTCAGGCAGCATGTTGACAGCCTCCGTTGTTCCTGGCCTTTTTCACATGTGGGTCCTTTTATCCCTTTCTTTTTGATAGGATGTTTTGTTATACACATGCTCCCCCCCCCCCCCCCCCCCTCTCTCTCTCTCTCTCTCACGCACACACACGCACACGCACACACACACACACACACACACACACACACACACACACACACACACACACACACACACACACACACACACACACATTTAAGAATGAAACTTTAATGCAATTAAACAATAGAAAAGACAGGTTGCTTGTCTTTCGTCTTTTGTCTGTCTATATTTGCTCTGTCTAGGCAAATATATACACACACACAAATGAGAGCAAATAGCTATTTAACATTCTGGCCGCCCACGGCGGAGAACTCCGTCCTATCAAATAATTACGCCCGACGCCAGGGACCGAGATTAATCCGAGACGGAACATTAATCGTTTGATAACAGAGCGCACCAGTCTACAGCCTGGGAGCATCTATTGGGCAACATTCAATGTATTGAATTAGTTTAGGATGTCATCCAAAGTTTTCCCCCTCCATTTTAATGGATGGGATAAAAAATCTAAACGTGGAAAAAAAGCTAATCTTTGGTCTGAGCTAGAACGCCAACATCAGAATAACGTATACTATTGATGAGGTGTGGTACGTTCTGTGTGATCTGGAGGCGTTTCAGACGTGTTTGGAGAGGCGTCATACTTCAATAATAAGCATAAATAGGCCGAAATATATCAAAGGGTATTAAAACATTTTTGAGTATGTAAGTCCTTTCAATGTAAGAGACCCACTTGCTAGCTGTGGAAATGTGCACAGCTTTGTAGCAATGTTGTTTTCCTACAGCTTCCCTTTACATATTTTCTCATTTAGTTTTTGTTTCTTTGTGTTTGACATGATTCAGGGTTCTTACTGAACTGGTCAGTAAAATGAGAGATATGCAAATGGACAAGACAGAGCTGGGCTGCCTCCGAGCCATTGTCCTCTTCAACCCAGGTAACTGATGATGAAAAAAACTGTGTGTGGGTGCGTGCGTGCAAGGACCAATAATAGTCTATTTTTTTAAGATTTGTTTTTGGCCTTTATTGACAAGTGAAGATTGCACGGAACGTGCACGCACATGCGTAGACTACTGTTATAATTACGATCTTCTCTGGCTCTTTTCTCGAAAACTACATTGCTGTCTGTTGTGCTGATCAGACATCCGAGGTTCGAATCTGATTTTTCATCACATCGTGATTGAAATAAATGTTTCTTGAGAGAGATAGCTAGCGTGAACTAATGCTAAACATTAGCCTTTTCTTACAATGGAGATCTGCAGTTCAAATATGATTTATTTTGGGGGGGCACGACCTGAAATGTGTTTTGCCTGTGCAGATGCTAAGGGCCTGTCCAACACCAGTGAGGTGGAACTCCTCAGAGAGAAAGTCTATGCATCACTGGAATCCTACTGCAAACAGAAGTACCCAGAGCAGCAGGGAAGGTAAGAGACCACTACTTGAAACGTAGTCCTGCCACAGCCTAGTGCACTTTGTTCTCAACATGTGGGTTGGGACTCGGGACCACCAGGAGGGGGGGGGGGGGGGTGTTAGATTTAAATAGTCACAGAATATTTATATCCGCTACGATCGATCCACTGATAATCACGGAGCCTTTTGCTGTGTCTTAGCGCGGGGGGGGGGGGTGTGTGTTCCTTTTTGTTATGGTTTGTTGAAAATGGCGGAAGTGGAACGCTACTAGCCTGGCTTTGGCCAGACGCATAACGTGGATTCACTCACGCCTCCTCCCCATTACAAGTCTGGACTTTGGCCCATAGGCAGAGAGTATGCGGATGCTGGAGAGATCATAAAATGTACTGGCCAATCAGTGACTGTGTTATAACTGCTGTCCATACAACAGTGAAAAGCAGCCAATGATTGGCCCATGTGTGAGAAAACGTGAGTGAATCCACGTTATCAGTCTGGCCAAAGCCAGGCTAGAACGCTACAGCAGCGGAGATAGTTGGATGGATGGGTAAGGATGGGTACATTTTATCATCTACTCAGGCTTTTGTGAGCATCCCAGACCGTTTTTTAAGTTACTCGATTTAGTATTTAGATATTTCATATTAATTTGATCAAACACGCCCCCTTCCTATACAAACCGATTATAACGTCAAACTCCATTTTAACCATTCATCGAAAAATGGATCGGATAAAAATGCTTTTTATTGAAGAATACGGAATGCACGGGTGCTTATACCTGCCTGTGCAAAATCCTAACATCCGTGGCCCTGCGATTGAGCACTTCATATTTGAAATAATCTGGACATTTATGTAGAATTTAACGTTTTAGCAAGGCACTCAAAACACATAGTTCCGCCAGGATGAGCCTCATTGTGAACCATGTCTGTTTCTCCCTCTAACATTTCCCTGTATTTTTAGTTTATTGAAATAATGTCATGGACATGTTTCCAGTGCATGGCCTACTTACTGCAGGCCTTGTTGACTAGATTTAGAAGAGAGTAGCTTTTGCTCCTGAAATGATCAATTATTCACACTAGCACTTACCCGTTGTGAGATATTTGCCCCCCCCCTTGTGGCCGTGGGGGGTACTGCGCCCGGGTGCGTTTGTAATTGACTAATAAATTCCTTAATAATCATTAATGTGTCAAATCGAAAAAAGGGCTTCGTTACGCCCTCCATATTCATATGGTCAATGCCTGTGTGAAAAGTGATTGGTGCAGGCAGTAAGGAGCTACGGCAGTGTTTCTGACACACAGACAGACACACATGCAGACAGACATTGTTAGAATTATAGTATGATGATGATGATGATGGGAAAATCTGTCGTATAAAAAGCAAGTCAATGGTCTGGCAGAGTAGAGTGGGTGGGGCTTAGCGAAGGGTCTTTTTGTGTCCTAGGTTTGGTGGTTATGTGTTTAAATTGTGTCCTACCTTTGGTGATGATGTGTTTAATGTGTGTCCTAGGTTTGGTGATGACGTGTTTAATCTGTGTCCTAGTTGTGTCCTACCTCTGGTGATGTGTTTAATTTGTGTCCTACCTTTGGTGATGATGTGTTTAATGTGTGTCCTACCTTTGTTGATGATGTGTTTAATGTGTGTCCTAGTTGTGTCCTACCTTTGTTGATGATGTGTTTAATGTGTGTCCTACCTCTGGTGATGATGTGTTTAATGTGTGTCCTAGGTTTGCCAAGCTCCTCCTCAGACTGCCTGCACTGCGTTCCATCGGCTTGAAGTGTTTGGAGCACCTCTTCTTCTTCAAGCTGATCGGCGACACGCCTATTGACACTTTCCTCATGGAAATGCTTGAAGCCCCCCACCAGTTGTCCTAGATAAGTGGGCGAAGCAGTACTGTGGTCGGGAGGGTGGGGGGTAGATAGATAGCTAGATAGATGTACAGTAGACGGACGGACGGACGGACGGATGGATGGATGGATGGGTGGATGCTGGGGGTCTCTGGGAATGTGCTGGAGTGGGACTGCACTTTTAGTTCTTTTGAAGATTCAGCGATATTGTCTCACTGCTGTCTGGGTTTCACTGTTTTCCAGTGCGCCACAGATTTGCTCTTTAGACCAAACCCAAGACTTGCCATGATCTATGAGGCTGGTGCTAACGTGTTTAATGTTAACTTCATGAGTAACTGAGATACAAAAATAAAAAAATGTATTTTTTAAAACATTTAATTGGAACCTTTTTTTAGTTCCCTTTCTGGCTTACTGGAGCTAAAAATCTGGGTATACAATTTTTATAAAAGAAAAAACAATGCTTTTTAGACTCCCCCCAAATGATATGCTTCTATTAAATGTCTCATGGTCCCCAGAACCTATTTTTTAAAATGAAAGTAGCCTGGATCATGGATATGCAATGAGGACGTATTTCCTTATTTTTTTTTATATGAGTTGTAATTTGAACCAGATATGACGTTGGGAGGGCGGGGTTATGAAAAAGTTTTAATGTCAATTCTTGGTAGAGTATATTACTGTACCAAGTATTAACTGTGTACTGTGTCCAACCATTGCTCCTAAGTGTGTTTGTATCCATCCTTTGAAATGATTTTAAAAGGAGAAAAAAACACACAAAACTAAAATACCTTGTGACAGTGAATCTGGGATACAAGACAAATGGGTGTTTTGCAAAACTGAACAAGGCCAGGCTTGTTTTGTCTGTGTTGAGTGAGGATTAGCTTTATTTGTCTGGTTAATATGCTATTAGTGTTTTATTTTACTTTGCTGTTTTGTAAAAAAAGAAAGAAAGAAGAAAAAAAAATCTAATCACTTTGCAGTTAATGATTAGACTGCACTGCACACTTGCTAATGTACTATTTTTTAAAAACAAACAAAAAGAAAAAACCTGATTAACCACTTGAGCCCTATTTTATGCTTTTCAAAAGCAGCGGGTAAAAATTGCCGATATTGTAGATCGGCAATTTCTTTCCGCTACTGTTGAAAAATGTTTGAATCTTCTTTTCTTTTTCTTTTTTAAATCTTGGCCTAAAATAGGGACGACCAGGGTTAATGTGGTTTTAATAAAAAAAAGACACGCTGCGCCGGCAAGCGGTAAGGCGTGTTTGTACTGTGGTGCTATTGGTGCTATTCCACAAGAGAATCTGAAACGTCATTGGGTGCAGCCGTTCACCAAGCTACAAACTTAAAAAGAAATTATGCAAGAAAACGAAAATCCCTCAACGTTAGAAGAAAAAAAAGAAATGTAGCAATATATGAAAAGACAAAAAAATGACAACTATACCGCATAAGCTCTCTCTCTCTCTCTTTGCCTGTGAAGCCGTTCAGGTTTTTTTCTTTTTTTTTTTTACTAAGTGAAATAATTTTCTGGTGGAAAGGGAATAACTCCAGTGTGTTAATTTATCTAAACAAGGTACTGTGCAAAATTGTTCAGGGAAAAAAATAATATATATATATATATATATATATATATATATATTTGAATAATAAACAAAGGAGATGGACACATTGTGTAATAATTATTGACATGCCCTCCTCACTTGTGTTCAGAGTTGTTTAGATCCAATCACATCTTGTACGTTCACACTGGATTCCCTAAAGCCTTGTTTATCCTCCCGTCGCACCACTGCGTCGCCTGGTGAAAACCTCCTAGTTTGGAGAATGGTGAATTTTCCCCGAGCGACGCCACCATGTGGGGCGGAAGTATAAATCTGGCTTAAAGAGTCATTCAAACTTAATCCTTCAGAACACTTTTGGCTTCTCTTTTTTTTGGTGCTCACTTACGCTACTTCTTTTTCCTGTTGGTTTATTTTGTTTTTTTCTTCCCTTTCCTTCCATTTTTAGATAGCTGTGTTTGTTCATCTTAACTGTTTCTGCCTAGTTTATTAAAAAAACAACAATCATGTACACATCCATGACACCTGTGGGCATATAGGAAAAAAAAAGTTAAAAAAGACCAAATATGAGTTCTGTATGACAAAAAAGCGTTATGTGAACATCCAACATCATGAAGTTGTAACTGAGCTGTCCTTACGTTGTTGTCATCCAACTCCATACGCTGTAGAAAACATTAGGTCGGTGAGTGTGAGTGACTTGCAGCATGGGTTGTGTGTGGACTAAAAAAGAAATAAAGAGGCTTAACTTTTCCCTTGCTTCTGACTTTTTTTTTTATTGATTATTTACAAGTTGCAAACAGCAAGTACAACTAGAAAAAGTGCTCCTCGGAGTGCAGATCTCTGCCATACCAGGTAGATTATTGATTAGTGTGGGCCAGCAATGTTCAGAATTCAGTCAGAAGATTTTGACAGTATGAGCTACAATTCAGGAGTTATGAATAAAGCATATTCATATAAATTAAGCCTATTAAATTGCCACCATGAGGCTGATTTAAAAAAAGGTGTATTGGTATTTTTTGTCAAGCTAGTGTAGTGTGCAAGCAAACGTTCACAGCAATTGGGGAAAAAAAAGCAGTTTGAATTGTCTGGAACCAGTGGCTTAGTGTGTTAGTACGCTGCCACATGATTGGGAGATGGTGAGTTCAAACCCCACTCCTGTCTTTACTTTTAAGACCAATTTCACGAGAAGAAAACAAACGAAAAAGCATTGTGAATTGTTTGTAACCAGTGGCTCAGTGTGTTAGAATGCTGCCACATGATAGGGAGATGGTGAGTTCAAGCCCCAATCAAGTCTTTACTTTCAAGAGACCGATTTACAGAGGAACAAAATAAAGAAAATGCAGTGTGAATTGACTGGAACCAGTGGCTCAGTTTGTTAGAATGCTTCCACATGATCGGGAGATGGTGAGTTCAAGCCCCACTCAAGTCTTTACTTTCAAGACCGATTTACAGAAGAACAAAACAAAAATAATGCAGTGTGAATTGTCTCGAACCAGTGGCTCAGTGTGTAGAACACTGCCAAGTAGCACAGAAAAGCTGTGATGAGTGGCTGTGCTTGTGATCCACAGGTCCCGGTTCAAATCCCACATTAGTCATGTGGCACTGTGACACTTTGCTTTGCACACTGACTTTCAGAAGAACAACTTTAAAGCAGCACAGAAATTCCCCATGATTGTGTGCCGGTAAATGGCCCAGAGGATAATTCAGATGATGTAGTATACCTAGTAGAAGTGTGCCGGTTCAAACCGGACATACTCCTACTATGGTTCAAATAGGAGTAGGAGTGGCCCAGTGGATAAATCATATTATAGCCATAGAATACCTAGTAGAAGTATGCCAGCCGACATACTCCTAGTAGGATGGTGCTGAGTAGGTAGGAGTGTGTGCAGTTAAGAGCCCTGGTGGATAAATAAGATAATATCCATAGAATACCTAGTAGAAGTCTGCTGCTTCAAACCCGACATAGGATGGTGCTGGTTCAAATCACCATCACCTAGAGTAGGTAGGACTGTGGGCTGTTAAGTGGCCCGGTGGATAAATCAGATAATATCCATAGAATACCTAGTAGGATGGTGCTGATTCAAATCATCACCTAGAGTAGGTAGGGGGTCGGGTAAGAGTATGCAGGGGCAGAGCAGGTTGAGGGGTAGATATGGTGTGAATAGGTGAGGGAGGCTCAGGTAGGGGTAGGGTAGGGGGAGAGCAGGCGAGGGGGAGAGCAGGCGAGGGGGGGGGGGGGGTCAGGTAGGCGGAGAGCAGGCGAGCTAGGGGGAGAGTAGGCGAGGGGGGGAGCAGGCGAGGGGGAGAGCAGTAGAGGGGGAGAGCAGTAGAGGGGGGGGGGTCAGGTAGGCGGAGAGCAGGCGAGCTAGGGGGAGAGCAGGCGAGGGGGAGAGCAGTAGAGGGGGTGGGGGTCAGGTAGGCGGAGAGCAGGCGAGCTAGGGGGAGAGTAGACGAGGGGGGGAGCAGGTGAGGGGGGCCCTCGCCTGGAACGATTTACTTTGAAATGTTTTGTAGTTTCTCAGTTATTTAACTTAAACGCCCAATGCATTCTTAATGGCAATAGCACAAACTTTGGCATTCTACTAGTCCTACATACTTACACCTATAGAAACCCCATTCCAACCTATTTAGGTTCATCTTATGGTTGCGTGGTGTGTCTGCGAGTGGGTGAGCGATGGAGCGAGTGAGTGAGTGAGTGAGGCTGAGGCTGTGAGCCACTGCTAGAATAGCAGTAAATGAAACTCAATAACTCTAGCATTAAACTTTAGGAAGAGTGGGATTTGAACATGAACTCTCTGTGCTGAATAACCCCTACTACACCATCACTCAGTAACATCTGCCTCTTTGTACTGTTGAAGCGATCTTTTGTATGTTAGCCTTCAGATAGTAAAGTTGAAAGAATCAAGAGTTGAACATAGAATCACGTTCATCAGAGTGTAATACCCAGGAATCGAACACAGGTCCCCTGCACTGAAGGCCAACATCTTAACCACTAAGCCAAAGCAACTGCCTATGGCTCAGGGGAGATATGAGACTTTTGAGGTCATCAGGCTGAGGCTGTGAGCCACTGCTATACAATAGCCTTCAGTTAATACACCTCTACATGTTCAAATCCCTGTTCTCCTATAGCTTAAGTTAAATAACTCATAAACTACAAAACATTTCAAAATAAAAAAGTTCCAGCATGTGTCTCCACAGTATGCTGAATGATAAAAAGTGTGAATGGAGTTTCTAGGTGAAAGTGATTTTTGACGTGCCAATGTCTGCCATTGAACCCCATTGTAAATTTGAAAGCACTATATTTCTAAAACTATGAAACATTTCAAAGATTCCTTTTCAGGCAAACATGTCCACCGTAAGATGAACCTAAGTAGGCCAGAATGGGGTTGCTAGGTGTAAGTATGTAGGACTAGTAGCATGCCAAAGTTTGTGCTATTGCCATAGAGAATGCATAATGTTTCTCATCCTCCGCAACACCCATTCTCATACACCGCTATACTTTTAAGTATGTTGCGGTAGAGAGAACGTCTGTTAATAATGTCAGATTGAATCCTCGTTCTTCATCATTTTGGACCATGGGCTATATATCGTACGGCATACTATAGAATGCCGTTTTTCATCATTTTTGAGGATTTGGAAAAAATGAAGAAAAAACGATGGGTTATAGCCCATTGTTTTTTGAATTTTTGAAAAAAAAATCCTTGTTTTTCATCATTTTGGACCATGGGCTATAGCCCATCGTTTCTTTTTTTTCCCTTTTTTTTATCCTTGTTTTGCATCATTTTTGACCATGGGCTATGGCCCATACCGTACGGCATACTATAGCACGCTGTTGTTCATCATTTTTGAGGATTAAAAAAAAACAAAAAAAACATGGGTTATAGCCCATCGTTTTTTGAATATTTTTTTAACCTCGTTTTTCATCATTTTTGAACATGGGCTATAGCCCATACCGTACGGCATACTATAGCACGCCGTTTTTCATCATTTTTGAGGATTTGAAAAAAAAAAAAAAAAAAACATGGGTTATAGCCCATCGTTTTTTTAATTTTTGAAAAAAAAATTAACCTCGTTTTTCATCATTTTTGACCATCCCACTGAGAAATAGCCGGCTATTAGACGTGCGTCTAAAAATGGGATAAAAAACGTCTAAAAATAGACGTCTAAAAAACGTCTAAAAATTGACGTCTAAAACACGTCTATTTTTAGACTTGTTTTAGACGTTTATAAACAGAACATTCAGGGTTCAAGTCTCCTGAAGAACATTTTCACTGTCCATCTAAATTCTAAACGGTTGGTTAAATATAAGTTCCCGATTGCACCTCACATGCCAGTGTGGCACAGGAGATAAACCGGGGCTTTATAAACAGAACATTCAGGGTTCAAGTCTCCTGAAGAACATTTTCACTGTCCATCTAAATTCTAAACGGCTGGTTAAATATAAGTTCCCGATTGTACCTTACATGCCAATGTGGCTCAAAAGATAAATCTGAGGTTTGTAATCCAAATGTTACTGGTTCAAAACTCAAACAAAACTAATACTCAACCAAAGCTGCAGTAATTTGAATTTTTCAAGGCTAGAATAGAAAATAAAAACTCAAAAGCACCAGGAGACATCTGCTGAATGCCCCAAGGTGCCTTGGCTCAATGGTGTGGAGCGCTTGACCCGTTGCCTCTGCTACAGACAGTTGGCAGGTTCAAGTCCCATGTCATCAAGGTGCTGGGAAGGACCATCGGGAGACGGTGCTCTCTCGTCTCTCCCCCTGTTTCCTGAAAAGTAACAGTTGGGGGTTATGTTTGAAAGAACCCTGTCCACCTAACATTTTACAGATAAGAATTCGGTCAAACGTTTACAAATAAAATAGCAATGCATTTTGGCCCAATGCATTTTGGCCCATCATCTGACAGAATAGTCTGTGTATTTGCATACTGGGCCCCGATTATAATCGTCGACAATGGCAATGTCATTTTTCTTGACTTTTGACAATGAAAAAACTACACACTATAGTATATTTGTTTAATAGTCGTCGCAAAAACCATGAACTATAGTTCATGAA
This sequence comes from Protomyctophum parallelum, assembly GCF_964188405.1. Classification (NCBI taxonomy): domain Eukaryota; kingdom Metazoa; phylum Chordata; class Actinopteri; order Myctophiformes; family Myctophidae; genus Protomyctophum; species Protomyctophum parallelum. The sequence continues at coordinate 28,731,948 of NC_139698.1, read as the reverse complement.
CAACCCATCATCTGACAGAATAGGTTGTGTATTTGCATACTGGGCCCTGATTGGTGGCCCAAAACTTGGTTGGAAAGTCCCTCTTTTATGTCTGGCTTCCAGGCCAGTTGGAAAAGGGCACACTGAGAGGTGGTAAGAGTATGTTAAATTGGACATTTTCATGGTAATAGGTAAGCTGGACAGGGTTCTTTCAGACATAAGCCCCAACCGTTACATCTCAGGAAACAGGGGGAGAGAGCACCGTCTCCCGATGGTCCTCCAGCACCTTGATGTCATGACATGGGACTTGAACCTGCCAACTGTCTGTAGCAGAGGCAATGGGTCAAGCGCTCCACACCATTGAGCCAAGGCACCTTTGGGCATTCAGCACATGTCTCCTGGTGCTTTTGAGTTTTTATTTTTTATTCAAGCCTTGAAAAGTTCAAATTACTGCAGCATTGAGCTGTAGGAGGAACAGGACATGAACATGGAATGTCTGTACTGATAGCCTGATGATTAGACCACTGCACCATCAGTCAGACACTCTCAGGCAAAGTCTCCTGGTAATTTTGAAGTGATCTTTTGTGCGTTAGCCTTCAGTAAAGTTTAAATAACACAGAATGATATTAATCAGATGTTTCTTAGCGCTGTTGAGGTCTTCTTTTGTATGATAGTGTAACAGCCGGGAATCAAACCCTGGTCTCGCACGTGGAAAGCCAACATCTTAACCACTACGACAATTAGAGTTTAGAGGTAGTCAGGCTGAGGCTGTGAGCCACTGCTAGAATAGCAGTAAAAAATGAAGCTCAATAACTAGCATTAAACTTTAGGAAGAGTGGGATTTGAACATGAACTCTCTGTGCTGAATAACCCCTACTACACCATCACTCAGTAACATCTGCCTCTTTGTACTGTTGAAGCGATCTTTTCTATGTTAGCCTTCAGATAGTAAAGGTTATAGCCCATCGTTTTTTGAATTTTTGATTTTTTTTTAATCCTCGTTTTTCATTATTTTGGACCATGGGCTATAGCACATATCGTACGGCATACTATAGCACGCCGTTTTTCATCATTTTTGAGGATTTGAAAAAAAAAAACAAAAAAAAACATGGGTTATATATAGCCCATCGTTTTTTGAATTTTTGAATATTTTTTAATCCTCGTTTTTTATCATTTTTGACCATTTTTGAAAAAAAGATTAGCCTTGTTTTTCATCATTTTGGACCATGGGCTATAGCCCATACCGTAAGGCATACTACAGCACACCGTTTTTCATCATTTTTGAGGATTAAAAAAAAAAAAAAAAAAAAAAGGGTTATAGCCCATCGTTTTTTGAATTTTAGATTTTTTTTTAATCCTCGTTTTTCATCATTTTGGACCATGGGCTATAGCCCATACCGTAAGGCATACTATAGCACGCCGTTTTTCATCATTTTTGAGGATTTGAAAAAAATAAAAAAAATGAAAAAAAAACGATGGGTTATAGCCCATCGTTTTTTGAATTTTTGAAGAAAAAATAAATCCTCGTTTTTAATCATTTTTGACCATGGGCTATAGCCCATACCGTAAGGCATACTATAGCACGCCGTTTTTCATCATTTTTGAGGATTAAAAAAAAAAAAAAAAAAAAAAAAAAAAAACATGGGTTATAGCCCATCGTTTTTTGAAATTTTTGAGAAAAAAACTTAACCTCGTTTTTCATCATTTTGGACCATGGGCTATAGCCCATACCGTAAGGCATACTATAGCACGCCGTTTTTCATCATTTTTGAGGATTTAAAAAAAATGAAAAAAAAAAAAAAACATGGGTTATAGCCCATCGTTTTTTGAATTTTTGAATTTTTTTTAATCCTCGTTTTTTATCATTTTTGGCCCATACCGTACGGCATACTATAGCACGCCGTTGTTCATAATTTCTGAGGATTTAATTCTTTTTTTAAAAATTAAAAAAACGATGGGTTATAGCCCATCGTTTTTTGAATTTTTGAAGAAAAAATAAATCCTCGTTTTTAATCATTTTTGACCATGGGCTATAGCCCATACCGTAAGGCATACTATAGCACGCCGTTTTTCATCATTTTTGAGGATTTGAAAAAAATCAAAAAACGATGGGCTATAACCCATCTTTTTTTTTTTTTTTTTTTTTTAATTTGTATTTTTTTTTTTTAAACGGCGTGCTATAGTATGCCGTAAAAACGTCTGATGAAAAACGGCGTGCTATAGTATGCCGTACGGTATGGGCTATTAGACGAGCGTCTAAAAATGGGATAAAAACGTCTAAAAATAGACGTCTAAAACACGTCTATTTTTAGACGTGTTTTAGTCGTCTATTTTTTGACGTTTTTTATCCCATTTTTGACCATGGGCTATAGCCCATACCGTACGGCTTACTATAGCACACAGTTTTTCATCATTTTTGAGGATTTGAAAACATTTAAAAAAATCTAAAACGATGGGCTATAACCCATCTTTCTTTTCTTTTTTTTTTTTTTTAATCCTCAAAAATGATGAAAAACGGCGTGCTATAATATGCCGTACGGTATGGGGTATTAGACGAGCGTCTAAAAATGGGATAAAAACGTCTAAAAATAGACGTCTAAAACACGTCTAAAAATAGACGTGTTTTAGACGTCTATTTTTAGACATTTTCTATCCGATTTTTGACCATGGGCTATAGCCCATACCGTACGGCTTACTATAGCACACAGTTTTTCATCATTTTTGAGGATTTGAAAAAAAAATCAAAAATCAAAAACGATGGGCTATAACCCATCTTTTTTTTGTATTTTTTTTTTTTTCAAATTCTCAAAAATGATGAAAAACGGCGTGCTGTATGCCGTACGGTATGGGCTATTAGACGAGTGTCTAAAAATGGGATAAAAACGTCTAAAAATAGACGTCTAAAACACGTCTAAAAATAGACGTGTTTTAGAAGTCTATTTTTAGACGTTTTCTATCCCATTTTTGACCATGGGCTATAGCCCATACCGTACGGCTTACTATAGCACACCGTTTTTCATCATTTTTGAGGATTTGAAAAAAAAAAAAAAAATCAAAAACGATGGGCTATAACCCATCTTTCATTTTTTTTTTATCCTCAAAAATGATGAAAAACGGCGTGCTATAGTATGCCGTACGGTATGGGCTATTAGACGAGCGTCTAAAAATGGGATAAAAACATCTAAAAATAGACGTCTAAAACACGTCTAAAAATAGACGTGTTTTAGACGTCTATTTTTTGACGTTTTTTATCCCATTTTTGACCATGGGCTATAGCCCATACCGTACGGCTTACTATAGCACACTGTTTTTCATCATTTTTGAGGATTTGAAAAAAAAATAAAAAATCAATAACGATGGGCTATAACCCATCTTTCTTTTTTTTTTTTTTTTGTTAATCCTCAAAAATGATGAAAAACGGCGTGCTATAGTATGCCGTACGGTATGGGCTATTAGACGAGCGTCTAAAAATGGGATAAAAACGTCTAAAAATAGACGTCTAAAACACGTCTAAGAATAGACGTGTTTTAGACGACTATTTTTAGACGTTTTCTATCCCATTTTTGACCATGGGCTATAGCCCATACCGTACGGCTTACTATAGCACACCGTTTTTCATCATTTTTGAGGATTTGAACAAAAACAAAAAAACTAAAAACGATGGGCTATAACCCATCTTTTTTTTTTTTTTTTTTTTTAATCCTCAAAAATGATGAAAAACGGCGTGCTATAGTATGCCGTACGGTATGGGCTATTAGACGAGCGTCTAAAAATGGGATAAAAACGTCTAAAAATAGACGTCTAAAACACGTCTAAAAATAGACGTGTTTTAGACGTCTATTTTTTGACGTTTTTTATCCCATTTTTGACCATGGGCTATATCCCATACCGTACGGCTTACTATAGCACACCGTTTTTCATCATTTTTGAGGATTTGAAAAAAAAAAAAAAAAAAAACGATGGGCTATAACCCATCTTTTTTTTGTATTTTTATTTTTTCAAATTCTCAAAAATGATTAAAAACGGCGTGCTATAGTATGCCGTACGGTATGGGCTATAAGACGAGCGTCTAAAAATGGGATAAAAACGTCTAAAAATAGACGTCTAAAACACATCTATTTTTAGACGTGTTTTAGACGTCTATTTTTAGACGTTTTTTATCCCATTTTTGACCATGGGCTATAGCCCATACCGTACGGCTTACTATAGCACACCGTTTTTCATCATTTTTGAGGATTTGAAAAAAATCAAAAAACGATGGGCTATAACCCATCTTTTTTTTTTTTAATTTTTTGTATTTTTTTTTGAAAAACGGCGTGCTATAGTATGCCGTAAAAACGTCTGATGAAAAACGGCGTGCTATAGTATGCCGTACGGTATGGGCTATTAGACGAGCGTCTAAAATTGGGATAAAAACGTCTAAAAATAGACGTCTAAAACACGTCTATTTTTAGACGTGTTTTAGTCGTCTATTTTTTGACGTTTTTTATCCCATTTTTGACCATGGGCTATAGCCCATACCGTACGGCTTACTATAGCACACAGTTTTTCATCATTTTTGAGGATTTGAAAACATTTAAAAAAATCTAAAACGATGGGCTATAACCCATCTTTCTTTTTTTTTTTTTTTTTTTTTAATCCTCAAAAATGATGAAAAACGGCGTGCTATAATATGCCGTACGGTATGGGGTATTAGACGAGCGTCTAAAAATGGGATAAAAACGTCTAAAATTAGACGTCTAAAACACGTCTAAATTTTTTTAGACATTTTCTATCCGATTTTTGACCATGGGCTATAGCCCATACCGTACGGCTTACTATAGCACACCGTTTTTCATCATTTTTGAGGATTTGAAAAAAAAATCAAAAATCAAAAACGATGGGCTATAACCCATCTTTTTTTTGTATTTTCTTTTTTTTTCAAATTCTCAAAAATGATGAAAAACGGCGTGCTGTATGCCGTACGGTATGGGCTATTAGACGAGCGTCTAAAAATGGGATAAAAACGTCTAAAAATAGAAGTCTAAAACACGTCTAAAAATAGACGTGTTTTAGACGTCTATTTTTAGACGTTTTCTATCCCATTTTTGACCATGGGCTATAGCCCATACCGTACGGCTTACTATAGCACACCGTTTTTCATCATTTTTGAGGATTTGAAAAAAAAAAAAAAAATCAAAAACGATGGGCTATAACCCATCTTTCTTTTTTTCTTTTTTTTTTATCCTCAAAAATGATGAAAAACGGCGTGCTATAGTATGCCGTACGGTATGGGCTATTAGACGAGCGTCTAAAAATGGGATAAAAACGTCTAAAAATAGACGTCTAAAACACGTCTAAAAATAGACGTGTTTTAGACGTAAATGTTTTGACGTTTTTTATCCCATTTTTGACCATGGGCTATAGCCCATACCGTACGGCTTACTATAGCACACAGTTTTTCATCATTTTTGAGGATTTGAAAACATTTAAAAAAATCTAAAACGATGGGCTATAACCCATCTTTCTTTTTTTTTTTTTTTTTTTTTAATCCTCAAAAATGATGAAAAACGGCGTGCTATAGTATGCCGTACGGTATGGACTATTAGACGAGCGTCTAAAAATGGGATAAAAACGTCAAAAAATAGACGTCTAAAACACGTCTAAAAATAGACGTGTTTTAGACGTCTATTTTTTGACGGTTTTTATCCCATTTTTGACCATGGGCTATAGCCCATACCGTACGGCTTACTATAGCACACCGTTTTTCATCATTTTTGAGGATTTGAAAAAAAAACAAAAAATCAAAAAACGATGGGCTATAACCCATCTTTTTTTTTTTTTTTTTTTTTAATCCTCAAAAATGATGAAAAACGGCGTGCTATAGTATGCCGTACGGTATGGGCTATTAGACGAGCGTCTAAAAATGGGATAAAAACGTCTAAAAATAGACGTCTAAAACACGTCTAAAAATAGACGTGTTTTAGACGTCTATTTTTTGACGTTTTTTATCCCATTTTTGACCATGGGCTATATCCCATACCGTACGGCTTACTATAGCACACCGTTTTTCATAATTTTTGAGGATTTGAAAAAAAAAAAAAAAAAAAACGATGGGCTATAACCCATCTTTTTTTTGTATTTTTATTTTTTCAAATTCTCAAAAATGATTAAAAACGGCGTGCTATAGTATGCCGTACGGTATGGGCTATAAGACGAGCGTCTAAAAATGGGATAAAAACGTCTAAAAATAGACGTCTAAAACACGTCTATTTTTAGACGTGTTTTAGACGTCTATTTTTAGACGTTTTTTATCCCATTTTTGACCATGGGCTATAGCCCATACCGTACGGCTTACTATAGCACACCGTTTTTCATCATTTTTGAGGATTTGAAAAAAATCAAAAAACGATGGGCTATAACCCATCTTTTTTTTTTTTTAATTTTTTGTATTTTTTTTTGAAAAACGGCGTGCTATAGTATGCCGTAAAAACGTCTGATGAAAAACGGCGTGCTATAGTATGCCGTACGGTATGGGCTATTAGACGAGCGTCTAAAAATGGGATAAAAACGTCTAAAAATAGACGTCTAAAACACGTCTATTTTTAGACGTGTTTTAGTCGTCTATTTTTTGACGTTTTTTATCCCATTTTTGACCATGGGCTATAGCCCATACCGTACGGCTTACTATAGCACACAGTTTTTCATCATTTTTGAGGATTTGAAAACATTTAAAAAAATCTAAAACGATGGGCTATAACCCATCTTTCTTTTTTTTTTTTTTTTTTTTATCCTCAAAAATGATGAAAAACGGCGTGCTATAATATGCCGTACGGTATGGGGTATTAGACGAGCGTCTAAAAATGGGATAAAAACGTCAAAAAATAGACGTCTAAAACACGTCTAAAAATAGACGTGTTTTAGACGTCTATTTTTAGACGTTTTCTATCCCATTTTTGACCATGGGCTATAGCCCATACCGTACGGCTTACTATAGCACACCGTTTTTCATCATTTTTGAGGATTTGAAAAAAAAATCAAAAATCAAAAACGATGGGCTATAACCCATCTTTTTTTTGTATTTTTTTTTTTTTCAAATTCTCAAAAATGATGAAAAACGGCGTGCTGTATGCCGTACGGTATGGGCTATTAGACGAGCGTCTAAAAATGGGATAAAAACGTCTAAAAATAGAAGTCTAAAACACGTCTAAAAATAGACGTGTTTTAGACGTCTATTTTTAGACGTTTTCTATCCCATTTTTGACCATGGGCTATAGCCCATACCGTACGGCTTACTATAGCACACCGTTTTTCATCATTTTTGAGGATTTGAAAAAAAAAAAAAAAATCAAAAACGATGGGCTATAACCCATCTTTCTTTTTTTCTTTTTTTTTTATCCTCAAAAATGATGAAAAACGGCGTGCTATAGTATGCCGTACGGTATGGGCTATTCGTCTAAAAATGGGATAAAAACGTCTAAAAATAGACGTGTTTTAGACGTCAATTTTTTGACGTTTTTTATCCCATTTTTGACCATGGGCTATAGCCCATACCGTACGGCTTACTATAGCACACAGTTTTTCATCATTTTTGAGGATTTGAAAACATTTAAAAAAAATTAAAACGATGGGCTATAACCCATCTTTCTTTTTTTTTTTTAATCCTCAAAAATGATGAAAAACGGCGTGCTATAGTATGCCGTACGGTATGGACTATTAGACGAGCGTCTAAAAATGGGATAAAAACGTCAAAAAATAGACGTCTAAAACACGTCTAAAAATAGACGTGTTTTAGACGTCTATTTTTTGACGGTTTTTATCCCATTTTTGACCATGGGCTATAGCCCATACCGTACGGCTTACTATAGCACACCGTTTTTCATCATTTTTGAGGATTTGAAAAAAAAACAAAAAATCAAAAAACGATGGGCTATAACCCATCTTTTTTTTTTTTTTTTTTTTTAATCCTCAAAAATGATGAAAAACGGCGTGCTATAGTATGCCGTACGGTATGGGCTATTAGACGAGCGTCTAAAAATGGGATAAAAACGTCTAAAAATAGACGTCTAAAACACGTCTAAAAATAGACGTGTTTTAGACGTCTATTTTTAGACGTTTTTTATCCCATTTTTGACCATGGGCTATAGCCTATACCGTACGGCTTACTATAGCACACCGTTTTTCATCATTTTTGAGGATTTGAAAAAAATCTAAAAACGATGGGCTATAACCCATCTTTTTTTTTTTGTAATTTTTTGTATTTTTTTTTGAAAAACGGCGTGCTATAGTATGCCGTAAAAACGTCTGATGAAAAACGGCGTGCTATAGTATGCCGTACGGTATGGGCTATTAGACGAGCGTCTAAAAATGGGATAAAAACGTCTAAAAATAGACGTGTTTTAGTCGTCTATTTTTTGACGTTTTTTATCCCATTTTTGACCATGGGCTATAGCCCATACCGTACGGCTTACTATAGCACACAGTTTTTCATCATTTTTGAGGATTTGAAAACATTTTAAAAAATCTAAAACGATGGGCTATAACCCATCTTTCTTTTTTTTTTTTTTTTTTTAATCCTCAAAAATGATGAAAAACGGCGTGCTATAATATGCCGTACGGTATGGGGTATTAGACGAGCGTCTAAAAATGGGATAAAAACGTCTAAAAATAGACGTCTAAAACACGTCTAAAAATAGACGTGTTTTAGACGTCTATTTTTAGACATTTTCTATCCGATTTTTGACCATGGGCTATAGCCCATACCGTACGGCTTACTATAGCACACCGTTTTTCATCATTTTTGAGGATTTAAAAAAAAAAATCAAAAATCAAAAACGATGGGCTATAACCCATCTTTTTTTTGTATTTTTTTTTTTTTCAAATTCTCAAAAATGATGAAAAACGGCGTGCTGTATGCCGTACGGTATGGGCTATTAGACGAGCGTCTAAAAATGGGATAAAAACGTCTAAAAATAGAAGTCTAAAACACGTCTAAAAATAGACGTGTTTTAGACGTCTATTTTTAGACGTTTTCTATCCCATTTTTGACCATGGGCTATAGCCCATACCGTACGGCTTACTATAGCACACCGTTTTTCATCATTTTTGAGGATTTGAAAAAAAAAAAAAAAAATCAAAAACGATGGGCTATAACCCATCTTTCTTTTTTTCTTTTTTTTTTATCCTCAAAAATGATGAAAAACGGCGTGCTATAGTATGCCGTACGGTATGGGCTATTAGACGAGCGTCTAAAAATGGGATAAAAACGTCAAAAAATAGACGTCTAAAACACGTCTAAAAATAGACGTGTTTTAGACGTCTATTTTTTGACGGTTTTTATCCCATTTTTGACCATGGGCTATAGCCCATACCGTACGGCTTACTATAGCACACCGTTTTTCATCATTTTTGAGGATTTGAAAAAAAAAAAAAAAATCAAAAACGATGGGCTATAACCCATCTTTCTTTTTTTCTTTTTTTTTTATCCTCAAAAATGATGAAAAACGGCGTGCTATAGTATGCCGTACGGTATGGGCTATTAGACGAGCGTCTAAAAATGGGATAAAAACGTCTAAAAATAGACGTCTAAAACACGTCTAAAAATAGACGTGTTTTAGACGTAAATGTTTTGACGTTTTTTATCCCATTTTTGACCATGGGCTATAGCCCATACCGTACGGCTTACTATAGCACACAGTTTTTCATCATTTTTGAGGATTTGAAAACATTTAAAAAAATCTAAAACGATGGGCTATAACCCATCTTTCTTTTTTTTTTTTTTTTTTTTTAATCCTCAAAAATGATGAAAAACGGCGTGCTATAGTATGCCGTACGGTATGGACTATTAGACGAGCGTCTAAAAATGGGATAAAAACGTCAAAAAATAGACGTCTAAAACACGTCTAAAAATAGACGTGTTTTAGACGTCTATTTTTAGACGTTTTCTATCCCATTTTTGACCATGGGCTATAGCCCATACCGTACGGCTTACTATAGCACACCGTTTTTCATCATTTTTGAGGATTTGAAAAAAAAAAAAAAAAATCAAAAACGATGGGCTATAACCCATCTTTCTTTTTTTCTTTTTTTTTTATCCTCAAAAATGATGAAAAACGGCGTGCTATAGTATGCCGTACGGTATGGGCTATTAGACGAGCGTCTAAAAATGGGATAAAAACGTCAAAAAATAGACGTCTAAAACACGTCTAAAAATAGACGTGTTTTAGACGTCTATTTTTTGACGGTTTTTATCCCATTTTTGACCATGGGCTATAGCCCATACCGTACGGCTTACTATAGCACACCGTTTTTCATCATTTTTGAGGATTTGAAAAAAAAAAAAAAAATCAAAAACGATGGGCTATAACCCATCTTTCTTTTTTTCTTTTTTTTTTATCCTCAAAAATGATGAAAAACGGCGTGCTATAGTATGCCGTACGGTATGGGCTATTAGACGAGCGTCTAAAAATGGGATAAAAACGTCTAAAAATAGACGTCTAAAACACGTCTAAAAATAGACGTGTTTTAGACGTAAATGTTTTGACGTTTTTTATCCCATTTTTGACCATGGGCTATAGCCCATACCGTACGGCTTACTATAGCACACAGTTTTTCATCATTTTTGAGGATTTGAAAACATTTAAAAAAATCTAAAACGATGGGCTATAACCCATCTTTCTTTTTTTTTTTTTTTTTTTTAATCCTCAAAAATGATGAAAAACGGCGTGCTATAGTATGCCGTACGGTATGGACTATTAGACGAGCGTCTAAAAATGGGATAAAAACGTCAAAAAATAGACGTCTAAAACACGTCTAAAAATAGACGTGTTTTAGACGTCTATTTTTTGACGGTTTTTATCCCATTTTTGACCATGGGCTATAGCCCATACCGTACGGCTTACTATAGCACACCGTTTTTCATCATTTTTGAGGATTTGAAAAAAAAACAAAAAATCAAAAAACGATGGGCTATAACCCATCTTTTTTTTTTTTTTTTTTTTTTATCCTCAAAAATGATGAAAAACGGCGTGCTATAGTATGCCGTACGGTATGGGCTATTAGACGAGCGTCTAAAAATGGGATAAAAACGTCTAAAAATAGACGTCTAAAACACGTCAAAAAATAGACGTGTTTTAGACGTCTATTTTTTGACGTTTTTTATCCCATTTTTGACCATGGGCTATATCCCATACCGTACGGCTTACTATAGCACACCGTTTTTCATAATTTTTGAGGATTTGAAAAAAAAAAAAAAAAAAAACGATGGGCTATAACCCATCTTTTTTTTGTATTTTTATTTTTTAAAATTCTCAAAAATGATTAAAAACGGCGTGCTATAGTATGCCGTACGGTATGGGCTATAAGACGAGCGTCTAAAAATGGGATAAAAACGTCTAAAAATAGACGTCTAAAACACGTCTATTTTTAGACGTGTTTTAGACGTCTATTTTTAGACGTTTTTTATCCCATTTTTGACCATGGGCTATAGCCCATACCGTACGGCTTACTATAGCACACCGTTTTTCATCATTTTTGAGGATTTGAAAAAAATCAAAAAACGATGGGCTATAACCCATCTTTTTTTTTTTTTAATTTTTTGTATTTTTTTTTGAAAAACGGCGTGCTATAGTATGCCGTAAAAACGTCTGATGAAAAACGGCGTGCTATAGTATGCCGTACGGTATGGGCTATTAGACGAGCGTCTAAAAATGGGATAAAAACGTCTAAAAATAGACGTCTAAAACACGTCTATTTTTAGACGTGTTTTAGTCGTCTATTTTTTGACGTTTTTTATCCCATTTTTGACCATGGGCTATAGCCCATACCGTACGGCTTACTATAGCACACAGTTTTTCATCATTTTTGAGGATTTGAAAACATTTAAAAAAATCTAAAACGATGGGCTATAACCCATCTTTCTTTTTTTTTTTTTTTTTTTTATCCTCAAAAATGATGAAAAACGGCGTGCTATAATATGCCGTACGGTATGGGGTATTAGACGAGCGTCTAAAAATGGGATAAAAACGTCAAAAAATAGACGTCTAAAACACGTCTAAAAATAGACGTGTTTTAGACGTCTATTTTTAGACATTTTCTATCCGATTTTTGACCATGGGCTATAGCCCATACCGTACGGCTTACTATAGCACACCGTTTTTCATCATTTTTGAGGATTTGAAAAAAAAATCAAAAATCAAAAACGATGGGCTATAACCCATCTTTTTTTTGTATTTTTTTTTTTTTCAAATTCTCAAAAATGATGAAAAACGGCGTGCTGTATGCCGTACGGTATGGGCTATTAGACGAGCGTCTAAAAATGGGATAAAAACGTCTAAAAATAGAAGTCTAAAACACGTCTAAAAATAGACGTGTTTTAGACGTCTATTTTTAGACGTTTTCTATCCCATTTTTGACCATGGGCTATAGCCCATACCGTACGGCTTACTATAGCACACCGTTTTTCATCATTTTTGAGGATTTGAAAAAAAAAAAAAAAATCAAAAACGATGGGCTATAACCCATCTTTCTTTTTTTCTTTTTTTTTTATCCTCAAAAATGATGAAAAACGGCGTGCTATAGTATGCCGTACGGTATGGGCTATTCGTCTAAAAATGGGATAAAAACGTCTAAAAATAGACGTGTTTTAGACGTCAATTTTTTGACGTTTTTTATCCCATTTTTGACCATGGGCTATAGCCCATACCGTACGGCTTACTATAGCACACAGTTTTTCATCATTTTTGAGGATTTGAAAACATTTAAAAAAAATTAAAACGATGGGCTATAACCCATCTTTCTTTTTTTTTTTTTATCCTCAAAAATGATGAAAAACGGCGTGCTATAGTATGCCGTACGGTATGGACTATTAGACGAGCGTCTAAAAATGGGATAAAAACGTCAAAAAATAGACGTCTAAAACACGTCTAAAAATAGACGTGTTTTAGACGTCTATTTTTTGACGGTTTTTATCCCATTTTTGACCATGGGCTATAGCCCATACCGTACGGCTTACTATAGCACACCGTTTTTCATCATTTTTGAGGATTTGAAAAAAAAAAAAAAAATCAAAAAACGATGGGCTATAACCCATCTTTTTTTTTTTTTTTTTTTTTAATCCTCAAAAATGATGAAAAACGGCGTGCTATAGTATGCCGTACGGTATGGGCTATTAGACGAGCGTCTAAAAATGGGATAAAAACGTCTAAAAATAGACGTCTAAAACACGTCTAAAAATAGACGTGTTTTAGACGTCTATTTTTAGACGTTTTTTATCCCATTTTTGACCATGGGCTATATCCCATACCGTACGGCTTACTATAGCACACCGTTTTTCATCATTTTTGAGGATTTGAAAAAAAAAAAAAAAAAAACGATGGGCTATAACCCATCTTTTTTTTGTATTTTTATTTTTTCAAATTCTCAAAAATGATTAAAAACGGCGTGCTATAGTATGCCGTACGGTATGGGCTATAAGACGAGCGTCTAAAAATGGGATAAAAACGTCAAAAAATAGACGTCTAAAACACGTCTATTTTTAGACGTGTTTTAGACGTCTATTTTTAGACGTTTTTTATCCCATTTTTGACCATGGGCTATAGCCTATACCGTACGGCTTACTATAGCACACCGTTTTTCATCATTTTTGAGGATTTGAAAAAAATCTAAAAACGATGGGCTATAACCCATCTTTTTTTTTTTTAAATTTTTTGTATTTTTTTTTGAAAAACGGCGTGCTATAGTATGCCGTAAAAACGTCTGATGAAAAACGGCGTGCTATAGTATGCCGTACGGTATGGGCTATTAGACGAGCGTCTAAAAATGGGATAAAAACGTCTAAAAATAGACGTCTAAAACACGTCTAAAAATAGACGTGTTTTAGACGTAAATGTTTTGACGTTTTTTATCCCATTTTTGACCATGGGCTATAGCCCATACCGTACGGCTTACTATAGCACACAGTTTTTCATCATTTTTGAGGATTTGAAAACATTTAAAAAAATCTAAAACGATGGGCTATAACCCATCTTTCTTTTTTTTTTTTTTTTTTTTTAATCCTCAAAAATGATGAAAAACGGCGTGCTATAGTATGCCGTACGGTATGGACTATTAGACGAGCGTCTAAAAATGGGATAAAAACGTCAAAAAATAGACGTCTAAAACACGTCTAAAAATAGACGTGTTTTAGACGTCTATTTTTTGACGGTTTTTATCCCATTTTTGACCATGGGCTATAGCCCATACCGTACGGCTTACTATAGCACACCGTTTTTCATCATTTTTGAGGATTTGAAAAAAAAACAAAAAATCAAAAAACGATGGGCTATAACCCATCTTTTTTTTTTTTTTTTTTTTAATCCTCAAAAATGATGAAAAACGGCGTGCTATAGTATGCCGTACGGTATGGGCTATTAGACGAGCGTCTAAAAATGGGATAAAAACGTCTAAAAATAGACGTCTAAAACACGTCTAAAAATAGACGTGTTTTAGACGTCTATTTTTTGACGTTTTTTATCCCATTTTTGACCATGGGCTATATCCCATACCGTACGGCTTACTATAGCACACCGTTTTTCATAATTTTTGAGGATTTGAAAAAAAAAAAAAAAAAAAACGATGGGCTATAACCCATCTTTTTTTTGTATTTTTATTTTTTCAAATTCTCAAAAATGATTAAAAACGGCGTGCTATAGTATGCCGTACGGTATGGGCTATAAGACGAGCGTCTAAAAATGGGATAAAAACGTCTAAAAATAGACGTCTAAAACACGTCTAAAAATAGACGTGTTTTAGACGTCTATTTTTAGACGTTTTTTATCCCATTTTTGACCATGGGCTATAGCCCATACCGTACGGCTTACTATAGCACACCGTTTTTCATCATTTTTGAGGATTTGAAAAAAATCAAAAAACGATGGGCTATAACCCATCTTTTTTTTTTTTTAATTTTTTGTATTTTTTTTTTGAAAAACGGCGTGCTATAGTATGCCGTAAAAACGTCTGATGAAAAACGGCGTGCTATAGTATGCCGTACGGTATGGGCTATTAGACGAGCGTCTAAAAATGGGATAAAAACGTCTAAAAATAGACGTCTAAAACACGTCTATTTTTAGACGTGTTTTAGTCGTCTATTTTTTGACGTTTTTTATCCCATTTTTGACCATGGGCTATAGCCCATACCGTACGGCTTACTATAGCACACAGTTTTTCATCATTTTTGAGGATTTGAAAACATTTAAAAAAATCTAAAACGATGGGCTATAACCCATCTTTCTTTTTTTTTTTTTTTTTTTTATCCTCAAAAATGATGAAAAACGGCGTGCTATAATATGCCGTACGGTATGGGGTATTAGACGAGCGTCTAAAAATGGGATAAAAACGTCAAAAAATAGACGTCTAAAACACGTCTAAAAATAGACGTGTTTTAGACGTCTATTTTTAGACATTTTCTATCCGATTTTTGACCATGGGCTATAGCCCATACCGTACGGCTTACTATAGCACACCGTTTTTCATCATTTTTGAGGATTTGAAAAAAAAATCAAAAATCAAAAACGATGGGCTATAACCCATCTTTTTTTTGTATTTTTTTTTTTTTCAAATTCTCAAAAATGATGAAAAACGGCGTGCTGTATGCCGTACGGTATGGGCTATTAGACGAGCGTCTAAAAATGGGATAAAAACGTCTAAAAATAGAAGTCTAAAACACGTCTAAAAATAGACGTGTTTTAGACGTCTATTTTTAGACGTTTTCTATCCCATTTTTGACCATGGGCTATAGCCCATACCGTACGGCTTACTATAGCACACCGTTTTTCATCATTTTTGAGGATTTGAAAAAAAAAAAAAAAATCAAAAACGATGGGCTATAACCCATCTTTCTTTTTTTCTTTTTTTTTTATCCTCAAAAATGATGAAAAACGGCGTGCTATAGTATGCCGTACGGTATGGGCTATTCGTCTAAAAATGGGATAAAAACGTCTAAAAATAGACGTGTTTTAGACGTCAATTTTTTGACGTTTTTTATCCCATTTTTGACCATGGGCTATAGCCCATACCGTACGGCTTACTATAGCACACAGTTTTTCATCATTTTTGAGGATTTGAAAACATTTAAAAAAAATTAAAACGATGGGCTATAACCCATCTTTCTTTTTTTTTTTTAATCCTCAAAAATGATGAAAAACGGCGTGCTATAGTATGCCGTACGGTATGGACTATTAGACGAGCGTCTAAAAATGGGATAAAAACGTCAAAAAATAGACGTCTAAAACACGTCTAAAAATAGACGTGTTTTAGACGTCTATTTTTTGACGGTTTTTATCCCATTTTTGACCATGGGCTATAGCCCATACCGTACGGCTTACTATAGCACACCGTTTTTCATCATTTTTGAGGATTTGAAAAAAAAAAAAAAAATCAAAAAACGATGGGCTATAACCCATCTTTTTTTTTTTTTTTTTTTTTAATCCTCAAAAATGATGAAAAACGGCGTGCTATAGTATGCCGTACGGTATGGGCTATTAGACGAGCGTCTAAAAATGGGATAAAAACGTCTAAAAATAGACGTCTAAAACACGTCTAAAAATAGACGTGTTTTAGACGTCTATTTTTAGACGTTTTTTATCCCATTTTTGACCATGGGCTATATCCCATACCGTACGGCTTACTATAGCACACCGTTTTTCATCATTTTTGAGGATTTGAAAAAAAAAAAAAAAAAAACGATGGGCTATAACCCATCTTTTTTTTGTATTTTTATTTTTTCAAATTCTCAAAAATGATTAAAAACGGCGTGCTATAGTATGCCGTACGGTATGGGCTATAAGACGAGCGTCTAAAAATGGGATAAAAACGTCTAAAAATAGACGTCTAAAACACGTCTATTTTTAGACGTGTTTTAGACGTCTATTTTTAGACGTTTTTTATCCCATTTTTGACCATGGGCTATAGCCTATACCGTACGGCTTACTATAGCACACCGTTTTTCATCATTTTTGAGGATTTGAAAAAAATCTAAAAACGATGGGCTATAACCCATCTTTTTTTTTTTTTAATTTTTTGTATTTTTTTTTGAAAAACGGCGTGCTATAGTATGCCGTAAAAACGTCTGATGAAAAACGGCGTGCTATAGTATGCCGTACGGTATGGGCTATTAGACGAGCGTCTAAAAATGGGATAAAAACGTCTAAAAATAGACGTCTAAAACACGTCTATTTTTAGACGTGTTTTAGTCGTCTATTTTTTGACGTTTTTTATCCCATTTTTGACCATGGGCTATAGCCCATACCGTACGGCTTACTATAGCACACAGTTTTTCATCATTTTTGAGGATTTGAAAACATTTTAAAAAATCTAAAACGATGGGCTATAACCCATCTTTCTTTTTTTTTTTTTTTTTTAATCCTCAAAAATGATGAAAAACGGCGTGCTATAATATGCCGTACGGTATGGGGTATTAGACGAGCGTCTAAAAATGGGATAAAAACGTCTAAAAATAGACGTCTAAAACACGTCTAAAAATAGACGTGTTTTAGACGTCTATTTTTAGACATTTTCTATCCGATTTTTGACCATGGGCTATAGCCCATACCGTACGGCTTACTATAGCACACCGTTTTTCATCATTTTTGAGGATTTGAAAAAAAAAATCAAAAATCAAAAACGATGGGCTATAACCCATCTTTTTTTTGTATTTTTTTTTTTTTCAAATTCTCAAAAATGATGAAAAACGGCGTGCTGTATGCCGTACGGTATGGGCTATTAGACGAGCGTCTAAAAATGGGATAAAAACGTCTAAAAATAGAAGTCTAAAACACGTCTAAAAATAGACGTGTTTTAGACGTCTATTTTTAGACGTTTTCTATCCCATTTTTGACCATGGGCTATAGCCCATACCGTACGGCTTACTATAGCACACCGTTTTTCATCATTTTTGAGGATTTGAAAAAAAAAAAAAAAAATCAAAAACGATGGGCTATAACCCATCTTTCTTTTTTTCTTTTTTTTTTATCCTCAAAAATGATGAAAAACGGCGTGCTATAGTATGCCGTACGGTATGGGCTATTAGACGAGCGTCTAAAAATGGGATAAAAACGTCAAAAAATAGACGTCTAAAACACGTCTAAAAATAGACGTGTTTTAGACGTCTATTTTTTGACGGTTTTTATCCCATTTTTGACCATGGGCTATAGCCCATACCGTACGGCTTACTATAGCACACCGTTTTTCATCATTTTTGAGGATTTGAAAAAAAAAAAAAAAATCAAAAACGATGGGCTATAACCCATCTTTCTTTTTTTCTTTTTTTTTTATCCTCAAAAATGATGAAAAACGGCGTGCTATAGTATGCCGTACGGTATGGGCTATTAGACGAGCGTCTAAAAATGGGATAAAAACGTCTAAAAATAGACGTCTAAAACACGTCTAAAAATAGACGTGTTTTAGACGTAAATGTTTTGACGTTTTTTATCCCATTTTTGACCATGGGCTATAGCCCATACCGTACGGCTTACTATAGCACACAGTTTTTCATCATTTTTGAGGATTTGAAAACATTTAAAAAAATCTAAAACGATGGGCTATAACCCATCTTTCTTTTTTTTTTTTTTTTTTTTTAATCCTCAAAAATGATGAAAAACGGCGTGCTATAGTATGCCGTACGGTATGGACTATTAGACGAGCGTCTAAAAATGGGATAAAAACGTCAAAAAATAGACGTCTAAAACACGTCTAAAAATAGACGTGTTTTAGACGTCTATTTTTTGACGGTTTTTATCCCATTTTTGACCATGGGCTATAGCCCATACCGTACGGCTTACTATAGCACACCGTTTTTCATCATTTTTGAGGATTTGAAAAAAAAACAAAAAATCAAAAAACGATGGGCTATAACCCATCTTTTTTTTTTTTTTTTTTTTTAATCCTCAAAAATGATGAAAAACGGCGTGCTATAGTATGCCGTACGGTATGGGCTATTAGACGAGCGTCTAAAAATGGGATAAAAACGTCTAAAAATAGACGTCTAAAACACGTCTAAAAATAGACGTGTTTTAGACGTCTATTTTTTGACGTTTTTTATCCCATTTTTGACCATGGGCTATATCCCATACCGTACGGCTTACTATAGCACACCGTTTTTCATAATTTTTGAGGATTTGAAAAAAAAAAAAAAAAAAAACGATGGGCTATAACCCATCTTTTTTTTGTATTTTTATTTTTTCAAATTCTCAAAAATGATTAAAAACGGCGTGCTATAGTATGCCGTACGGTATGGGCTATAAGACGAGCGTCTAAAAATGGGATAAAAACGTCTAAAAATAGACGTCTAAAACACGTCTATTTTTAGACGTGTTTTAGACGTCTATTTTTAGACGTTTTTTATCCCATTTTTGACCATGGGCTATAGCCCATACCGTACGGCTTACTATAGCACACCGTTTTTCATCATTTTTGAGGATTTGAAAAAAATCAAAAAACGATGGGCTATAACCCATCTTTTTTTTTTTTAAATTTTTTGTATTTTTTTTTGAAAAACGGCGTGCTATAGTATGCCGTAAAAACGTCTGATGAAAAACGGCGTGCTATAGTATGCCGTACGGTATGGGCTATTAGACGAGCGTCTAAAAATGGGATAAAAACGTCTAAAAATAGACGTCTAAAACACGTCTATTTTTAGACGTGTTTTAGTCGTCTATTTTTTGACGTTTTTTATCCCATTTTTGACCATGGGCTATAGCCCATACCGTACGGCTTACTATAGCACACAGTTTTTCATCATTTTTGAGGATTTGAAAACATTTAAAAAAATCTAAAACGATGGGCTATAACCCATCTTTCTTTTTTTTTTTTTTTTTTTTATCCTCAAAAATGATGAAAAACGGCGTGCTATAATATGCCGTACGGTATGGGGTATTAGACGAGCGTCTAAAAATGGGATAAAAACGTCAAAAAATAGACGTCTAAAACACGTCTAAAAATAGACGTGTTTTAGACGTCTATTTTTAGACATTTTCTATCCGATTTTTGACCATGGGCTATAGCCCATACCGTACGGCTTACTATAGCACACCGTTTTTCATCATTTTTGAGGATTTGAAAAAAAAATCAAAAATCAAAAACGATGGGCTATAACCCATCTTTTTTTTGTATTTTTTTTTTTTTCAAATTCTCAAAAATGATGAAAAACGGCGTGCTGTATGCCGTACGGTATGGGCTATTAGACGAGCGTCTAAAAATGGGATAAAAACGTCTAAAAATAGAAGTCTAAAACACGTCTAAAAATAGACGTGTTTTAGACGTCTATTTTTAGACGTTTTCTATCCCATTTTTGACCATGGGCTATAGCCCATACCGTACGGCTTACTATAGCACACCGTTTTTCATCATTTTTGAGGATTTGAAAAAAAAAAAAAAAATCAAAAACGATGGGCTATAACCCATCTTTTTTTTTTTTTTTTTTTTTAATCCTCAAAAATGATGAAAAACGGCGTGCTATAGTATGCCGTACGGTATGGGCTATTAGACGAGCGTCTAAAAATGGGATAAAAACGTCTAAAAATAGACGTCTAAAACACGTCTAAAAATAGACGTGTTTTAGACGTCTATTTTTAGACGTTTTTTATCCCATTTTTGACCATGGGCTATATCCCATACCGTACGGCTTACTATAGCACACCGTTTTTCATCATTTTTGAGGATTTGAAAAAAAAAAAAAAAAAAACGATGGGCTATAACCCATCTTTTTTTTGTATTTTTATTTTTTCAAATTCTCAAAAATGATTAAAAACGGCGTGCTATAGTATGCCGTACGGTATGGGCTATAAGACGAGCGTCTAAAAATGGGATAAAAACGTCTAAAAATAGACGTCTAAAACACGTCTATTTTTAGACGTGTTTTAGACGTCTATTTTTAGACGTTTTTTATCCCATTTTTGACCATGGGCTATAGCCTATACCGTACGGCTTACTATAGCACACCGTTTTTCATCATTTTTGAGGATTTGAAAAAAATCTAAAAACGATGGGCTATAACCCATCTTTTTTTTTTTTTAATTTTTTGTATTTTTTTTTTAAAAACGGCGTGCTATAGTATGCCGTAAAAACGTCTGATGAAAAACGGCGTGCTATAGTATGCCGTACGGTATGGGCTATTAGACGAGCGTCTAAAAATGGGATAAAAACGTCTAAAAATAGACGTCTAAAACACGTCTATTTTTAGACGTGTTTTAGTCGTCTATTTTTTGACGTTTTTTATCCCATTTTTGACCATGGGCTATAGCCCATACCGTACGGCTTACTATAGCACACAGTTTTTCATCATTTTTGAGGATTTGAAAACATTAAAAAAAATCTAAAACGATGGGCTATAACCCATCTTTCTTTTTTTTTTTTTTTTTTTAATCCTCAAAAATGATGAAAAACGGCGTGCTATAATATGCCGTACGGTATGGGGTATTAGACGAGCGTCTAAAAATGGGATAAAAAATAGACGTCTAAAACACGTCTAAAAATAGACGTGTTTTAGACGTCTATTTTTAGACATTTTCTATCCGATTTTTGACCATGGGCTATAGCCCATACCGTACGGCTTACTATAGCACACCGTTTTTCATCATTTTTGAGGATTTGAAAAAAAAAAATCAAAAATCAAAAACGATGGGCTATAACCCATCTTTTTTTTGTATTTTTTTTTTTTTCAAATTCTCAAAAATGATGAAAAACGGCGTGCTGTATGCCGTACGGTATGGGCTATTAGACGAGCGTCTAAAAATGGGATAAAAACGTCTAAAAATAGAAGTCTAAAACACGTCTAAAAATAGACGTGTTTTAGACGTCTATTTTTAGACGTTTTCTATCCCATTTTTGACCATGGGCTATAGCCCATACCGTACGGCTTACTATAGCACACCGTTTTTCATCATTTTTGAGGATTTGAAAAAAAAAAAAAAAAATCAAAAACGATGGGCTATAACCCATCTTTCTTTTTTTCTTTTTTTTTTATCCTCAAAAATGATGAAAAACGGCGTGCTATAGTATGCCGTACGGTATGGGCTATTAGACGAGCGTCTAAAAATGGGATAAAAACGTCAAAAAATAGACGTCTAAAACACGTCTAAAAATAGACGTGTTTTAGACGTCTATTTTTTGACGGTTTTTATCCCATTTTTGACCATGGGCTATAGCCCATACCGTACGGCTTACTATAGCACACCGTTTTTCATCATTTTTGAGGATTTGAAAAAAAAACAAAAAATCAAAAAACGATGGGCTATAACCCATCTTTTTTTTCTTTTTTTTTTTTAATCCTCAAAAATGATGAAAAACGGCGTGCTATAGTATGCCGTACGGTATGGGCTATTAGACGAGCGTCTAAAAATGGGATAAAAACGTCTAAAAATAGACGTCTAAAACACGTCTAAAAATAGACGTGTTTTAGACGTCTATTTTTTGACGTTTTTTATCCCATTTTTGACCATGGGCTATAGCCCATACCGTACGGCTTACTATGGCACACCGTTTTTCATCATTTTTGATGAAAACGTCAAACGTCAAACGTCAAAAAATAGACGTCTAAAACACGTCTAAAAATAGACGTGTTTTAGACGTCTATTTTTTGACGGTTTTTATCCCATTTTTGACCATGGGCTATAGCCCATACCGTACGGCTTACTATAGCACACCGTTTTTCATCATTTTTGAGGATTTGAAAAAAAAACAAAAAATCAAAAAACGATGGGCTATAACCCATCTTTTTTTTCTTTTTTTTTTTTAATCCTCAAAAATGATGAAAAACGGCGTGCTATAGTATGCCGTACGGTATGGGCTATTAGACGAGCGTCTAAAAATGGGATAAAAACGTCTAAAAATAGACGTCTAAAACACGTCTAAAAATAGACGTGTTTTAGACGTCTATTTTTTGACGTTTTTTATCCCATTTTTGACCATGGGCTATAGCCCATACCGTACGGCTTACTATGGCACACCGTTTTTCATCATTTTTGAGGATTTGAAAAAAAAAAAAAAAAAAAAAAAACGATGGGCTATAACCCATCTTTTTTTTGTATTTTTATTTTTTCAAATTCTCAAAAATGATTAAAAACGGCGTGCTATAGTATGCCGTACGGTATGGGCTATAAGACGAGCGTCTAAAAATGGGATAAAAACGTCTAAAAATAGACGTGTTTTAGACGTTTTTTATCCCATTTTTGACCATGGGCTATAGCCCATACCGTACAGCTTACTATAGCACACCGTTTTTCATCATTTTTGAGGATTTGAAATTTAAAAAAAAAATCAAAAACGATGGGCTATAACCCATCTCTTTTTTTTCAAATCCTCAAAAATGATGAAAAACGGCGTGCTATAGTATGCCGTACGGTATGGGCTATTAGACGAGCGTCTAAAAATGGGATAAAAACGTCTAAAAATAGACGTGTTTTAGACGTCTATTTTTAGACGTTTTATATCCCATTTTTGACCATGGGCTATAGCCCATACCGTACGGCTTACTATAGCACACCGTTTTTCATCATTTTTGAGGATTTGAAAACATTTAAAAAAAAAAAAAACGATGGGCTATAACCCATCTCTTTTTTTTCAAATCCTCAAAAATGATGAAAAACGGCATGCTATAGTATGCCGTACGGTATGGGCTATTAGACGAGCGTCTAAAAATGGGATAAAAACGTCTAAAAATAGACGTCTAAAACACGTCTAAAAATAGACGTGTTTTAGTCGTCTATTTTTAGACGTTTTATATCCCATTTTTGACCATGGGCTATAGCCCATACCGTACGGCTTACTATAGCACACCGTTTTTCATCATTTTTGAGGATTTGAAAAAATATATATATATCAAAAAACGATGGGCTATAACCCATCTTTTTTTTTTTTTTTTTTAATTTTCAAAAATGATGAAAAACGGCGTGCTATAGTATGCCGTACGGTATGGGCTATTAGACGAGCGTCTAAAAATGGGATAAAAACGTCAAAAAATAGACGTCTAAAACACGTCTAAAAATAGACGTGTTTTAGACGTCTATTTTTTGACGGTTTTTATCCCATTTTTGACCATGGGCTATAGCCCATACCGTACGGCTTACTATAGCACACCGTTTTTCATCATTTTTCAGGATTAGATTATTTTTTTTTTATCAAAAACGATGGGCTATAACCCATCTCTTTTTTTTCAAATCCTCAAAAATGATGAAAAACGGCGTGCTATAGTATGCCGTACGGTATGGGCTATTAGACGAGCGTCTAAAAATGGGATAAAAACGCCTAAAAATAGACGTCTAAAACACGTCTAAAAATAGACGTGTTTTAGACGTCTATTTTTAGACGTTTTATATCCCATTTTTGACCATGGGCTATAGCCCATACCGTACGGCTTACTATAGCACACCGTTTTTCATCATTTTTGAGGATTAAAAAAAAAAAAAAAAATCAAAAAACGATGGGCTATAACCCATCTTTTTTTTTTTTTTCAAATTTTCAAAAATGATGAAAAACGGCGTGCTATAGTATGCCGTACGGTAAGGGCTATTAGACGAGCGTCTAAAAATGGGATAAAAACGTCTAAAAATAGACGTCTAAAACACGTCTAAAAATAGACGTGTTTTAGACGTCTATTTTTAGACGTTTTATATCCCATTTTTGACCATGGGCTATAGCCCATACCGTACGGCTTACTATAGCACACCGTTTTTCATCATTTTTGAGGATTTGAAAAAAAACAAAAAATCAAAAAACGATGGGCTATAACCCATCTTTTTTTTTTTTTTTTTTTAATTTTCAAAAATGATGAAAAACGGCGTGCTATAGTATGCCGTACGGTATGGGCTATTAGACGAGCGTCTAAAAATGGGATAAAAACGTCTAAAAATAGACGTCTAAAACACGTCTAAAAATAGACGTGTTTTAGACGTCTATTTTTAGACGTTTTATATCCCATTTTTGACCATGGGCTATAGCCCATACCGTACGGCTTACTATAGCACACCGTTTTTCATCATTTTTGAGGATTTGAAAAAAAACAAAAAATCAAAAAACGATGGGCTATAACCCATCTTTTTTTTTTTTTTTTTTTAATTTTCAAAAATGATGAAAAACGGCGTGCTATAGTATGCCGTACGGTATGGGCTATTAGACGAGCGTCTAAAAATGGGATAAAAACGTCTAAAAATAGACGTCTAAAACACGTCTAAAAATAGACGTGTTTTAGACGTCTATTTTTAGACGTTTTTTATCCCATTTTTGACCATGGGCTATAGCCCATACCGTACGGCTTACTATAGCACACCGTTTTTCATCAATTTTGAGGATTTGATTATTTTTTTTTTAATCAAAAACGATGGGCTATAACCCATCTCTTTTTTTTCAAATTTTCAAAAATGATGAAAAACGGCGTGCTATAGTATGCCGTACGGTATGGGCTATTAGACGAGCGTCTAAAAATGGGATAAAAACGTCTAAAAATAGACGTCTAAAACACGTCTAAAAATAGACGTGTTTTAGACGTCTATTTTTAGATGTTTTATATCCCATTTTTGACCATGGGCTATAGCCCATACCGTACGGCTTACTATAGCACACCGTTTTTCATCATTTTTGAGGATTTGAAAAAAAACAAAAAATCAAAAAACGATGGGCTATAACCCATCTTTCTTTTTTTTTTTTTTTTAATTTTCAAAAATGATGAAAAACGGCGTGCTATAGTATTCCGTACGGTATGGGCTATTAGACGAGCGTCTAAAAATGGGATAAAAACGTCAAAAAATAGACGTCTAAAACACGTCTAAAAATAGACGTGTTTTAGACGTCTATTTTTTGATAAAAAAAAAAAAAAAAAAAAAAACGATGGGCTATAACCCATCTTTTTTTGTATTTTTATTTTTTCAAATTCTCAAAAATGATGAAAAACGGCGTGCTATAGTATGCCGTACGGTATGGGCTATAAGACGAGCGTCTAAAAATGGGATAAAAACGTCTAAAAATAGACGTCTAAAACACGTCTATTTTTAGACATGTACAACCCAGATTCGGCACAAACAAGGGACTAAATTCTTTTCGCTCCTATGCCACCAAAATGTGGAACGCCCTACCAACAGTCATTAAGACATGTGAATCCCTTGACTCCTTCAAAACCGCTCTCAAAGGGCACCTACGGATGGCTGCAATTCGAAACTGGCCTCTGTAAAATCTGAATCCCCCCCACCCCCCCACCCCATTTCCCTCACTGTATATTGTATATTTTCCCAGTGCTTGTATATTTTCCCTTTTTTGCTTCCCATATGATGAATTCCTGTTCTGTTCTTTAGCTACATAGAAATGTCTATTTGTATGTCTCTAAATGGTTGTATGTCTTTAAATGTTTTGATGAATTGAACAATGTGGACCCTGTTGTAAACAAGTGTAATGCTTAATTGGGTCGTCCACTCACAGTTGACAGTCTTTGTATTGAGTTTGTGCTTAAAATGTACTGTAAATTCTACAAACTGTTAATAAATATTTCAATCAATCAATCAAAGACGTGTTTTAGACGTCTATTCTTAGACGTTTTTTATCCCATTTTTGATCAAGGGCTATAGCCCATACCGTATGGCTTACTATAGCACACCGTTTTTCATCATTTTTGAGGATTTGAAACAAAAATCAAAAACGATGGGCTATAACCCATCTTTCTTTTCTTTTTCTTTTTTTTTTTCAAATTTTCAAAAATGATGAAAAACGGCGTGCTATAGTATGCCGTACGGTATGGGCTATTAGACGAGCGTCTAAAAATGGGATAAAAACGTCTAAAAATAGACGTCTAAAACACGTCTAAAAATAGACGTGTTTTAGACGTCTATTTTTAGATGTTTTATATCCCATTTTTGACCATGGGCTATAGCCCATACCGTACGGCTTACTATAGCACACCGTTTTTCATCATTTTTGAGGATTTGAAAAAAAACAAAAAATCAAAAAACGATGGGCCATCTTTTTTTTTTTTTTTTTTAATTTTCAAAAAAGATGAAAAACGGCGTGCTATAGTATGCCGTACGGTATGGGCTATTAGACGAGCGTCTAAAAATGGGATAAAAACGTCTAAAAATAGACGTCTAAAACACGTCTAAAAATAGACGTGTTTTAGACGTCTATTTTTAGATGTTTTATATCCCATTTTTGACCATGGGCTATAGCCCATACCGTACGGCTTACTATAGCACACCGTTTTTCATCATTTTTGAGGATTTGAAAAAAAACAAAAAATCAAAAAACGATGGGCCATCTTTTTTTTTTTTTTTTTTTAATTTTCAAAAAAGATGAAAAACGGCGTGCTATAGTATGCCGTACGGTATGGGCTATAAGACGAGCGTCTAAAAATAGACGTCTAAAACACGTCTATTTTTAGACGTGTTTTAGACGTCTATTCTTAGACGTTTTTTATCCCATTTTTGACCAAGGGCTATAGCCCATACCGTATGGCTTACTATAGCACACCGTTTTTCATCATTTTTGAGGTTTTGAAACAAAAATCAAAAACGATGGGCTATAACCCATCTTTCTTTTCTTTTTCGTTTTTTTTTTATCCGCAAAAATGATGAAAAACGGCGTGCTATAGTATGCCGTACGGTATGGGCTATTAGACGAGCGTCTAAAAATGGGATAAAAACGTCAAAAAATAGACGTCTAAAACACGTCTAAAAATAGACGTGTTTTAGACGTCTATTTTTAGACGTTTTTATCCCATTTTTAGACCATGGGCTATAGCCCATACCGTACGGCTTACTATAGCACACAGTTTTTCATCATTTTTGAGGATTTGAAAAAAAACAAAAAATCAAAAAACGATGGGCTATAACCAATCTTTTTTTTTTTTTTTTTTTTTTTTATCCTCAAAAATGATGAAAAACGGCGTGCTATAGTATGCCGTACGGTATGGGCTATTAGACGAGCGTCTAAAAATGGGATAAAAACGTTTAAAAATAGACGTCTAAAACACGTCTAAAAATAGACGTGTTTTAGACGTCTATTTTTAGACGTTTTATATCCCATTTTTGACCATGGGCTATAGCCCATACCGTACAGCTTACTATAGCACACCGTTTTTCATCATTTTTGAGGATTTGAAAAAAAACAAAAAATCAAAAAACTATGGGCTATAACCCATCTTTTTCTTTTTTTTTTTTTTTTTCAAAAATGATGAAAAACGGCGTGCTATAGTATGCCGTACGGTATGGGCTATTAGACGAGCGTCTAAAAATGGGATAAAAACGTCTAAAAATAGACGTCTAAAACACGTCTAAAAATAGACGTGTTTTAGACGTCTATTTTTAGACGTTTTTTATCCCATTTTTGACCATGGGCTATAGCCCATACCGTACGGCTTACTATAGCACACCGTTTTTCATCATTTTTGAGGATTTGAATTTTTTTTTTTAAATCAAAAACGATGGGCTATAACCCATCTCTTTTTTTTCAAATCCTCAAAAATGATGAAAAACGGCGTGCTATAGTATGCCGTACGGTATGGGCTATTAGACGAGCGTCTAAAAATGGGATAAAAACGTCTAAAAATAGACGTCTAAAACACGTCTAAAAATAGACGTGTTTTAGACGTCTATTTTTAGACGTTTTATATCCCATTTTTGACCATGGGCTATAGCCCATACCGTACGGCTTACTATAGCACACCGTTTTTCATCATTTTTGAGGATTTGAAAAAAAACAAAAAATCAAAAAACGATGGGCTATAACCCATCTTTTTTTTTTTTTTTTTTTAATTTTCAAAAATGATGAAAAACGGCGTGCTATAGTATGCCGTACGGTATGGGCTATTAGACGAGCGTCTAAAAATGGGATAAAAACGTCTAAAAATAGACGTCTAAAACACGTCTAAAAATAGACGTGTTTTAGACGTCTATTTTTTTATTTGAAAAAAAAAAAAAAACGATGGGCTATAACCCATCTTTTTTTGTATTTTTATTTTTTCAAATTCTCAAAAATGATGAAAAACGGCGTGCTATAGTATGCCGTACGGTATGGGCTATAAGACGAGCGTCTAAAAATGGGATAAAAACGTCTAAAAATAGACATCTAAAACACGTCTAAAAATAGACGTGTTTTAGACGTCTATTTTTAGACGTTTTTTATCCCATTTTTGACCATGGGCTATAGCCCATACCGTACGGCTTACTATAGCACACCGTTTTTCATCATTTTTGAGGATTTGAATTTTTTTTTTTTAAATCAAAAACGATGGGCTATAACCCATCTCTTTTTTTTCAAATCCTCAAAAATGATGAAAAACGGCGTGCTATAGTATGCCGTACGGTATGGGCTATTAGACGAGCGTCTAAAAATGGGATAAAAACGTCTAAAAATAGACGTCTAAAACACGTCTAAAAATAGACGTGTTTTAGACGTCTATTTTTAGACGTTTTATATCCCATTTTTGACCATGGGCTATAGCCCATACCGTACGGCTTACTATAGCACACCGTTTTTCATCATTTTTGAGGATTTGAAAAAAAACAAAAAATCAAAAAACGATGGGCTATAACCCATCTTTTTTTTCTTTATTTTTTTCAAATTTTCAAAAATGATAAAAAACGGCGTGCTATAGTATGCCGTACGGTATGGGCTATTAGACGAGCGTCTAAAAATGGGATAAAAACGTCTAAAAATAGACGTCTAAAACACGTCTAAAAATAGACGTGTTTTAGACGTCTATTTTTAGACGTTTTTTATCCCATTTTTGACTATGGGCTATAGCCCATACCGTACGGCTTACTATAGCACACCGTTTTTCATCATTTTTGAGGATTTAAAAAAAAACAAAAAAACAAAAAACGATGGGCTATAACCCATCTTTTTTTTTTTTTTTTTCAAATTTTCAAAAATGATGAAAAACGGCGTGCTATAGTATGCCGTACGGTATGGGCTATTAGACGAGCGTCTAAAAATGGGATAAAAACGTCTAAAAATAGACGTCTAAAACACGTCTAAAAATAGACGTGTTTTAGACGTCTATTTTTAGACGTTTTATATCCCATTTTTGACCATGGGCTACAGCCCATACCGTACAGCTTACTATAGCACACCGTTTTTCATCATTTTTGAGGATTTGAAAAAAAACAAAAAATCAAAAAACGATGGGCTATAACCCATCTTTTTTTTTTTTTTTTTTAATTTTCAAAAATGATGAAAAACGGCGTGCTATAGTATGCCGTACGGTATGGGCTATTAGACGAGCGTCTAAAAATGGGATAAAAACGTCTAAAAATAGACGTCTAAAACACGTCTAAAAATAGACGTGTTTTAGACGTCTATTTTTTGATTTGAAAAAAACAAACAAAAAAACGATGGGCTATAACCCATCTTTTTTTGTATTTTTATTTTTTCAAATTCTCAAAAATGATGAAAAACGGCGTGCTATAGTATGCCGTACGGTATGGGCTATAAGACGAGCGTCAAAAAATGGGATAAAAACGTCAAAAAATAGACGTCTAAAACACGTCTAAAAATAGACGTGTTTTAGACGTCTATTTTTTGACGGTTTTTATCCCATTTTGACCATGGGCTATAGCCCATACCGTACGGCTTACTATAGCACACCGTTTTTCATCATTTTTGAGGATTTGAAAAAAATCAAAAAATCAAAAAACGATGGGCTATAACCCATCTTTTTTTGTATTTTTATTTTTTCAAATTCTCAAAAATGATGAAAAACGGCGTGCTATAGTATGCCGTACGGTATGGGCTATAAGACGAGCGTCTAAAAATGGGATAAAAACGTCTAAAAATAGACGTCTAAAACACGTCTATTTTTAGACGTGTTTTAGACGTCTATTTTTAGACGTTTTTTATCCCATTTTTGACCATGGGCTATAGCCCATACCGTACGGCTTACTATAGCACACCGTTTTTCATCATTTTTGAGGATTTGAATTTTTTTTTTTAAATCAAAAACGATGGGCTATAACCCATCTCTTTTTTTTCAAATCCTCAAAAATGATGAAAAACGGCGTGCTATAGTATGCCGTACGGTATGGGCTATTAGACGAGCGTCTAAAAATGGGATAAAAACGTCTAAAAATAGACGTCTAAAACACGTCTAAAAATAGACGTGTTTTAGACGTCTATTTTTAGACGTTTTATATCCCATTTTTGACCATGGGCTATAGCCCATACCGTACGGCTTACTATAGCACACCGTTTTTCATCATTTTTGAGGATTTGAACAAAAACAAAAAATCAAAAAACGATGGGCTATAACCCATCTTTTTTTTTTTTTTTTTTTTTTTTTTCAAAAATGATGAAAAACGGCGTGCTATAGTATGCCGTACGGTATGGGCTATTAGACGAGCGTCTAAAAATGGGATAAAAACGTCTAAAAATAGACGTCTAAAACACGTCTAAAAATAGACGTGTTTTAGACGTCTATTTTTAGACGTTTTTTATCCCATTTTTGACTATGGGCTATAGCCCATACCGTACGGCTTACTATAGCACACCGTTTTTCATCATTTTTGAGGATTTGAAAAAAAACAAAAAAACAAAAAACGATGGGCTATAACCCATCTTTTTTTTTTTTTTTTTCAAATTTTCAAAAATGATGAAAAACGGCGTGCTATAGTATGCCGTACGGTATGGGCTATTAGACGAGCGTCTAAAAATGGGATAAAAACGTCTAAAAATAGACGTCTAAAACACGTCTAAAAATAGACGTGTTTTAGACGTCTATTTTTAGACGTTTTATATCCCATTTTTGACCATGGGCTACAGCCCATACCGTACAGCTTACTATAGCACACCGTTTTTCATCATTTTTGAGGATTTGAAAAAAAACAAAAAATCAAAAAACGATGGGCTATAACCCATCTTTTTTTTTTTTTTTTTTTAATTTTCAAAAATGATGAAAAACGGCGTGCTATAGTATGCCGTACGGTATGGGCTATTAGACGAGCGTCTAAAAATGGGATAAAAACGTCTAAAAATAGACGTCTAAAACACGTCTAAAAATAGACGTGTTTTAGACGTCTATTTTTTTATTTGAAAAAAACAAACAAAAAAACGATGGGCTATAACCCATCTTTTTTTGTATTTTTATTTTTTCAAATTCTCAAAAATGATGAAAAACGGCGTGCTATAGTATGCCGTACGGTATGGGCTATAAGACGAGCGTCAAAAAATGGGATAAAAACGTCAAAAAATAGACGTCTAAAACACGTCTAAAAATAGACGTGTTTTAGACGTCTATTTTTTGACGGTTTTTATCCCATTTTTGACCATGGGCTATAGCCCATACCGTACGGCTTACTATAGCACACCGTTTTTCATCATTTTTGAGGATTTGAAAAAAATCAAAAAATCAAAAAACGATGGGCTATAACCCATCTTTTTTTGTATTTTTATTTTTTCAAATTCTCAAAAATGATGAAAAACGGCGTGCTATAGTATGCCGTACGGTATGGGCTATAAGACGAGCGTCTAAAAATGGGATAAAAACGTCTAAAAATAGACGTCTAAAACACGTCTATTTTTAGACGTGTTTTAGACGTCTATTTTTAGACGTTTTTTATCCCATTTTTGACCAAGGGCTATAGCCCATACCGTACGGCTTACTATAGCACACCGTTTTTCATCATTTTTGAGGATTTGAAAAAAAACAAAAAATCAAAAAACGATGGGCTATAACCCATCTTTTTTTTTTTTTTTTTTTAATTTTCAAAAATGATGAAAAACGGCGTGCTATAGTATGCCGTACGGTATGGGCTATTAGACGAGCGTCTAAAAATGGGATAAAAACGTCTAAAAATAGACGTCTAAAACACGTCTAAATATAGACGTGTTTTAGACGTCTATTTTTAGACGTTTTATATCCCATTTTTGACCATGGGCTACAGCCCATACCGTACAGCTTACTATAGCACACCGTTTTTCATCATTTTTGAGGATTTGAAAAAAAACAAAAAATCAAAAAACGATGGGCTATAACCCATCTTTTTTTTTTTTTTTTTTTAATTTTCAAAAATGATGAAAAACGGCGTGCTATAGTATGCCGTACGGTATGGGCTATTAGACGAGCGTCTAAAAATGGGATAAAAACGTCTAAAAATAGACGTCTAAAACACGTCTAAAAATAGACGTGTTTTAGACGTCTATTTTTTGATTTGAAAAAAACAAACAAAAAAACGATGGGCTATAACCCATCTTTTTTTGTATTTTTATTTTTTCAAATTCTCAAAAATGATGAAAAACGGCGTGCTATAGTATGCCGTACGGTATGGGCTATAAGACGAGCGTCAAAAAATGGGATAAAAACGTCAAAAAATAGACGTCTAAAACACGTCTAAAAATAGACGTGTTTTAGACGTCTATTTTTTGACGGTTTTTATCCCATTTTTGACCATGGGCTATAGCCCATACCGTACGGCTTACTATAGCACACCGTTTTTCATCATTTTTGAGGATTTGAAAAAAATCAAAAAATCAAAAAACGATGGGCTATAACCCATCTTTTTTTGTATTTTTATTTTTTCAAATTCTCAAAAATGATGAAAAACGGCGTGCTATAGTATGCCGTACGGTATGGGCTATAAGACGAGCGTCTAAAAATGGGATAAAAACGTCTAAAAATAGACGTCTAAAACACGTCTATTTTTAGACGTGTTTTAGACGTCTATTTTTAGACGTTTTTTATCCCATTTTTGACCAAGGGCTATAGCCCATACCGTACGGCTTACTATAGCACACCGTTTTTCATCATTTTTGAGGATTTGAAAAAAAACAAAAAATCAAAAAACGATGGGCTATAACCCATCTTTTTTTTTTTTTTTTTTTAATTTTCAAAAATGATGAAAAACGGCGTGCTATAGTATGCCGTACGGTATGGGCTATTAGACGAGCGTCTAAAAATGGGATAAAAACGTCTAAAAATAGACGTCTAAAACACGTCTAAAAATAGACGTGTTTTAGACGTCTATTTTTTTATTTGAAAAAAAAAAAAAACGATGGGCTATAACCCATCTTTTTTTGTATTTTTATTTTTTCAAATTCTCAAAAATGATGAAAAACGGCGTGCTATAGTATGCCGTACGGTATGGGCTATAAGACGAGCGTCTAAAAATGGGATAAAAACGTCTAAAAATAGACGTCTAAAACACGTCTATTTTTAGACGTGTTTTAGACGTCTATTCTTAGACGTTTTTTATCCCATTTTTGACCAAGGGCTATAGCCCATACCGTACGGCTTACTATAGCACACCGTTTTTCATCATTTTTGAGGATTTGAAAAAAAAATCAAAAACGATGGGCTATAACCCATCTTTCTTTTCTTTTTCGTTTTTTTTTTATCCTCAAAAATGATGAAAAACGGCGTGCTATAGTATGCCGTACGGTATGGGCTATTAGACGAGCGTCTAAAAATGGGATAAAAATGTCAAAAAATAGACGTCTAAAACACGTCTAAAAATAGACGTGTTTTAGACGTCTATTTTTTGACGTTTTTTATCCCATTTTTGACCATGGGCTATAGCCCATACCGTACGGCTTACTATAGCACACAGTTTTTCATAATTTTTGAGGATTTGAAAAAAAACAAAAAATCAAAAAACGATGGGCTATAACCCATCTTTTTTTTTTTTTTTTTCAAATTTTCAAAAATGATGAAAAACGGCGTGCTATAGTATGCCGTACGGTATGGGCTATTAGACGAGCGTCTAAAAATGGGATAAAAACGTCTAAAAATAGACGTCTAAAACACGTCTAAAAATAGACGTGTTTTAGACGTCTATTTTTAGACGTTTTATATCCCATTTTTGACCATGGGCTATAGCCCATACCGTACAGCTTACTATAGCACACCGTTTTTCATAATTTTTGAGGATTTGAAAAAAAACAAAAAAACAAAAAACGATGGGCTATAACCCATCTTTTTTTTTTTTTTTTTTTAATTTTCAAAAATGATGAAAAACGGCGTGCTATAGTATGCCGTACGGTATGGGCTATTAGACGAGCGTCTAAAAATGGGATAAAAACGTCTAAAAATAGACGTCTAAAACACGTCTAAAAATAGACGTGTTTTAGACGTCTATTTTTTGATTTGAAAAAAACAAACAAAAAAACGATGGGCTATAACCCATCTTTTTTTGTATTTTTATTTTTTCAAATTCTCAAAAATGATGAAAAACGGCGTGCTATAGTATGCCGTACGGTATGGGCTATAAGACGAGCGTCTAAAAATGGGATAAAAACGTCAAAAAATAGACGTCTAAAACACGTCTAAAAATAGACGTGTTTTAGACGTCTATTTTTTGACGGTTTTTATCCCATTTTTGACCATGGGCTATAGCCCATACCGTACGGCTTACTATAGCACACCGTTTTTCATCATTTTTGAGGATTTGAAAAAAATCAAAAAATCAAAAAACGATGGGCTATAACCCATCTTTTTTTGTATTTTTATTTTTTCAAATTCTCAAAAATGATGAAAAACGGCGTGCTATAGTATGCCGTACGGTATGGGCTATAAGACGAGCGTCTAAAAATGGGATAAAAACGTCTAAAAATAGACGTCTAAAACACGTCTATTTTTAGACGTGTTTTAGACGTCTATTTTTAGACGTTTTTTATCCCATTTTTGACCAAGGGCTATAGCCCATACCGTACGGCTTACTATAGCACACCGTTTTTCATCATTTTTGAGGATTTGAAAAAAAAAAAAAAAAAACGATGGGCTATAACCCATCTTTTTTTGTATTTTTATTTTTTCAAATTCTCAAAAATGATGAAAAACGGCGTGCTATAGTATGCCGTACGGTATGGGCTATAAGACGAGCGTCTAAAAATGGGATAAAAACGTCTAAAAATAGACGTCTAAAACACGTCTATTTTTAGACGTGTTTTAGACGTCTATTCTTAGACGTTTTTTATCCCATTTTTGACCAAGGGCTATAGCCCATACCGTACGGCTTACTATAGCACACCGTTTTTCATCATTTTTGAGGATTTGAAAAAAAAATCAAAAACGATGGGCTATAACCCATCTTTCTTTTCTTTTTCGTTTTTTTTTTATCCTCAAAAATGTTAAAAAACGGCGTGCTATAGTATGCCGTACGGTATGGGCTATTAGACGAGCGTCTAAAAATGGGATAAAAACGTCAAAAAATAGACGTCTAAAACACGTCTAAAAATAGACGTGTTTTAGACGTCTATTTTTTGACGTTTTTTATCCCATTTTTGACCATGGGCTATAGCCCATACCGTACGGCTTACTATAGCACACAGTTTTTCATAATTTTTGAGGATTTGAAAAAAAACAAAAAATCAAAAAACGATGGGCTATAACCCATCTTTTTTTTTTTTTTTTTCAAATTTTCAAAAATGATGAAAAACGGCGTGCTATAGTATGCCGTACGGTATGGGCTATTAGACGAGCGTCTAAAAATGGGATAAAAACGTCTAAAAATAGACGTCTAAAACACGTCTAAAAATAGACGTGTTTTAGACGTCTATTTTTAGACGTTTTATATCCCATTTTTGACCATGGGCTATAGCCCATACCGTACAGCTTACTATAGCACACCGTTTTTCATCATTTTTGAGGATTTGAAAAAAAACAAAAAATCAAAAAACGATGGGCTATAACCCATCTTTTTTTTTTTTTTTTTTTTAATTTTCAAAAATGATGAAAAACGGCGTGCTATAGTATGCCGTACGGTATGGGCTATTAGACGAGCGTCTAAAAATGGGATAAAAACGTCTAAAAATAGACGTCTAAAACACGTCTAAAAATAGACGTGTTTTAGACGTCTATTTTTTGATTTGAAAAAAACAAACAAAAAAACGATGGGCTATAACCCATCTTTTTTTGTATTTTTATTTTTTCAAATTCTCAAAAATGATGAAAAACGGCGTGCTATAGTATGCCGTACGGTATGGGCTATAAGACGAGCGTCTAAAAATGGGATAAAAACGTCAAAAAATAGACGTCTAAAACACGTCTAAAAATAGACGTGTTTTAGACGTCTATTTTTTGACGGTTTTTATCCCATTTTTGACCATGGGCTATAGCCCATACCGTACGGCTTACTATAGCACACCGTTTTTCATCATTTTTGAGGATTTGAAAAAAATCAAAAAATCAAAAAACGATGGGCTATAACCCATCTTTTTTTGTATTTTTATTTTTTCAAATTCTCAAAAATGATGAAAAACGGCGTGCTATAGTATGCCGTACGGTATGGGCTATAAGACGAGCGTCTAAAAATGGGATAAAAACGTCTAAAAATAGACGTCTAAAACACGTCTATTTTTAGACGTGTTTTAGACGTCTATTTTTAGACGTTTTTTATCCCATTTTTGACCAAGGGCTATAGCCCATACCGTACGGCTTACTATAGCACACCGTTTTTCATCATTTTTGAGGATTTGAAAAAAAACAAAAAATCAAAAAACGATGGGCTATAACCCATCTTTTTTTTTTTCAAATTTTCAAAAATGATAAAAAACGGCGTGCTATAGTATGCCGTACGGTATGGGCTATTAGACGAGCGTCTAAAAATGGGATAAAAACGTCTAAAAATAGACGTCTAAAACACGTCTAAAAATAGACGTGTTTTAGTCGTCTATTTGTAGACGTTTTATATCCCATTTTTGACCATGGGCTATAGCCCATACCGTACGGCTTACTATAGCACACCGTTTTTCATCATTTTTGAGGATTTGAAAAAAAATATATATATCAAAAAACGATGGGCTATAACCCATCTTTTTTTTTTTTTTTTTTAATTTTCAAAAATGATGAAAAACGGCGTGCTATAGTATGCCGTACGGTATGGGCTATTAGACGAGCGTCTAAAAATGGGATAAAAACGTCAAAAAATAGACGTCTAAAACACGTCTAAAAATAGACGTGTTTTAGACGTCTATTTTTTGACGGTTTTTATCCCATTTTTGACCATGGGCTATAGCCCATACCGTACGGCTTACTATAGCACACAGTTTTTCATAATTTTTGAGGATTTGAAAAAAAAACAAAAAATCAAAAAACGATGGGCTATAACCCATCTTTTTTTTTTTTTTTTTCAAATTTTCAAAAATGATGAAAAACGGCGTGCTATAGTATGCCGTACGGTATGGGCTATTAGACGAGCGTCTAAAAATGGGATAAAAACGTCTAAAAATAGACGTCTAAAACACGTCTAAAAATAGACGTGTTTTAGACGTCTATTTTTAGACGTTTTATATCCCATTTTTGACCATGGGCTATAGCCCATACCGTACAGCTTACTATAGCACACCGTTTTTCATCATTTTTGAGGATTTGAAAAAAAACAAAAAATCAAAAAACGATGGGCTATAACCCATCTTTTTTTTTTTTTTTTTTTAATTTTCAAAAATGATGAAAAACGGCGTGCTATAGTATGCCGTACGGTATGGGCTATTAGACGAGCGTCTAAAAATGGGATAAAAACGTCTAAAAATAGACGTCTAAAACACGTCTAAAAATAGACGTGTTTTAGACGTCTATTTTTTGATTTGAAAAAAACAAACAAAAAAACGATGGGCTATAACCCATCTTTTTTTGTATTTTTATTTTTTCAAATTCTCAAAAATGATGAAAAACGGCGTGCTATAGTATGCCGTACGGTATGGGCTATAAGACGAGCGTCTAAAAATGGGATAAAAACGTCAAAAAATAGACGTCTAAAACACGTCTAAAAATAGACGTGTTTTAGACGTCTATTTTTTGACGGTTTTTATCCCATTTTTGACCATGGGCTATAGCCCATACCGTACGGCTTACTATAGCACACCGTTTTTCATCATTTTTGAGGATTTGAAAAAAATCAAAAAATCAAAAAACGATGGGCTATAACCCATCTTTTTTTGTATTTTTATTTTTTCAAATTCTCAAAAATGATGAAAAACGGCGTGCTATAGTATGCCGTACGGTATGGGCTATAAGACGAGCGTCTAAAAATGGGATAAAAACGTCTAAAAATAGACGTCTAAAACACGTCTATTTTTAGACGTGTTTTAGACGTCTATTTTTAGACGTTTTTTATCCCATTTTTGACCAAGGGCTATAGCCCATACCGTACGGCTTACTATAGCACACCGTTTTTCATCATTTTTGAGGATTTGAAAAAAAACAAAAAATCAAAAAACGATGGGCTATAACCCATCTTTTTTTTTTTCAAATTTTCAAAAATGATAAAAAACGGCGTGCTATAGTATGCCGTACGGTATGGGCTATTAGACGAGCGTCTAAAAATGGGATAAAAACGTCTAAAAATAGACGTCTAAAACACGTCTAAAAATAGACGTGTTTTAGTCGTCTATTTGTAGACGTTTTATATCCCATTTTTGACCATGGGCTATAGCCCATACCGTACGGCTTACTATAGCACACCGTTTTTCATCATTTTTGAGGATTTGAAAAAAAATATATATATCAAAAAACGATGGGCTATAACCCATCTTTTTTTTTTTCAAATTTTCAAAAATGATAAAAAACGGCGTGCTATAGTATGCCGTACGGTATGGGCTATTAGACGAGCGTCTAAAAATGGGATAAAAACGTCTAAAAATAGACGTCTAAAACACGTCTAAAAATAGACGTGTTTTAGTCGTCTATTTGTAGACGTTTTATATCCCATTTTTGACCATGGGCTATAGCCCATACCGTACGGCTTACTATAGCACACCGTTTTTCATCATTTTTGAGGATTAAAAAAAAAAAAAAAATCAAAAAACGATGGGCTATAACCCATCTTTTTTTTTTTTTTTCAAATTTTCAAAAATGATGAAAAACGGCGTGCTATAGTATGCCGTACGGTAAGGGCTATTAGACGAGCGTCTAAAAATGGGATAAAAACGTCTAAAAATAGACGTCTAAAACACGTCTAAAAATAGACGTGTTTTAGACGTCTATTTTTAGACGTTTTATATCCCATTTTTGACCATGGGCTATAGCCCATACCGTACGGCTTACTATAGCACACCGTTTTTCATCATTTTTGAGGATTTAAAAAAAAACAAAAAATCAAAAAACGATGGGCTATAACCCATCTTTTTTTTTTTTTTTTTTTAATTTTCAAAAATGATGAAAAACGGCGTGCTATAGTATGCCGTACGGTATGGGCTATTAGACGAGCGTCTAAAAATGGGATAAAAACGTCTAAAAATAGACGTCTAAAACACGTCTAAAAATAGACGTGTTTTAGACGTCTATTTTTAGACGTTTTATATCCCATTTTTGACCATGGGCTATAGCCCATACCGTACGGCTTACTATAGCACACCGTTTTTCATCATTTTTGAGGATTTGAAAAAAAACAAAAAATCAAAAAACGATGGGCTATAACCCATCTTTTTTTTTTTTTTTTTTTAATTTTCAAAAATGATGAAAAACGGCGTGCTATAGTATGCCGTACGGTATGGGCTATTAGACGAGCGTCTAAAAATGGGATAAAAACGTCTAAAAATAGACGTCTAAAACACGTCTAAAAATAGACGTGTTTTAGACGTCTATTTTTAGACGTTTTTTATCCCATTTTTGACCATGGGCTATAGCCCATACCGTACGGCTTACTATAGCACACCGTTTTTCATCAATTTTGAGGATTTGATTTTTTTTTTTTTATCAAAAACGATGGGCTATAACCCATCTCTTTTTTTTCAAATTTTCAAAAATGATGAAAAACGGCGTGCTATAGTATGCCGTACGGTATGGGCTATTAGACGAGCGTCTAAAAATGGGATAAAAACGTCTAAAAATAGACGTCTAAAACACGTCTAAAAATAGACGTGTTTTAGACGTCTATTTTTAGATGTTTTATATCCCATTTTTGACCATGGGCTATAGCCCATACCGTACGGCTTACTATAGCACACCGTTTTTCATCATTTTTGAGGATTTGAAAAAAAACAAAAAATCAAAAAACGATGGGCTATAACCCATCTTTCTTTTTTTTTTTTTTTTAATTTTCAAAAATGATGAAAAACGGCGTGCTATAGTATTCCGTACGGTATGGGCTATTAGACGAGCGTCTAAAAATGGGATAAAAACGTCAAAAAATAGACGTCTAAAACACGTCTAAAAATAGACGTGTTTTAGACGTCTATTTTTTGATTTGAAAAAAAAAAAAAAAAAAAACGATGGGCTATAACCCATCTTTTTTTGTATTTTTATTTTTTCAAATTCTCAAAAATGATGAAAAACGGCGTGCTATAGTATGCCGTACGGTATGGGCTATAAGACGAGCGTCTAAAAATGGGATAAAAACGTCTAAAAATAGACGTCTAAAACACGTCTATTTTTAGACATGTACAACCCAGATTCGGCACAAACAAGGGACTAAATTCTTTTCGCTCCTATGCCACCAAAATGTGGAACGCCCTACCAACAGTCATTAAGACATGTGAATCCCTTGACTCCTTCAAAACCGCTCTCAAAGGGCACCTACGGATGGCTGCAATTCGAAACTGGCCTCTGTAAAATCTGAATCCCCCCCACCCCCCCACCCCATTTCCCTCACTGTATATTGTATATTTTCCCAGTGCTTGTATATTTTCCCTTTTTTGCTTCCCATATGATGAATTCCTGTTCTGTTCTTTAGCTACATAGAAATGTCTATTTGTATGTCTCTAAATGGTTGTATGTCTTTAAATGTTTTGATGAATTGAACAATGTGGACCCTGTTGTAAACAAGTGTAATGCTTAATTGGGTCGTCCACTCACAGTTGACAGTCTTTGTATTGAGTTTGTGCTTAAAATGTACTGTAAATTCTACAAACTGTTAATAAATATTTCAATCAATCAATCAAAGACGTGTTTTAGACGTCTATTCTTAGACGTTTTTTATCCCATTTTTGATCAAGGGCTATAGCCCATACCGTATGGCTTACTATAGCACACCGTTTTTCATCATTTTTGAGGATTTGAAACAAAAAACAAAAACGATGGGCTATAACCCATCTTTCTTTTCTTTTTCTTTTTTTTTTTCAAATTTTCAAAAAAGATGAAAAACGGCGTGCTATAGTATGCCGTACGGTATGGGCTATTAGACGAGCGTCTAAAAATGGGATAAAAACGTCTAAAAATAGACGTCTAAAACACGTCTAAAAATAGACGTGTTTTAGACGTCTATTTTTTGATTTGAAAAAAACAAACAAAAAAAACGATGGGCTATAACCCATCTTTTTTTGTATTTTTATTTTTTCAAATTCTCAAAAATGATGAAAAACGGCGTGCTATAGTATGCCGTACGGTATGGGCTATAAGACGAGCGTCTAAAAATGGGATAAAAACGTCTAAAAATAGACGTCTAAAACACGTCTATTTTTAGACGTGTTTTAGACGTCTATTCTTAGACGTTTTTTATCCCATTTTTGACCAAGGGCTATAGCCCATACCGTATGGCTTACTATAGCACACCGTTTTTCATCATTTTTGAGGTTTTGAAACAAAAATCAAAAACGATGGGCTATAACCCATCTTTCTTTTCTTTTTCGTTTTTTTTTTATCCGCAAAAATGATGAAAAACGGCGTGCTATAGTATGCCGTACGGTATGGGCTATTAGACGAGCGTCTAAAAATGGGATAAAAACGTCAAAAAATAGACGTCTAAAACACGTCTAAAAATAGACGTGTTTTAGACGTCTATTTTTAGACGTTTTTATCCCATTTTTAGACCATGGGCTATAGCCCATACCGTACGGCTTACTATAGCACACAGTTTTTCATCATTTTTGAGGATTTGAAAAAAAACAAAAAATCAAAAAACGATGGGCTATAACCAATCTTTTTTTTATTTTTATTTTTTTTTATCCTCAAAAATGATGAAAAACGGCGTGCTATAGTATGCCGTACGGTATGGGCTATTAGACGAGCGTCTAAAAATGGGATAAAAACGTCTAAAAATTGACGTCTAAAACACGTCTAAAAATAGACGTGTTTTAGACGTCTATTTTTAGACGTTTTTTATCCCATTTTTGACTATGGGCTATAGCCCATACCGTACGGCTTACTATAGCACACCGTTTTTCATCATTTTTGAGGATTTGAAAAAAAACAAAAAAACAAAAAACGATGGGCTATAACCCATCTTTTTTTTTTTTTTTTTCAAATTTTCAAAAAAGATGAAAAACGGCGTGCTATAGTATGCCGTACGGTATGGGCTATTAGACGAGCGTCTAAAAATGGGATAAAAACGTTTAAAAATAGACGTCTAAAACACGTCTAAAAATAGACGTGTTTTAGACGTCTATTTTTAGACGTTTTATATCCCATTTTTGACCATGGGCTATAGCCCATACCGTACAGCTTACTATAGCACACCGTTTTTCATCATTTTTGAGGATTTGAAAAAAAACAAAAAATCAAAAAACTATGGGCTATAACCCATCTTTTTTTTTTTTTTTTTTTAATTTTCAAAAATGATGAAAAACGGCGTGCAATAGTATGCCGTACGGTATGGGCTATTAGACGAGCGTCTAAAAATGGGATAAAAACGTCTAAAAATAGACGTCTAAAACACGTCTAAAAATAGACGTGTTTTAGACGTCTATTTTTTGATTTGAAAAAAAAAAAAAAAAAAACGATGGGCTATAACCCATCTTTTTTTGTATTTTTATTTTTTCAAATTCTCAAAAATGATGAAAAACGGCGTGCTATAGTATGCCGTACGGTATGGGCTATAAGACGAGCGTCTAAAAATGGGATAAAAACGTCTAAAAATAGACATCTAAAACACGTCTA
The DNA here is from genome assembly GCF_964188405.1 of Protomyctophum parallelum. Classification (NCBI taxonomy): domain Eukaryota; kingdom Metazoa; phylum Chordata; class Actinopteri; order Myctophiformes; family Myctophidae; genus Protomyctophum; species Protomyctophum parallelum. Next base: position 28,688,237 of record NC_139698.1, on the reverse strand, counting down.
AAAATAGACGTGTTTTAGACGTCTATTTTTAGACGTTTTTTATCCCATTTTTGACCATGGGCTATAGCCCATACCGTACGGCTTACTATAGCACACCGTTTTTCATCATTTTTGAGGATTTGAATTTTTTTTTTTTTAATCAAAAACGATGGGCTATAACCCATCTCTTTTTTTTCAAATCCTCAAAAATGATGAAAAACGGCGTGCTATAGTATGCCGTACGGTATGGGCTATTAGACGAGCGTCTAAAAATGGGATAAAAACGTCTAAAAATAGACGTCTAAAACACGTCTAAAAATAGACGTGTTTTAGACGTCTATTTTTAGACGTTTTATATCCCATTTTTGACCATGGGCTATAGCCCATACCGTACGGCTTACTATAGCACACCGTTTTTCATCATTTTTGAGGATTTGAAAAAAAACAAAAAATCAAAAAACGATGGGCTATAACCCATCTTTTTTTTCTTTATTTTTTTCAAATTTTCAAAAATGATAAAAAACGGCGTGCTATAGTATGCCGTACGGTATGGGCTATTAGACGAGCGTCTAAAAATGGGATAAAAACGTCAAAAAATAGACGTCTAAAACACGTCTAAAAATAGACGTGTTTTAGACGTCTATTTTTAGACGTTTTATATCCCATTTTTGACCATGGGCTATAGCCCATACCGTACGGCTTACTATAGCACACCGTTTTTCATCATTTTTGAGGATTTGAAAAAAAACAAAAAATCAAAAAACGATGGGCTATAACCCATCTTTTTTTTTTTTTTTTTTTGAATTTTCAAAAATGATGAAAAACGGCGTGCTATAGTATGCCGTACGGTATGGGCTATTAGACGAGCGTCTAAAAATGGGATAAAAACGTCTAAAAATAGACGTCTAAAACACGTCTAAAAATAGACGTGTTTTAGACGTCTATTTTTAGACGTTTTTTATCCCATTTTTGACTATGGGCTATAGCCCATACCGTACGGCTTACTATAGCACACCGTTTTTCATCATTTTTGAGGATTTGAAAAAAAACAAAAAAACAAAAAACGATGGGCTATAACCCATCTTTTTTTTTTTTTTTTTCAAATTTTCAAAAATGATGAAAAACGGCGTGCTATAGTATGCCGTACGGTATGGGCTATTAGACGAGCGTCTAAAAATGGGATAAAAACGTCTAAAAATAGACGTCTAAAACACGTCTAAAAATAGACGTGTTTTAGACGTCTATTTTTAGACGTTTTATATCCCATTTTTGACCATGGGCTACAGCCCATACCGTACAGCTTACTATAGCACACCGTTTTTCATCATTTTTGAGGATTTGAAAAAAAACAAAAAATCAAAAAAACGATGGGCTATAACCCATCTTTTTTTTTTTTTTTTTTTAATTTTCAAAAATGATGAAAAACGGCGTGCTATAGTATGCCGTACGGTATGGGCTATTAGACGAGCGTCTAAAAATGGGATAAAAACGTCTAAAAATAGACGTCTAAAACACGTCTAAAAATAGACGTGTTTTAGACGTCTATTTTTTGATTTGAAAAAAACAAACAAAAAAACGATGGGCTATAACCCATCTTTTTTTGTATTTTTATTTTTTCAAATTCTCAAAAATGATGAAAAACGGCGTGCTATAGTATGCCGTACGGTATGGGCTATAAGACGAGCGTCTAAAAATGGGATAAAAACGTCAAAAAATAGACGTCTAAAACACGTCTAAAAATAGACGTGTTTTAGACGTCTATTTTTTGACGGTTTTTATCCCATTTTTGACCATGGGCTATAGCCCATACCGTACGGCTTACTATAGCACACCGTTTTTCATCATTTTTGAGGATTTGAAAAAAATCAAAAAATCAAAAAACGATGGGCTATAACCCATCTTTTTTTGTATTTTTATTTTTTCAAATTCTCAAAAATGATGAAAAACGGCGTGCTATAGTATGCCGTACGGTATGGGCTATAAGACGAGCGTCTAAAAATGGGATAAAAACGTCTAAAAATAGACCTCTAAAACACGTCTATTTTTAGACGTGTTTTAGACGTCTATTTTTAGACGTTTTTTATCCCATTTTTGACCAAGGGCTATAGCCCATACCGTACGGCTTACTATAGCACACCGTTTTTCATCATTTTTGAGGATTTGAAAAAAAACAAAAAATCAAAAAACGATGGGCTATAACCCATCTTTTTTTTTTCAAATTTTCAAAAATGATAAAAAACGGCGTGCTATAGTATGCCGTACGGTATGGGCTATTAGACGAGCGTCTAAAAATGGGATAAAAACGTCAAAAAATAGACGTCTAAAACACGTCTAAAAATAGACGTGTTTTAGACGTCTATTTTTTGACGTTTTTTATCCCATTTTTGACCATGGGCTATAGCCCATACCGTACGGCTTACTATAGCACACAGTTTTTCATCATTTTTGAGGATTTGAAAAAAAACAAAAAATCAAAAAACGATGGGCTATAACCAATCTTTTTATTTTTTTTTATTTTTTTTATCCTCAAAAATGATGAAAAACGGCGTGCTATAGTATGCCGTACGGTATGGGCTATTAGACGAGCGTCTAAAAATGGGATAAAAACGTCTAAAAATAGACGTCTAAAACACGTCTAAAAATAGACGTGTTTTAGACGTCTATTTTTAGACGTTTTTTATCCCATTTTTGACTATGGGCTATAGCCCATACCGTACGGCTTACTATAGCACACCGTTTTTCATCATTTTTGAGGATTTGAAAAAAAACAAAAAAACAAAAAACGATGGGCTATAACCCATCTTTTTTTTTTTTTTTTTCAAATTTTCAAAAATGATGAAAAACGGCGTGTTATAGTATGCCGTACGGTATGGGCTATTAGACGAGCGTCTAAAAATGGGATAAAAACGTCATAAAATAGACGTCTAAAACACGTCTAAAAATAGACGTGTTTTAGACGTCTATTTTTTGACGTTTTTTATCCCATTTTTGACCATGGGCTATAGCCCATTCCGTACGGCTTACTATAGCACACAGTTTTTCATCATTTTTGAGGATTTGAAAAAAAACAAAAAATCAAAAAACGATGGGCTATAACCAATCTTTTTATTTTTTTTATCCTCAAAAATGATGAAAAACGGCGTGCTATAGTATGCCGTACGGTATGGGCTATTAGACGAGCGTCTAAAAATGGGATAAAAACGTCTAAAAATAGACGTCTAAAACACGTCTAAAAATAGACGTGTTTTAGACGTCTATTTTTAGACGTTTTTTATCCCATTTTTGACTATGGGCTATAGCCCATACCGTACGGCTTACTATAGCACACCGTTTTTCATCATTTTTGAGGATTTGAAAAAAAAACAAAAAAACAAAAAACGATGGGCTATAACCCATCTTTTTTTTTTTTTTTTTCAAATTTTCAAAAATGATGAAAAACGGCGTGCTATAGTATGCCGTACGGTATGGGCTATTAGACGAGCCTCTAAAAATGGGATAAAAACGTCTAAAAATAGACGTCTAAAACACGTCTAAAAATAGACGTGTTTTAGACGTCTATTTTTAGACGTTTTATATCCCATTTTTGACCATGGGCTACAGCCCATACCGTACAGCTTACTATAGCACACCGTTTTTCATCATTTTTGAGGATTTGAAAAAAAACAAAAAATCAAAAAACGATGGGCTATAACCCATCTTTTTTTTTTTTTTTTTTAAATTTTCAAAAATGATGAAAAACGGCGTGCTATAGTATGCCGTACGGTATGGGCTATTAGACGAGCGTCTAAAAATGGGATAAAAACGTCTAAAAATAGACGTCTAAAACACGTCTAAAAATAGACGTGTTTTAGACGTCTATTTTTTGATTTGAAAAAAACAAACAAAAAAACGATGGGCTACAACCCATCTTTTTTTGTATTTTTATTTTTTCAAATTCTCAAAAATGATGAAAAACGGCGTGCTATAGTATGCCGTACGGTATGGGCTATAAGACGAGCGTCAAAAAATGGGATAAAAACGTCAAAAAATAGACGTCTAAAACACGTCTAAAAATAGACGTGTTTTAGACGTCTATTTTTTGACGGTTTTTATCCCATTTTTTACCATGGGCTATAGCCCATACCGTACGGCTTACTATAGCACACCGTTTTTCATCATTTTTGAAGATTTGAAAAAAATCAAAAAATCAAAAAACGATGGGCTATAACCCATCTTTTTTTGTATTTTTATTTTTTCAAATTCTCAAAAATGATGAAAAACGGCGTGCTATAGTATACCGTACGGTATGGGCTATAAGACGAGCGTCTAAAAATGGGATAAAAACGTCTAAAAATAGACGTCTAAAACACGTCTATTTTTAGACGTGTTTTAGACGTCTATTTTTAGACGTTTTTTATCCCATTTTTGACCAAGGGCTATAGCCCATACCGTACGGCTTACTATAGCACACCGTTTTTCATCATTTTTGAGGATTTGAAAAAAAAACAAAAAATCAAAAAACGATGGGCTATAACCCATCTTTTTTTTTTTTTTTTTTTAATTTTCAAAAATGATGAAAAACGGCGTGCTATAGTATGCCGTACGGTATGGGCTATTAGACGAGCGTCTAAAAATGGGATAAAAACGTCTAAAAATAGACGTCTAAAACACGTCTAAAAATAGACGTGTTTTAGACGTCTATTTTTTGATTTGAAAAAAAAACGATGGGCTATAACCCATCTTTTTTTGTATTTTTATTTTTTCAAATTCTCAAAAATGATGAAAAACGGCGTGCTATAGTATGCCGTACGGTATGGGCTATAAGACGAGCGTCTAAAAATGGGATAAAAACGTCTAAAAATAGACGTCTAAAACACGTCTATTTTTAGACGTGTTTTAGACGTCTATTCTTAGACGTTTTTTATCCCATTTTTGACCAAGGGCTATAGCCCATACCGTACGGCTTACTATAGCACACCGTTTTTCATCATTTTTGAGGATTTGAAAAAAAAATCAAAAACGATGGGCTATAACCCATCTTTCTTTTCTTTTTCGTTTTTTTTATCCTCAAAAATGATGAAAAACGGCGTGCTATAGTATGCCGTACGGTATGGGCTATTAGACGAGCGTCTAAAAATGGGATAAAAACGTCAAAAAATAGACGTCTAAAACACGTCTAAAAATAGACGTGTTTTAGACGTCTATTTTTTGACGTTTTTTATCCCATTTTTGACCATGGGCTATAGCCCATACCGTACGGCTTACTATAGCACACAGTTTTTCATCATTTTTGAGGATTTGAAAAAAAACAAAAAATCAAAAAACGATGGGCTATAACCAATCTTTTTATTTTTTTTTATTTTTTTTATCCTCAAAAATGATGAAAAACGGCGTGCTATAGTATGCCGTACGGTATGGGCTATTAGACGAGCGTCTAAAAATGGGATAAAAACGTCTAAAAATAGACGTCTAAAACACGTCTAAAAATAGACGTGTTTTAGACGTCTATTTTTAGACGTTTTTTATCCCATTTTTGACTATGGGCTATAGCCCATACCGTACGGCTTACTATAGCACACCGTTTTTCATCATTTTTGAGGATTTGAAAAAAAACAAAAAAACAAAAAACGATGGGCTATAACCCATCTTTTTTTTTTTTTTTTTCAAATTTTCAAAAATGATGAAAAACGGCGTGCTATAGTATGCCGTACGGTATGGGCTATTAGACGAGCGTCTAAAAATGGGATAAAAACGTCTAAAAATAGACGTCTAAAACACGTCTAAAAATAGACGTGTTTTAGACGTCTATTTTTAGACGTTTTATATCCCATTTTTGACCATGGGCTACAGCCCATACCGTACAGCTTACTATAGCACACCGTTTTTCATCATTTTTGAGGATTTGAAAAAAAACAAAAAATCAAAAAACGATGGGCTATAACCCATCTTTTTTTTTTTTTTTTTTAAATTTTCAAAAATGATGAAAAACGGCGTGCTATAGTATGCCGTACGGTATGGGCTATTAGACGAGCGTCTAAAAATGGGATAAAAACGTCTAAAAATAGACGTCTAAAACACGTCTAAAAATAGACGTGTTTTAGACGTCTATTTTTTTATTTGAAAAAAACAAACAAAAAAACGATGGGCTATAACCCATCTTTTTTTGTATTTTTATTTTTTCAAATTCTCAAAAATGATGAAAAACGGCGTGCTATAGTATGCCGTACGGTATGGGCTATAAGACGAGCGTCAAAAAATGGGATAAAAACGTCAAAAAATAGACGTCTAAAACACGTCTAAAAATAGACGTGTTTTAGACGTCTATTTTTTGACGGTTTTTATCCCATTTTTTACCATGGGCTATAGCCCATACCGTACGGCTTACTATAGCACACCGTTTTTCATCATTTTTGAGGATTTGAAAAAAAACAAAAAATCAAAAAACGATGGGCTATAACCAATCTTTTTATTTTTTTTTATTTTTTTTATCCTCAAAAATGATGAAAAACGGCGTGCTATAGTATGCCGTACGGTATGGGCTATTAGACGAGCGTCTAAAAATGGGATAAAAACGTCTAAAAATAGACGTCTAAAACACGTCTAAAAATAGACGTGTTTTAGACGTCTATTTTTAGACGTTTTTTATCCCATTTTTGACTATGGGCTATAGCCCATACCGTACGGCTTACTATAGCACACCGTTTTTCATCATTTTTGAGGATTTGAAAAAAAACAAAAAAACAAAAAACGATGGGCTATAACCCATCTTTTTTTTTTTTTTTTTCAAATTTTCAAAAATGATGAAAAACGGCGTGCTATAGTATGCCGTACGGTATGGGCTATTAGACGAGCGTCTAAAAATGGGATAAAAACGTCTAAAAATAGACGTCTAAAACACGTCTAAAAATAGACGTGTTTTAGACGTCTATTTTTAGACGTTTTATATCCCATTTTTGACCATGGGCTACAGCCCATACCGTACAGCTTACTATAGCACACCGTTTTTCATCATTTTTGAGGATTTGAAAAAAAACAAAAAATCAAAAAACGATGGGCTATAACCCATCTTTTTTTTTTTTTTTTTTTAATTTTCAAAAATGATGAAAAACGGCGTGCTATAGTATGCCGTACGGTATGGGCTATTAGACGAGCGTCTAAAAATGGGATAAAAACGTCTAAAAATAGACGTCTAAAACACGTCTAAAAATAGACGTGTTTTAGACGTCTATTTTTTTATTTGAAAAAAACAAACAAAAAAACGATGGGCTATAACCCATCTTTTTTTGTATTTTTATTTTTTCAAATTCTCAAAAATGATGAAAAACGGCGTGCTATAGTATGCCGTACGGTATGGGCTATAAGACGAGCGTCAAAAAATGGGATAAAAACGTCAAAAAATAGACGTCTAAAACACGTCTAAAAATAGACGTGTTTTAGACGTCTATTTTTTGACGGTTTTTATCCCATTTTTTACCATGGGCTATAGCCCATACCGTACGGCTTACTATAGCACACCGTTTTTCATCATTTTTGAGGATTTGAAAAAAATCAAAAAACGATGGGCTATAACCCATCTTTTTTTGTATTTTTATTTTTTCAAATTCTCAAAAATGATGAAAAACGGCGTGCTATAGTATACCGTACGGTATGGGCTATAAGACGAGCGTCTAAAAATGGGATAAAAACGTCTAAAAATAGACGTCTAAAACACGTCTATTTTTAGACGTGTTTTAGACGTCTATTTTTAGACGTTTTTTATCCCATTTTTGACCAAGGGCTATAGCCCATACCGTACGGCTTACTATAGCACACCGTTTTTCATCATTTTTGAGGATTTGAAAAAAAAACAAAAAATCAAAAAACGATGGGCTATAACCCATCTTTTTTTTTTTTTTTTTTTAATTTTCAAAAATGATGAAAAACGGCGTGCTATAGTATGCCGTACGGTATGGGCTATTAGACGAGCGTCTAAAAATGGGATAAAAACGTCTAAAAATAGACGTCTAAAACACGTCTAAAAATAGACGTGTTTTAGACGTCTATTTTTTGATTTGAAAAAAAAACGATGGGCTATAACCCATCTTTTTTTGTATTTTTATTTTTTCAAATTCTCAAAAATGATGAAAAACGGCGTGCTATAGTATGCCGTACGGTATGGGCTATAAGACGAGCGTCTAAAAATGGGATAAAAACGTCTAAAAATAGACGTCTAAAACACGTCTATTTTTAGACGTGTTTTAGACGTCTATTCTTAGACGTTTTTTATCCCATTTTTGACCAAGGGCTATAGCCCATACCGTACGGCTTACTATAGCACACCGTTTTTCATCATTTTTGAGGATTTGAAAAAAAAATCAAAAACGATGGGCTATAACCCATCTTTCTTTTCTTTTTCGTTTTTTTTATCCTCAAAAATGATGAAAAACGGCGTGCTATAGTATGCCGTACGGTATGGGCTATTAGACGAGCGTCTAAAAATGGGATAAAAACGTCAAAAAATAGACGTCTAAAACACGTCTAAAAATAGACGTGTTTTAGACGTCTATTTTTTGACGTTTTTTATCCCATTTTTGACCATGGGCTATAGCCCATACCGTACGGCTTACTATAGCACACAGTTTTTCATAATTTTTGAGGATTTGAAAAAAAACAAAAAATCAAAAAACGATGGGCTATAACCAATCTTTTTTTTTTTTTTTTTCAAATTTTCAAAAATGATGAAAAACGGCGTGCTATAGTATGCCGTACGGTATGGGCTATTAGACGAGCGTCTAAAAATGGGATAAAAACGTCTAAAAATAGACGTCTAAAACACGTCTAAAAATAGACGTGTTTTAGACGTCTATTTTTTGATTTGAAAAAAACAAACAAAAAAACGATGGGCTATAACCCATCTTTTTTTGTATTTTTATTTTTTCAAATTCTCAAAAATGATGAAAAACGGCGTGCTATAGTATGCCGTACGGTATGGGCTATAAGACGAGCGTCTAAAAGTGGGATAAAAACGTCAAAAAATAGACGTCTAAAACACGTCTAAAAATAGACGTGTTTTAGACGTCTATTTTTTGACGGTTTTTATCCCATTTTTGACCATGGGCTATAGCCCATACCGTACGGCTTACTATAGCACACCGTTTTTCATCATTTTTGAGGATTTGAAAAAAAACAAAAAATCAAAAAACGATGGGCTATAACCCATCTCTTTTTTTTCAAATCCTCAAAAATGATGAAAAACGGCGTGCTATAGTATGCCGTACGGTATGGGCTATTAGACGAGCGTCTAAAAATGGGATAAAAACGTCAAAAAATAGACGTCTAAAACACGTCTAAAAATAGACGTGTTTTAGACGTCTATTTTTTGACGTTTTTTATCCCATTTTTGACCATGGGCTATAGCCCATACCGTACGGCTTAATATAGCACACCGTTTTTCATAATTTTTGAGGATTTGAAAAAAAACAAAAAATCAAAAAACGATGGGCTATAACCAATCTTTTTTTTTTTTCATTTTTTTTTTAATCCTCAAAAATGATGAAAAACGGCGTGCTATAGTATGCCGTACGGTATGGGCTATTAGACGAGCGTCTAAAAATGGGATAAAAACGTCAAAAAATAGACGTCTAAAACACGTCTAAAATAGACGTGTTTTAGACGTCTATTTTTTGATTTGAAAAAAAAACGATGGGCTATAACCCATCTTTTTTTGTATTTTTATTTTTTCAAATTCTCAAAAATGATGAAAAACGGCGTGCTATAGTATGCCGTACGGTATGGGCTATAAGACGAGCGTCTAAAAATGGGATAAAAACGTCTAAAAATAGACGTCTAAAACACGTCTATTTTTAGACGTGTTTTAGACGTCTATTCTTAGACGTTTTTTATCCCATTTTTGACCAAGGGCTATAGCCCATACCGTACGGCTTACTATAGCACACCGTTTTTCATCATTTTTGAGGATTTGAAAAAAAAATCAAAAACGATGGGCTATAACCCATCTTTCTTTTCTTTTTCGTTTTTTTTATCCTCAAAAATGATGAAAAACGGCGTGCTATAGTATGCCGTACGGTATGGGCTTTTAGACGAGCGTCTAAAAATGGGATAAAAACGTCAAAAAATAGACGTCTAAAACACGTCTAAAAATAGACGTGTTTTAGACGTCTATTTTTTGACGTTTTTTATCCCATTTTTGACCATGGGCTATAGCCCATACCGTACGGCTTACTATAGCACACAGTTTTTCATAATTTTTGAGGATTTGAAAAAAAACAAAAAATCAAAAAACGATGGGCTATAACCAATCTTTTTTTTTTTTTTTTTCAAATTTTCAAAAATGATGAAAAACGGCGTGCTATAGTATGCCGTACGGTATGGGCTATTAGACGAGCGTCTAAAAATGGGATAAAAACGTCTAAAAATAGACGTCTAAAACACGTCTAAAAATAGACGTGTTTTAGACGTCTATTTTTTGATTTGAAAAAAACAAACAAAAAAACGATGGGCTATAACCCATCTTTTTTTGTATTTTTATTTTTTCAAATTCTCAAAAATGATGAAAAACGGCGTGCTATAGTATGCCGTACGGTATGGGCTATAAGACGAGCGTCTAAAAGTGGGATAAAAACGTCAAAAAATAGACGTCTAAAACACGTCTAAAAATAGACGTGTTTTAGACGTCTATTTTTTGACGGTTTTTATCCCATTTTTGACCATGGGCTATAGCCCATACCGTACGGCTTACTATAGCACACCGTTTTTCATCATTTTTGAGGATTTGAAAAAAAACAAAAAATCAAAAAACGATGGGCTATAACCCATCTCTTTTTTTTCAAATCCTCAAAAATGATGAAAAACGGCGTGCTATAGTATGCCGTACGGTATGGGCTATTAGACGAGCGTCTAAAAATGGGATAAAAACGTCAAAAAATAGACGTCTAAAACACGTCTAAAAATAGACGTGTTTTAGACGTCTATTTTTTGACGTTTTTTATCCCATTTTTGACCATGGGCTATAGCCCATACCGTACGGCTTAATATAGCACACCGTTTTTCATAATTTTTGAGGATTTGAAAAAAAACAAAAAATCAAAAAACGATGGGCTATAACCAATCTTTTTTTTTTTTCATTTTTTTTTTAATCCTCAAAAATGATGAAAAACGGCGTGCTATAGTATGCCGTACGGTATGGGCTATTAGACGAGCGTCTAAAAATGGGATAAAAACGTCAAAAAATAGACGTCTAAAACACGTCTAAAAATAGACGTGTTTTAGACGTCTATTTTTAGACGTTTTTTATCCCATTTTTGACCATGGGCTATAGCCCATACCGTACGGCTTACTATAGCACACCGTTTTTCATCATTTTTGAGGATTTGAAAAAAAACAAAAAATCAAAAAACGATGGGCTATAACCCATCTTTTTTTTTTTTTTTTTCAAATTTTCAAAAATGATGAAAAACGGCGTGCTATAGTATGCCGTACGGTATGGGCTATTAGACGAGCGTCTAAAAATGGGATAAAAACGTCTAAAAATAGACGTCTAAAACACGTCTAAAAATAGACGTGTTTTAGACGTCTATTTTTAGACGTTTTATATCCCATTTTTGACCATGGGCTATAGCCCATACCGTACAGCTTACTATAGCACACCGTTTTTCATCATTTTTGAGGATTTGAAAAAAAACAAAAAATCAAAAAACTATGGGCTATAACCCATCTTTTTTTTTTTTTTTTTTTAATTTTCAAAAATGATGAAAAACGGCGTGCTATAGTATGCCGTACGGTATGGGCTATTAGACGAGCGTCTAAAAATGGGATAAAAAAGTCTAAAAATAGGCGTCTAAAACACGTCTAAAAATAGACGTGTTTTAGACGTCTATTTTTAGACGTTTTTTATCCCATTTTTGACCATGGGCTATATATAGCCCATACAGTACGGCTTACTATAGCAAGTCGTTTTTCATCATTTATGAGGATTTGAAAAAATAATAATAATAATAAAAAACGATGGGCTATAACCCATCGTTTTTTTTTTTTCAAATCCTCAAAAATGATGAAAAACGCCGTGCTATAGTATGCCGTACGGTATGGGCTATTAGACGAGCGTCTAAAAATGGATAAAAACGTCTAAAAATAGACGTGTTTTAGACGTCTATTTTTAGACGTTTTTTTATCCCATTTTTGACCATGGGCTATAGCCCATACCGTACGGCTTACTATAGCACACCGTTTTTCATCATTTTTGAGGATTTGAAAAAAAAACAAAAAAATCAAAAACGATGGGCTATAACCCATCGTTTTTTTTTTTCAAATCCTCAAAAATGATGAAAAACGGCGTGCTATAGTATGCCGTACGGTATGGCCTATTAGACGAGCGTCTAAAAATGGGATAAAAACGTCAAAAAATAGACGTCTAAAACACGTCAAAAAATAGACGTCTAAAACACGTCTAAGAATAGACGTGTTTTAGACGTCTATTTTTAGACGTTTTTTATCCCATTTTTGACCATGGGCTATAGCCCATACCGTACGGCTTACTATAGCACACCGTTTTTCATCATTTTTGAGGATTTGAAAAAAAAATAAAAAAAATCAAAAACAATGGGCTATAACCCATCGTTTTTTTTTTTTCAAATCCTCAAAAATGATGAAAAACGGCGTGCTATAGTATGGCGTACGGTATGGGCTATTAGACGAGCGTCTAAAAATGGGATAAAAACGTCTAAAAATAGACGTCTAAAACACGTCTAAAAATGGACGTGTTTTAGACGTCTATTTTTAGACGTTTTTTATCCCATTTTTGACCATGGGCTATAGCCCATACCGTACGGCTTACTATAGCACACAGTTTTTCATCATTTTTGAGGATTTGATTATTTATTTTTTTAATCAAAAACGATGGGCTATAAACCATCTCTTTTTTTTCTTTTTCTTTTTTAAATCCTCAAAAATGATGAAAAACGGCGTGCTATAGTATGCCGTACGGTATGGGCTATTAGACGAGCGTCTAAAAATCCCATTTTTGACCATGGGCTATATAAAAATAATAATAATAAAAAACGATGGGCTATAACCCATCGTTTTTTTTTTCTCAAATCCTCAAAAATGATGAAAAACGCCGTGCTATAGTATGCCGTACGGTATGGGCTATTAGACGAGCGTCTAAAAATGGATAAAAACGTCTAAAAATAGATGTCTAAAACACGTCTATTTTTAGACGTGTTTTAGACGTCTATTTTTAGACGTTTTTTATCCCATTTTTGACCATGGGCTATAGCCCATACAGTACGGCATACTATAGCACGCCGTTTTTCATCATTTTTGAGGATTTGAAAAAAAACAAAAACAAAACAAAAACGATGGGCTATACCCATCGTTTTTTCTAAAAATAGACGTCTAAAACACGTCTAAAAATAGACGTGTTTTAGACGTCTATTTTTAGACGTTTTTTTATCCCATTTTTGACCATGGGCTATAGCCCATACAGTACGGCATACTATAGCACGCCGTTTTTCATCATTTTTGAGGATTTGAAAAAAAACAAAAAATCTAAAAACGATGGGCTATAACCCATCGTGTTTTTTTTTCAAATCCTCAAAAATGATGAAAAACGGCTTGCTATAGTATGCCGTACGGTATGGGCTATTAGACGAGCGTCTAAAAATTGGATAAAAACGTCTAAAAATAGACGTCTAAAACACGTCTAAAAATAGACGTGTTTTAGACGTCTATTCTTAGACGTTTTTTATCCCATTTTTGACCATGGGCTATAGCCCATACCGTACGGCTTACTATAGCACACCGTTTTTCATAATTTTTGAGGATTTGAAAAAAAAACAAAAAAATCAAAAACGATGGGCTATAACCCATCGCTTTTTTTTTTCAAATCCTCAAAAATGATGAGAAACGGCGTGCTATATAGTATGCCGTACGGTATGGGCTATTAGACGAGCGTCTAAAAATGGGATAAAAACGTCAAAAAATAGACGTCTAAAACACGTCTAAAAATGGACGTGTTTTAGACGTCTATTTTTAGACGTTTTTTATCCCATTTTTGACCATGGGCTATAGCCCATACCGTACGGCTTACTATAGCACACAGTTTTTCATCATTTTTGAGGATTTGATTATTTATTTTTTTAATCAAAAACGATGGGCTATAAACCATCTCTTTTTTTTCTTTTTCTTTTTTAAATCCTCAAAAATGATGAAAAACGGCGTGCTATAGTATGCCGTACGGTATGGGCTATTAGACGAGCGTCTAAAAATCCCATTTTTGACCATGGGCTATAGCCCATACCGTACGGCTTACTATAGCACACCGTTTTTCATATTTTTTGAGGATTTGAAAAAAAAACAAAAAAATCAAAAACGATGGGCTATAACTAGGGTTGGGATTCGGAACGGGTCCATTTCAGACCCGGTTCCGACATTGCGGATCCGGAGCCGGTTCCATCGTTTTTTTATTAACGGTTCCCCAAACGGATCTCATCAGTTGTCATTTAGCTCCGCTGTGTCTGTGCCTGCATGCAAGCAGAGCCTGGGGTGACGTCACCCCACCTACATGAGTGAGTGGGGTCGGGGAGGATACGCCCACTGTTCTGTGCATTCAGCGACCGCTGTGGAGCGAGTGGGACAGTATAAGTATGTCGCCAAAGTGTGGTTAACAGAGAGGGAAATGACTGAGGCTGAGCAGTGAGCATGCAAAGTGCAATAAATGCGAGAGTTGCTAGCAAAGGTTGTTGCAACTTGTACCACGTGAACATAGAGGAAACATCTCAAAATCAATATGCCTACACATCGCGTTTGAGAGCCATGCGGAAAGCCGTGCCTGCTCTCCCCGCAGCTTCACCACAGCCAGCGGGGGACGATCTGATGCAAGGCTGGTTTACTTTCCCCAGGCTAGTAACGTAATGGAAAATAAAAACTACTAACGTGCTTTTAATTTGGCTCTAAATTAATTGCGTGGCTGTTGAGAGCCCAGCGTTTAGGTGCATATACCGCCATAGATTGATTACTTTATAAACAATTTGCAGAAAAAAAGCACAGGAACGTAGCCTACAGTTCAATACAAGGTCTGCTATAATCCAAGAAAGCACTATGGCTTGTTTCCATTAGGGTAAGGGGTCCTTCATATTAAATTAATTTGAACATTAAAGACAACATTTGTCACTACAACAATATCAATATTGTGTACTGTATATTTAATATACAGTACAAATTGCAACAATGATATTGTTGTGGTGCCTAGCTGCTGCTGCTGCTGGTGGTGGTGAAGTTTAAATAATAGTGCCACCTCATAATTGTAAAGTGCATTTTCAATAATTTAATTAATTAATTTGTGTTTATTATGTACTTGGTTAGGTTAGTTATAATATAAGCATAATCTATGTCAGAAAAACGGGGAAAAAAATAATATTAGGATCCGTTAAGGGAACCGTTAGGAACCGGAACCGTTAAGAGGGATCCGGGAAGGATCCGGAACCGTTAAAATCCTAACGAATCCCAACCCTAGCTATAACCCATCGCTTTTTTTTTTCAAATCCTCAAAAATGATGAAAAACGGCGTGCTATAGTATGCCGTACGGTATGGGCTATTAGACGAGCGTCTAAAAATGGGATAAAAACGTCAAAAAATAGACGTCTAAAACACGTCTAAAAATGGACGTGTTTTAGACGTCTATTTTTAGACGTTTTTTATCCCATTTTTGACCATGGGCTATAGCCCATACCGTACGGCTTACTATAGCACACAGTTTTTCATCATTTTTGAGGATTTGATTATTTATTTTTTTAATCAAAAACGATGGGCTATAAACCATCTCTTTTTTTTTCTTTTTCTTTTTTAAATCCTCAAAAATGATGAAAAACGGCGTGCTATAGTATGCCGTACGGTATGGGCTATTAGACGAGCGTCTAAAAATCCCATTTTTGACCATGGGCTATATAAAAATAATAATAATAATAAAAAACGATGGGCTATAACCCATCGTTTTTTTTTCTTTCAAATCCTCAAAAATGATGAAAAACGCCGTGCTATAGTATGCCGTACGGTATGGGCTATTAGACGAGCGTCTAAAAATGGATAAAAACGTCTAAAAATAGACGTCTAAAACACGTCTATTTTTAGACGTGTTTTAGACGTCTATTCTTAGACGTTTTTTATCCCATTTTTGACCAAGGGCTATAGCCCATACCGTACGGCTTACTATAGCACACCGTTTTTCATCATTTTTGAGGATTTGAAAAAAAAATCAAAAACGATGGGCTATAACCCATCTTTCTTTTCTTTTTCGTTTTTTTTTTATCCTCAAAAATGATGAAAAACGGCGTGCTATAGTATGCCGTACGGTATGGGCTATTAGACGAGCGTCTAAAAATGGGATAAAAACGTCAAAAAATAGACGTCTAAAACACGTCTAAAAATAGACGTGTTTTAGACGTCTATTTTTTGACGTTTTTTATCCCATTTTTGACCATGGGCTATAGCCCATACCGTACGGCTTACTATAGCACACAGTTTTTCATAATTTTTGAGGATTTGAAAAAAAACAAAAAATCAAAAAACGATGGGCTATAACCAATCTTTTTTTTTTTTTTTTTTTTTTTTTCAAAAATGATGAAAAACGGCGTGCTATAGTATGCCGTACGGTATGGGCTATTAGACGAGCGTCTAAAAATGGGATAAAAACGTCTAAAAATAGACGTCTAAAACACGTCTAAAAATAGACGTGTTTTAGACGTCTATTTTTTGATTTGAAAAAAACAAACAAAAAAACGATGGGCTATAACCCATCTTTTTTTGTATTTTTATTTTTTCAAATTTTCAAAAATGATGAAAAACGGCGTGCTATAGTATGCCGTACGGTATGGGCTATTAGACGAGCGTCTAAAAATGGGATAAAAACGTCTAAAAATAGACGTCTAAAACACGTCTAAAAATAGACGTGTTTTAGACGTCTATTTTTAGACGTTTTATATCCCATTTTTGACCATGGGCTATAGCCCATACCGTACAGCTTACTATAGCACACCGTTTTTCATCATTTTTGAGGATTTGAAAAAAAAACAAAAAATCAAAAAACGATGGGCTATAACCCATCTTTTTTTTTTTTTTTTTTAATTTTCAAAAATGATGAAAAACGGCGTGCTATAGTATGCCGTACGGTATGGGCTATTAGACGAGCGTCTAAAAATGGGATAAAAACGTCTAAAAATAGACGTCTAAAACACGTCTAAAAATAGACGTGTTTTAGACGTCTATTTTTTGATTTGAAAAAAACAAACAAAAAAACGATGGGCTATAACCCATCTTTTTTTGTATTTGTATTTTTTCAAATTCTCAAAAATGATGAAAAACGGCGTGCTATAGTATGCCGTACGGTATGGGCTATAAGACGAGCGTCTAAAAATGGGATAAAAACGTCAAAAAATAGACGTCTAAAACACGTCTAAAAATAGACGTGTTTTAGACGTCTATTTTTTGACGGTTTTTATCCCATTTTTGACCATGGGCTATAGCCCATACCGTACGGCTTACTATAGCACACCGTTTTTCATCATTTTTGAGGATTTGAAAAAAAACAAAAAATCAAAAAACTATGGGCTATAACCCATCTCTTTTTTTTCAAATCCTCAAAAATGATGAAAAACGGCGTGCTATAGTATGCCGTACGGTATGGGCTATTAGACGAGCGTCTAAAAATGGGATAAAAACGTCAAAAAATAGACGTCTAAAACACGTCTAAAAATAGACGTGTTTTAGACGTCTATTTTTTGACGTTTTTTATCCCATTTTTGACCATGGGCTATAGCCCATACCGTACGGCTTAATATAGCACACCGTTTTTCATATTTTTTGAGGATTTGAAAAAAAACAAAAAATCAAAAAACGATGGGCTATAACCAATCTTTTTTTTTTTTCTTTTTTTTTTTAATCCTCAAAAATGATGAAAAACGGCGTGCTATAGTATGCCGTACGGTATGGGCTATTAGACGAGCGTCTAAAAATGGGATAAAAACGTCAAAAAATAGACGTCTAAAACACGTCTAAAAATAGACGTGTTTTAGACGTCTATTTTTAGACGTTTTTTATCCCATTTTTGACCATGGGCTATAGCCCATACCGTACGGCTTACTATAGCACACCGTTTTTCATCATTTTTGAGGATTTGAAAAAAAACAAAAAATCAAAAAACGATGGGCTATAACCCATCTTTTTTTTTTTTTTTTTCAAATTTTCAAAAATGATGAAAAACGGCGTGCTATAGTATGCCGTACGGTATGGGCTATTAGACGAGCGTCTAAAAATGGGATAAAAACGTCTAAAAATAGACGTCTAAAACACGTCTAAAAATAGACGTGTTTTAGACGTCTATTTTTAGACGTTTTATATCCCATTTTTGACCATGGGCTATAGCCCATACCGTACAGCTTACTATAGCACACCGTTTTTCATCATTTTTGAGGATTTGAAAAAAAACAAAAAATCAAAAAACTATGGGCTATAACCCATCTTTTTTTTTTTTTTTTTTTTAATTTTCAAAAATGATGAAAAACGGCGTGCTATAGTATGCCGTACGGTATGGGCTATTAGACGAGCGTCTAAAAATGGGATAAAAAAGTCTAAAAATAGGCGTCTAAAACACGTCTAAAAATAGACGTGTTTTAGACGTCTATTTTTAGACGTTTTTTATCCCATTTTTGACCATGGGCTATATATAGCCCATACAGTACGGCTTACTATAGCAAGTCGTTTTTCATCATTTATGAGGATTTGAAAAAAAAAAAATAATAATAAAAAACGATGGGCTATAACCCATCGTTTTTTTTTTTTCAAATCCTCAAAAATGATGAAAAACGCCGTGCTATAGTATGCCGTACGGTATGGGCTATTAGACGAGCGTCTAAAAATGGGATAAAAACGTCAAAAAATAGACGTCTAAAACACGTCTAAAAATAGACGTGTTTTAGACGTCTATTTTTAGACGTTTTTTATCCCATTTTTGACCATGGGCTATAGCCCATACCGTACGGCTTACTATAGCACACCGTTTTTCATCATTTTTGAGGATTTGAAAAAAAACAAAAAATCAAAAAACGATGGGCTATAACCCATCTTTTTTTTTTTTTTTTTCAAATTTTCAAAAATGATGAAAAACGGCGTGCTATAGTATGCCGTACGGTATGGGCTATTAGACGAGCGTCTAAAAATGGGATAAAAACGTCTAAAAATAGACGTCTAAAACACGTCTAAAAATAGACGTGTTTTAGACGTCTATTTTTAGACGTTTTATATCCCATTTTTGACCATGGGCTATAGCCCATACCGTACAGCTTACTATAGCACACCGTTTTTCATCATTTTTGAGGATTTGAAAAAAAACAAAAAATCAAAAAACTATGGGCTATAACCCATCTTTTTTTTTTTTTTTTTTTTAATTTTCAAAAATGATGAAAAACGGCGTGCTATAGTATGCCGTACGGTATGGGCTATTAGACGAGCGTCTAAAAATGGGATAAAAAAGTCTAAAAATAGGCGTCTAAAACACGTCTAAAAATAGACGTGTTTTAGACGTCTATTTTTAGACGTTTTTTATCCCATTTTTGACCATGGGCTATATATAGCCCATACAGTACGGCTTACTATAGCAAGTCGTTTTTCATCATTTATGAGGATTTGAAAAAAAAAAAATAATAATAAAAAACGATGGGCTATAACCCATCGTTTTTTTTTTTTCAAATCCTCAAAAATGATGAAAAACGCCGTGCTATAGTATGCCGTACGGTATGGGCTATTAGACGAGCGTCTAAAAATGGATAAAAACGTCTAAAAATAGATGTCTAAAACACGTCTATTTTTAGACGTGTTTTAGACGTCTATTTTTAGACGTTTTTTATCCCATTTTTGACCATGGGCTATAGCCCATACAGTACGGCATACTATAGCACGCCGTTTTTCATCATTTTTGAGGATTTGAAAAAAAACAAAAACAAAAACGATGGGTTATACCCATCGTTTTTTCTAAAAATAGACGTCTAAAACACGTCTAAAAATAGACGTGTTTTAGACGTCTATTTTTTGACGTTTTTTTATCCCATTTTTGACCATGGGCTATAGCCCATACCGTACGGCTTACTATAGCACACCGTTTTTCATCATTTTTGAGGATTTGAAAAAAAAACAAAAAAATCAAAAACGATGGGCTATAACCCATCGTTTTTTTTTTTCAAATCCTCAAAAATGATGAAAAACGGCGTGCTATAGTATGCCGTACGGTATGGCCTATTAGACGAGCGTCTAAAAATGGGATAAAAACGTCAAAAAATAGACGTCTAAAACACGTCAAAAAATAGACGTCTAAAACACGTCTAAGAATAGACGTGTTTTAGACGTCTATTTTTAGACGTTTTTTATCCCATTTTTGACCATGGGCTATAGCCCATACCGTACGGCTTACTATAGCACACCGTTTTTCATCATTTTTGAGGATTTGAAAAAAAAATAAAAAAAATCAAAAACAATGGGCTATAACCCATCGTTTTTTTTTTTCAAATCCTCAAAAATGATGAAAAACGGCGTGCTATAGTATGGCGTACGGTATGGGCTATTAGACGAGCGTCTAAAAATGGGATAAAAACGTCTAAAAATAGACGTCTAAAACACGTCTAAAAATGGACGTGTTTTAGACGTCTATTTTTAGACGTTTTTTATCCCATTTTTGACCATGGGCTATAGCCCATACCGTACGGCTTACTATAGCACACAGTTTTTCATCATTTTTGAGGATTTGATTATTTATTTTTTTAATCAAAAACGATGGGCTATAAAGCGTTTTTTTTTTTTCAAATCCTCAAAAATGATGAAAAACGGCGTGCTATAGTATGCCGTACGGTATGGCCTATTAGACGAGCGTCTAAAAATGGGATAAAAACGTCAAAAAATAGACGTCTAAAACACGTCAAAAAATAGACGTCTAAAACACGTCTAAGAATAGACGTGTTTTAGACGTCTATTTTTAGACGTTTTTTATCCCATTTTTGACCATGGGCTATAGCCCATACCGTACGGCTTACTATAGCACACCGTTTTTCATCATTTTTGAGGATTTGAAAAAAAAATAAAAAAAATAAAAAACAATGGGCTATAACCCATCGTTTTTTTTTTTCAAATCCTCAAAAATGATGAAAAACGGCGTGCTATAGTATGGCGTACGGTATGGGCTATTAGACGAGCGTCTAAAAATGGGATAAAAACGTCTAAAAATAGACGTCTAAAACACGTCTAAAAATTGACGTGTTTTAGACGTCTATTTTTAGACGTTTTTTATCCCATTTTTGACCATGGGCTATAGCCCATACCGTACGGCTTACTATAGCACACAGTTTTTCATCATTTTTGAGGATTTGATTATTTATTTTTTTAATCAAAAACGATGGGCTATAAACCATCTCTTTTTTTTCTTTTTCTTTTTTAAATCCTCAAAAATGATGAAAAACGGCGTGCTATAGTATGCCGTACGGTATGGGCTATTAGACGAGCGTCTAAAAATCCCATTTTTGACCATGGGCTATATAAAAATAATAATAATAAAAAACGATGGGCTATAACCCATCGTTTTTTTTTTCTCAAATCCTCAAAAATGATGAAAAACGCCGTGCTATAGTATGCCGTACGGTATGGGCTATTAGACGAGCGTCTAAAAATGGATAAAAACGTCTAAAAATAGATGTCTAAAACACGTCTATTTTTAGACGTGTTTTAGACGTCTGTTTTTAGACGTTTTTTATCCCATTTTTGACCATGGGCTATAGCCCATACAGTACGGCATACTATAGCACGCCGTTTTTCATCATTTTTGAGGATTTGAAAAAAAACAAAAACAAAACAAAAACGATGGGCTATACCCATCGTTTTTTCTAAAAATAGACGTCTAAAACACGTCTAAAAATAGACGTGTTTTAGACGTCTATTTTTAGACGTTTTTTTATCCCATTTTTGACCATGGGCTATAGCCCATACAGTACGGCATACTATAGCACGCCGTTTTTCATCATTTTTGAGGATTTGAAAAAAAACAAAAAATCTAAAAACGATGGGCTATAACCCATCGTGTTTTTTTTTTCAAATCCTCAAAAATGATGAAAAACGGCTTGCTATAGTATGCCGTACGGTGTGGGCTATTAGACGAGCGTCAAAAAATTGGATAAAAACGTCTAAAAATAGACGTCTAAAACACGTCTAAAAATAGACGTGTTTTAGACGTCTATTCTTAGACGTTTTTTATCCCATTTTTGACCATGGGCTATAGCCCATACCGTACGGCACACCGTTTTTCATAATTTTTGAGGATTTGAAAAAAAAAACAAAAAAATCAAAAACGATGGGCTATAACCCATCGCTTTTTTTTTTCAAATCCTCAAAAATGATGAGAAACGGCGTGCTATATAGTATGCCGTACGGTATGGGCTATTAGACGAGCGTCTAAAAATGGGATAAAAACGTCAAAAAATAGACGTCTAAAACACGTCTAAAAATGGACGTGTTTTAGACGTCTATTTTTAGACGTTTTTTATCCCATTTTTGACCATGGGCTATAGCCCATACCGTACGGCTTACTATAGCACACAGTTTTTCATCATTTTTGAGGATTTGATTATTTATTTTTTTAATCAAAAACGATGGGCTATAAACCATCTCTTTTTTTTCTTTTTCTTTTTTAAATCCTCAAAAATGATGAAAAACGGCGTGCTATAGTATGCCGTACGGTATGGGCTATTAGACGAGCGTCTAAAAATCCCATTTTTGACCATGGGCTATAGCCCATACCGTACGGCTTACTATAGCACACCGTTTTTCATATTTTTTGAGGATTTGAAAAAAAAAACAAAAAAATCAAAAACGATGGGCTATAACCCATCGCTTTTTTTTTTCAAATCCTCAAAAATGATGAAAAACGGCGTGCTATAGTATGCCGTACGGTATGGGCTATTAGACGAGCGTCTAAAAATGGGATAAAAACGTCAAAAAATAGACGTCTAAAACACGTCTAAAAATGGACGTGTTTTAGACGTCTATTTTTAGACGTTTTTTATCCCATTTTTGACCATGGGCTATAGCCCATACCGTACGGCTTACTATAGCACACAGTTTTTCATCATTTTTGAGGATTTGATTATTTATTTTTTTAATCAAAAACGATGGGCTATAAACCATCTCTTTTTTTTCTTTTTCTTTTTTAAATCCTCAAAAATGATGAAAAACGGCGTGCTATAGTATGCCGTACGGTATGGGCTATTAGACGAGCGTCTAAAAATCCCATTTTTGACCATGGGCTATATAAAAATAATAATAATAAAAAACGATGGGCTATAACCCATCGTTTTTTTTTTTTCAAATCCTCAAAAATGATGAAAAACGCCGTGCTATAGTATGCCGTACGGTATGGGCTATTAGACGAGCGTCTAAAAATGGATAAAAACGTCTAAAAATAGATGTCTAAAACACGTCTATTTTTAGACGTGTTTTAGACGTCTATTTTTAGACGTTTTTTATCCCATTTTTGACCATGGGCTATAGCCCATACAGTACGGCATACTATAGCACGCCGTTTTTCATCATTTTTGAGGATTTAAAAAAAAACAAAAACAAAACAAAAACGATGGGCTATACCCATCGTTTTTTCTAAAAATAGACGTCTAAAACACGTCTAAAAATAGACGTGTTTTAGACGTCTATTTTTAGACGTTTTTTTATCCCATTTTTGACCATGGGCTATAGCCCATACAGTACGGCATACTATAGCACGCCGTTTTTCATCATTTTTGAGGATTTGAAAAAAAACAAAAAATCTAAAAACGATGGGCTATAACCCATCGTGTTTTTTTTTCAAATCCTCAAAAATGATGAAAAACGGCTTGCTATAGTATGCCGTACGGTATGGGCTATTAGACGAGCGTCTAAAAATGGGATAAAAACGTCTAAAAATAGACGTCTAAAACACGTCTAAAAATAGACGTGTTTTAGACGTCTATTCTTAGACGTTTTTTATCCCATTTTTGACCATGGGCTATAGCCCATACCGTACGGCTTACTATAGCACACCGTTTTTCATAATTTTTGAGGATTTGAAAAAAAAACAAAAAAAACAAAAACGATGGGCTATAACCCATCGCTTTTTTTTTTCAAATCCTCAAAAATGATGAAAAACGGCGTGCTATAGTATGCCGTACGGTATGGGCTATTAGACGAGCGTCTAAAAATGGGATAAAAACGTAAAAAAATAGACGTCTAAAACACGTCAAAAAATAGACGTCTAAAACACGTCTAAAAATAGACGTGTTTTAGACGTCTATTTTTAGACGTTTTTTATCCCATTTTTGACCATGGGCTATAGCCCATACCGTACGGCTTACTATAGCACACCGTTTTTCATCATTTTTGAGGATTTGAAAAAAAAAAAAAAAAATCAAAAACGATGGGCTATAACCCATCGTTTCTTTTTTTCAAATCCTCAAAAATGATGAAAAACGGCGTGCTATAGTATGGCGTACGGTATGGGCTATTAGACGAGCATCTAAAAATGGGATAAAAACGTCTAAAAATAGACGTTTAAAACACGTCTAAAAATGGACGTGTTTTAGACGTCTATTTTTAGACGTTTTTTATCCCATTTTTGACCATGGGCTATAGCCCATACCGTACGGCTTACTATAGCACACAGTTTTTCATCATTTTTGAGGATTTGATTATTTATTTTTTTAATCAAAAATGATGGGCTATAAACCATCTATTTTTTTTCTTTTTCTTTTTTAAATCCTCAAAAATGATGAAAAACGGCGTGCTATAGTATGCCGTACGGTATGGGCTATTAGACGAGCGTCTAAAAATCCCATTTTTGACCATGGGCTATAGCCCATACCGTACGGCATACTATAGCACGCCGTTTTTCATCATTTTTGAGGATTTGAAAAAAAAGAAAAAAAAAAAAAAACATGGGTTATAGCCCATCGTTTTTTGAAATTTTGGGAAAAGAAATTAACCTAGTTTTTCATCATTTTTGACCATGGGCTATGGCCCATACCGTACGGCATACTATAGCACGCCGTTGTTCATCATTTTTGAGGATTAAAAAACAAAACAAAAAACAAACATGGGTTATAGCCCATCGTTTTTTGAATTTTTTTAATCCTCGTTTTTCATTATTTTGGACCATGGGCTATAGCACATATCGTACGGCATACTATAGCACGCCGTTTTTCATCATTTTTGCAGATGTCTCCTGGTGCTTTTGAGTTTTTATTTTTTATTCAAGCCTTGAAAAGTTCAAATTACTGCAGCATTGAGCTGTAGGAGGAACAGGCCTTGAACATGAAAGCCTGATGATTGGACCACTGCACCATCAGTCAGACACTCTCAGGCAAAGTCTCTTGGTAATTTTGAAGTGATCTTTTGTTCGTTAGCCTTCGGTTAGTAAAGTTTAAATAACACAGCATCATATTAATCAGATGTTTCTTAGCGCTGTTGAGGTCTTCTTTTGTATGATAGTGTAACAGCCGGGAATCGAACTGAGCTATTTCGGCTTGTAAGTGACACATCCAGAATGTATTTTTCAATGTATTGTTAGTTCTTAAACAAACTCACAAACACTAACTTACAGTTCATCCCCCAGTTAGATCAGCTTGAGAGTCATACGGTTGTCTGTACCTCATTTCAACTGCCGAAACTCAGGTTTGAACCAAGAACCTTCAGATCTTCAGTCTAACGCTCTCCCAACTGAGCTAAAGCTGGGGAACATTAGACTGTAAGAGGGGGGGAAGAAGAAAAATGGAGGGGGAAGAAGGGGGGAGAAGAAAAAGAGAAGAAAGAAGAGAAAAGGAGAGAAAAGGAGAGAAAGGGGAAGGGAATGGATGCAATTCTAACTCAGCTTATGTACAATCCTGTTGCAAGCGATAATGTATCCGAATATTTTCAAAAAGCACTGAAATGTTAAAACTAAGTTCTAGGAAGGGGAAGTACGGATCCAAGCTCGGGGACGGGGTCCCAGTGTCACCGGTTCAAGCCCCGCTTTAAACAAAACGGTATTGAGTAGACAGCAGTGAATGGCAAACGTTTAGCATTGGATTCAGAGTGATTTCGAGTAACTGCTACAGTCAACCAAATTATTTTTCACTGCAGGGAGTCAAGTATGCGTTTACTGAACGTCATCATTCATCAGCATGCTCACATATATAGTTATAGCGCTATCTGCTGTCTTTGCATAAACACCTTGCTTCCTGCTTTAAGGAACTGACAAGCCCTTCCAGCACATAATGTTTGATAATTTCTTCAGTTTTTTAAGTCCCATTTTGTAAAACCCAAGTTTAAAACACTACTTACTAACCAATACATAACTAAGCCCTGGAACAAAATTCAACACAACGATGTAATAACATTATTTTAAACATTTATTTTCAGGTTTAACACAAGTAAATGTGCATTGTTGTACAAACATGCAAAGTGTGCAAAAATACTGTGCAATATAAAATATATGAACCATGTTAGGTTATTATTAATACAAGTAAACTTTATATGGACAGGGTTTGAGCCACTGCAATTTCCTGACATTTTGACATTTAAACATCACCCTCTAGTCTAGTCCTAGAGTGTCCTAGGAGGAGGTGAAGACATGGTGGAAGATCATCTAGAGGTCCTTTGTTGTCTATTCTGACACCTGCCACACAGCCTCTTTGGACACGGTTTTCAACAGCTTTAGTGAAATTGTTATTTTGTTTAATGGACAGTGTGACAATGAATTTAGACAGACAGCAGCGCAGGGATGTGACCCTGATTCTAGCTATGTAGAATGTACCAACTACCACTGCTTGTTTTCTGACATCATCCGTACTTCATGTCAATACAGAAACTATGAAAATAGGGAGGGGTAACCTGTATTGCAATTAAATAATGAACCGCAATACTATAAAATCCTAACTCTAAGAGTATACAAATGGAACCAAATTGATCTGCCCTATCTTCTACAGAGCATAGGAGCAATAAATAAATAAATCAGGTACAGTAAACATATCTGCAATGCATATTGTCTAAAATCATCAATCACTCATTTGATTTCTAACTGTTGTAGCACTATATACAGCATCAAACTCATTTTACCCATTATAAAATGTTGCCTAGTTTGCCATTATCTAGGTGAATGGCCCATGCACCTGTCATTAATGGCTATGAGTCATTGAAAAATTGATTGGGGTCAGGGGACCCCCAGGGGTCCTTAAGTCAGTTCCAAGAGGTCCCCAAAATAAATATACACATTATATTATAGCCTACATCAGAGCTATGTGAAAATAACCGATCTACAAGCTCACAGTGTTGGGTGAACTATTACAGGCAGGGTGGAACAAAAAAAATAACGTGTTAATAGACAAAATCTGCTATGTGAAAATAGCCAATCTACAAGCTTCTAGATTTGATTATTATAGGCTATTTGTCTAGCATGGACAATCTGTAAGAGATAGCACACAATTTATAGCCTATTATGAAATCCCAGGTTGATATAATACACAATCCTCTGTGATCACCAACTCACCAGAACATCTCACATTAAAAACGTTTGGATTGTCATGTTTGAAAGTATTCTAGTCATGCAACACTGAGCCTGTAAGCTGTGTGATGCTAACGCCCTAACACCGTTAGCATGGTCTGCCTTGGTCAAATAAAAAACGGGCAATCTAGACACACAAGGTTACATGAGTTTATAATGTTACATCGTGTGTTTCTGTGGTAAACAACTCACGTTAGGTCTGCACACACTGTACGTTGCTATGGTAACCTGTCATAAAATGCTGCTAACGTTGTGGTCACCACTGTTAGCATGTGTGCTATCAGGCAAAAGCTGAGATAGATATAAAACTCCTGGCCAAAATGTCATACAAAACACAAAACCTAAAATCAGAATGTTATTGTGACCTATTGAGCACGAACAGACCATCATGATTTGCTTGCTGGACCTATAATTAATTTATTTGCATTAAATATCCACTCGCCCATATAAATAAAAAGCAAGATGGCTGCCGTCAACTTGCGTCAAGTCATGCCATTGGCCAGTTAAAGAAGCCGGGATCTTCCCCAGCTTCCGTCATTGCTCAGTTAATGAAGCCTGGAGCGCCGTGAATGGTGAATTAATGAAGGCCTCTCCTGTGATTCGTCAGTTAATGAAGCTCGAAGCCCCGTGAATGGTCAGTTATTGAAGCTCCTTAGTCTTTCAGGGGCTGGGTAGACCGGCTTGTAAGTCAGGAAGTCAGGATTTCCTACTGGCTTCAGACACTATTGGCTCCACTGCCCCCCTGGTTCAAACCCATATGGGCAAACACAGGTGGCGCACACATTCTGAAATAAAATGGCCCATTTGGATACCACCTAAGACCCAGTTAGAAACCCACATAAGTCCATATGGGCTAACACGGGTGGGCCCTTTGTGAAAACTGGGTGCACGGCCCACTTAGAACCCATGCCCATAGCCCATGTCAAAACCCAAGTGGGGCCCAGATGGACATGTTAGCTGGGATAGTATGTCATCAAAAACCGTGAAAAACTACATACTATAGTATAGCACAGTATGTCGTCGAAAAGCATGATTTTCACATTTATTTTATTGGCGAAAACCATGAAAAACAACATAGCAGTGTGTCTTCGAAAAGCATGATTTTCATCTGTATTTTTTTATTTGAATGAAAACCATGAAAAACGTTGCACCGGTTATTATTATTTCTAGAGTGCTAATTCTACAAGCACACCTCACCTCACAATGATTTCTGTAAAGGCTCATACATAGTCTGGATTTACGGTGGTGGGGTGACCACCGAACTACAACATGACGTCACGAGCCGCGGTGAAGAGCAAACCACCGCCACCGCTCCAGCCCTTCTCTGTTTTTACTCACCACCGCTCAATGTTATTTCAGCTCCGGTGGTCAGCTCACCACCGGAGTGGTGGTCACCTCACCACCGAAAATCCAGACTATGAATAGCCTAGGCCTTAACCCTGTCCCACTGTGGGGGACAGTAACACACTGTTCTCTCTCTGTGGGGCCACATGTCGTAGAATGCATGATTTATTTATTTATTTTGTCAAACCATGAAAAATTGCATAATATATGGTTTTCGCATGATTTTTGATGATTAAAAAAAAGAAAATCATCACAAAACATACTATAGTTCATGGTTGTGCATACAAACGACAGACACATGGCCTGTGGCGCTACAGCAGCTTGGAAGATGCTAGTGACAACAACATACTATGACCAAATAGGATTTGGATGCAGAGTGCAGACTAAACATTTTACAAGCACTACCTCCGTAAAACATCCATCCATCTTCAACCGCGTATACGGAGTCAGGTCGCGGGGGCAACAATTCCAGCAGAGAGCTCCAGAGTTATTTTACTGTAAAAATGGGCAATGAAAATATGACCATGAGAGGATGAGACGTGCTTGAGAACTTCTTTATTGTGGTAATCGTACATGCTTTTGTTGTGGGCATAATAACACACAAGAGAAGCCTTTATGGTTGTATGGTGCTAGTGTCCAAGTTCCACGGTGATGTCATGGCACAGGCAGCAATGCATGTATGGTGGGCTAATATCAAATCAGACAATAAAAAATATATATATACCGAGTGCACTGAAATCATAGGCTTCCGATGCCCGATTCATACTTGGTTGCATGCCATATCACACATTGAAGATAACCGATGTATTATAAGCTTGTCATGTACATGGATATTTTCGATGCGCAACACGCGCGTGCGCAATTAGGTAATAAATCCGACTTGAGAGTTTCCACAGGTACCAGGTGGTGAATTTAATAACGGCGTTCTGGTTCATTTCAAGTCTGTGCAGTATAAACATAATAAAACAATACAACCAGAAGAAAAGGAACAAACAAACAAATAAAAACACTACAGTCTCTGAGAATCGAAACAAACCTCCCTTTTTGCTCCAGCAGAAGTGAATCACGTCTGCAAACATGTTCTTTAAACCATGCATGGCTTGGTTTAGCTTAAATTATACTTTTTTAGAATAATACTGCTTTTTGTCTATAATACACTATTCTACAGGAAGAGAAGCAACAATTAATGGAAGATCAACATAACACATGGTTGTGACATTTCCAACATTTTACAGCATTTATCTAGAATAATACTTTACATGTACCTCTACGTACCTCTCTTTATTTATTTATTTCCCCCCTTTTGACAAAAAACCCTTATACAATCTGAGAAAAAGGCTAAACTTCTAAGTTATTTTTTTTCTCTGATAAAAGTTGCATGCTACAAATTTGTTTATAAGGTGCTGAATAGTCTTTCAATAATTTCTCCAGAAAAAGCGTGAGACTGCTATTGGTGCTGGTGTGTCTTAAGGTGGCCTTGTTACAGATAATGCACACTGACTAATAAATCCTTGTTGTGTTAGTCCTCAACAATGGCTATGCTTCCATCACAGTGAAACATTCTAGTGGGTGGAACTGCCATCTTAAGATGTTGCCAATGATTGTGTGAGAATATACGTGTCACAAATGTCACCAAGGGCCATTACAAATGAATTAGTAGTGCAATGAGCTCACAATAGTAAAATATGAATACACAAGAGTTTCCCCGCTCTTGTATATTATCACATAGCAGATAGTTATGCGGAGTAAGTTTGTATTGATGGGGCTTTGCATCATGTGCTTCTCAGAATTCCCATTCTTCACAAAAAAGAAAATTAATAAAAAAAAAAAAAAGTCTCTAATTAGAAGCAACATAATATCTCAGCTGAACTACTCATTAATTTGGCCTGGCCGAGTGTGGTATCTTTCGAACAGTGTGGAATCAAAGCTCAGAGGAATCTGCCTACCATTCTACATTAAGGCAACCGGATACAAGTACACTATTGATTTGAGACGCTAAAACATGGGAGTAAACGGGCAGGTTGTCAGGACTGATTTGTGGTGAAATGACGGGAGATTGATCTCGATTCACAGCTAGTGAATGATGCACATCATTGCAATTTCTTTCACACTACACTTCTTCTACACTTATAATAGTAACATCTCCTTGATTATACGTCCCTGAAAATGTCTCAATAAATAAAACGTTTGTGAAAGGCACTCATATAGTTTCTACCAGCCTTTATGTAATGTGGTGATGATGTTGCTCTTCTGTTTTTAACATTTAGTCAGATTGAAAGGTACGTGAGAGATGATGGTCCACAGCTGTCATCATGGAATAAGTCTACAGTTGCCAATAAAATAAAATAAAATATAATAAAATCTATATAACTAGTGGTATTATCAAGTTGACTTAACCAACAGTGTCATCCAGAGTAACTGAATTGTTTGTGGTGATTGGTGAACCATCAGTACCATCTCCTCTCTGCATTATGGCTCCACACTATCTGCATTCTGCAATATTCCACACATATTCAGCAAAATGCCACATTTCAGGAAAAAAGCTCTGAACGCAGTAACGCACGCCTGTGGTCGGTTGTAATCTACCTGTCTTGATATTAAGAAACCATATGGAAAAAAGAAAAAAACTGTGCTACCGTTTAGTTTGCGGCGTTTTCATATTTCGATGTCTGAGTGGTTCGTCAGTGTCAAAGGATTTTCACATTCCCTCAAGATCCAACTTCTACGTCCAGTGCAAATATTCCTTATCTGAGCACCTTATCTTGAGCAACAAATGAACATAAACACAAAAACTACCACAGTAGTATACATAACAGAACAATAACACAAAGTGTGCACGAGGGCCGTCTTATCCGAGAGATAAAAATAAAACGCGTAATTGATTTAATTTATCTATCACTGAAGCCACGTTGGCTGAGCGCCGAGCTCGAGGCCATTTAGTAGGGGTGTCTTCCAAACTCAGAGCGTTCTCAGCCCTTTTTCTAGTCAGTCAAGGCCACAGTGATTCAAGCACAACGTGTCCCAACCCTTCGGATGCCTTTTAGACCTCACAGAAAATAAGAAAATAAGCAAAATCGAGCGCTTTCCAATGCGGGTAGCCTATGTTGTATGTCTGTATACACGGCGCTGCGTCCATCATAGGGCCACCAGTATGTGTGTATGTACAGTACACTGCGCTGCGTCCATCATACGGCCACCAGGATTTCAGACCAGAGAGTCCGAGAGATCAGCGATCTTCCTCCGACGCCAGCATAGCTTTAGTGGTTCAACACGCTGCTCTTCTGTACCTGAGAGTGGGAGATGGATCTGTACTGCCCCCTCCCCCTCGTCGCATATTATTACAGGGACAAAACAAAAAATATATATACTTTTTCTTTCTCTCTGTACTTTCTCTGTGACGACTCGGTTTCAGGAAGCGCACGCACATACACACACACACGTTGCAAGCCTGTGCAAACCGAACACAAAGGTGAGCTCAACTCAGTGAAGCTGGAGGGGTAGGGGGCAGGGCTAGGGGCAGGCCACGGTGGTGACGCGGTGGGCTGACAGGTGGGGTTGTGTGCGAGCGAGGAGCGAGGGGGGAGGGGTGACTGGGCGTGAAGCGTCCCCCAGGGGGCGTTCTTCAGTCTGTCTTTGTGTCAGTGTGAGGTTCTGGCGCCTCCTTGTGGTCACACTGCCATCTCTGAACCGCTGGACAAGCCCAGAGCGCTGGCCTCCTCTGGAGTCAGACCGTTCTTCAGTGTTCTCCTCACTGTCACAACAACACAGAAGAAAAGACAGAGTTGGGAAATGTAGCGATGTTGATAAATCAAAGCCTCTGTCGCCTAGTTTTGTAAAAACAGATTTTAAAGCCCAATTTCGACACAGACAGAGGATTTGGTGGAAGTACCGCCCAAGCATATGACATCGAGGCTTCATAAATATGTTTACATTCTCTGTGAAGGAAACGAGTGTCGTTAGACTCTCTCTGCATTACGTTGTGACGTGGCTTTTTTTCCTCTGAGAAGAGTAAAGGGCTGAAAACGAGGCTATGAGCTTGTTGTAGTAGGTCTGCTCTTTTCATACTATAGGCATTAGACTCAGCTGTGCATGTAAATGCAGCTCTATAATGAACTCACGTGACTTGCGGTTGACGCGGGAGCGCCTCCTTTCGCGCGGCTGCGCCCGCTGGCCGGGCCCCTGAGTGGCCGACCGCACGATCCTCTCCATGATGTCGTCGGCCGTGTCATCGGCGCAGCAGCTCAGCGGGTCGTCCGTGGACGCCGTGCACCACGGAGGAACCCGCGCTGCATGAGGCCACAGGAACATCACATGTCACCATTATTTGAAAAGAAAAGAAAAGAAGGCCCAGGCCGTGGCGTAACGGTCTGGGCACCGGACTGGTAATCCAGTCGCAGTGTGCCGCGAGTTCGACTCCCGAGCCCGACACGGCCTTTACTGCATGTCATCCCCCCATCTCTCTCCCGTTTCCTGTCAGTCTACTGTCTGTCCCTTCAAAAATCAATGAAAAGGCATAAGCCGAAAAGAAAAAAAAATCTTAAAAAAAAAAAAAAAAAAAAGAAAAGAAAAGAATTATCGCGATAATGTATACATGATTAAAACTTAAAATAGCACTTTTGTTTGCATAATAGCGTCCCTATTCTGGGGTTGTGAACGTTCCCCCCGAAAGATCTAGATCGGCTATTTTCGCCGAATTGTTTTTCTGTAGAGGGAAATAAGAGCGTACCAAATAGGTATGACAGAGGACAATTTCACGATAGATTATTGTAAGCTATTTTTATCACGATAAACAATAATGATTATTATATGCTTGAAAGTGACTAACCTCTGGTGCTGTTGGCTCTGGTGCGCGAGCGCAGACCCGGCACGGTGGAGCTGCCGCTGTCGGGGCTGAGCAGGCTGCTCTTCAACACTGCCTTCATGTTCTCATGCTCGGCCACGTCCTCTGCACACTGGAGCCCCTGAGGATGCACCTCCTGGCCCTCGGAGGAGGAGGAGGCTCCGGCGAACTTACCGTTCTGTAGGAACAGAGTTGGGTAGGAGAGAGGGAGACGAGAAGGGAGAGCGGAGGAGAGGAGAGGAGACACAAAGGAGATCCATGAATGACCTTCTTATTTTCTCTACTGATGCATTTACAACTACGAGAAGGGGGGAAGCGGTGGACACACCCCATCACGGCTCTGAAAGACAAGCAGATGTCCTGAGCCTTTTAACCACACGGAGAGTCAGGTTCGTTGTCACACAGACCACTGGTCTGGTCCCCAGGCGAAGTAGTAACAGTTTCAAAGTGAAGTTATACCACTCCAGATGAAAGTCTGTGTAAATACATTTAGCCGGTGTCAGGCAGAGACCTCTTAGTAGCAGAAGTAGCAGATCTACACTGCCCTCCAAAGCCAAAGTGCAGTAACCACAGGAACAAAAATGGGCCAATATTGGGTTTAAAAGTGTTTCAACTGGTCAGCCAAATGAGATATCGGCAAATAAGTGATCTTACACTAATTGTTGATAACATAACATAACATTGATTTATCAACATAAATTATGTTCTTGAGGTAATTTATTGTTTATCCCACAAAATCACAAAGGCTAATTTGGGATACACAAATAAGTCGGTGAGTCCAAAAACGTAGTTACTGCACTTGACATAATGAGGTTTCCACCTGAAAGAGACTACACAGGTTAATAAACAAAACAAAACAAAAAAACATTAATTTAGACATTCCTGTGTATGTTTCTTGTCTCCAAATACAAAGTGTGAGTTTTGTTAGTTAGGTAATTTGCGTTACCAAGACAAGAGGGTGCATTCCATGTGGTCTGAAAACAAGTGTGAGTCATGTTAAGTAAGATGATCCCAGACAAGAGATGGACCTCTAGATCCCCCCCGAGGTCTATTACCCACGATTCATTTCTAGCAGGAAGTAGTGATGTGCTGATTGAGACCGACCAACCGACCGCCCTGACGGCTGCTGCTGCTTTGAATTAACACTTCCTTGTACTTCATGGTGGAAGAAGTGCTCTTATTTTAGGTTCTATTTTTGTTTTCTCACTTAAAAATACTGTAACGCAAGTAAAAGGCCGGTATTCAAATGTTTTAGTTGAGTAAAAAGTACAGTGGTATGTTTTCTAAATCGGCAAAGCAACTTGTATTACTGAAGTTTTCAAAAAAACAAAGGCCGGTGCAATGCTTGCCTCCGAGATGTAGCAGAAGTATAAATTCATGAAAAATTGACCTAACCAAGCAAGTACAGTGTGTAAATAAATGTACCTCAAAGCGTGTACTTAAGTACAGTACTTGAGTAATACAACACAGCGTTGTTTTCCACACAGGCACACTGCTCACTCAACAGTGTCTCTCTCTTATCTGTCCACTCTCTCGTCTCCGTGGGGTCCTTCCTTCCTTCCGCATTCACTAACCTGTCAGTCTTACTAATGGATCCAGCGTCTGTTAACCCGTTCAATCTGGGACAGCGTAGTTCGTTCATATAGCAGCACAATCATTTCAACCACTTCAAACCATTAGTATTACACTATGAAAATGTGTGAAAATCTCTGGTGAAAAAAAAATTGTGGGGTCCTTGACATGAAAACGTTTGAGAACCACTGATATAGCGACAGGCATTTTACAGAAAACTGTTAGGAATTAGAATACACACACGCACACGCACACACACACACACACACACACACACACACACACACACACACACACACACACACACACACACACACACACACACACACACACACACACACACACACACACACACACACACACACACACATTGTGGTTGAGGATTAAACATAGTAGTAAACCCATCAATCAATCAGACCACCTGTTAACAGAACTTGCCAGTCAGGTTCAAGTACAACACACACACACACACGTGCATGGCCGTGCGTGCAGACTGCACACACACACACACACACGCACGGCCGTGCGTGCACACACACATTCGGTGACAGTCACCCCTACCTCCAGTTCATCTTCGTCCTCACTCTACCGAGGACAGAACGGAGAAAGAGGAAATAAAAGACAGCAGGAAGACAGAGGAAGGGAACAACATTCAATTAAAAAGAAAAGTAGAATGACGTACAGGAGGATAGACAGATCATTTCTTTGAACCTCCTCAACTCAAAGAGTCAAGCACTGTATGAAACACATCTTTTCAATGTCGGCACTAGTGGTGCAACAGTTACTACCGATAATTGATTCAATATTTTATTTATAAATGTGCCACCATGACCATGTAATGTGTTGTGACCTTGTAGATCGGCTATTTTTGCACGACACTGTTGTACGATTTAGTCTAATTCAGGTGATTAATCACACTATTGGATTTAGTCAATTCTAATAAATCAATTAAAATGTGTTATTGGCGATTCGTTGATATACAAAATAACATAGTCTCTGTCGGGTGGAGACCCCATACTGTATGTCCAAAAGTGTTACTTTTCAGGATTCAAATGTGTGTGGACAAGGTTTCTGCCCGACAGCAACAATTTATATATATTAAAAAAAACTGTACTCCTTGATTATTCAATTAATAAGTGACCGATAAGCTACTAAGAATACAATGGATAGCTGCCTGCAAGGACAAGGGGGGGGTGGCCACTGACAGTAAGAGGAGACACGGCGTGGCTCTGGGGGATGTTATTCCACTGACAGTAAGAGGAGACACGGCGTGGCTCTGGGGGATGTTATTCCAGCTACAGGGACCTGACAGTAAGAGGAGACACGCGTGGCTCTGGGGGATGTTATTCCACTGACAGTAAGAGGAGACACGGCGTGGCTCTGGGGGATGTTATTCCACTGACAGTAAGAGGAGACACGGCGTGGCTCTGGGGGATGTTATTCCAGCTACAGGGACCAGACAGTAAGAGGAGACACGGCGTGGCTCTGGGGGATGTTATTCCAGCTACAGGGACCTGACAGTAAGAGGAGACACGGCGTGGCTCTGGGGGATGTTATTCCAGCTACAGGGACCTGCAAAGGTTTGAATTCTCACACAGTGATTCAATTAGGTTCCCCTTGAACTGCAAGGGGGCCCCCGCTGGGGAGCGGCAGGCTCCGCTGGGTTTAAGGGATTATTTTAATCACACAGGGAGGCAGTGGTGGAAAGTAACTAAGTACATTTACTCACGTACTAGATTTTGATGTCTTTTTTTGTGTAGTATTTCCAATTTTCAATACTTCTAGTCCGCTACATCTCGGATTCAAATATTGTACTTTTACTCCACTACATGTATTTGAAAACATAGTTTGTAGATTTTGATTATTGTCACAGAACATATACATTAACCACTTCATTTCAGCGATCTAATTAGAAAATAGCCGATCTACAACCTTGCACATTGTGAGTTTGTAGATCTGGGACATTCTGCACAATGAGTACTTTTACTTTTGGTCCTATACAGTAAGTACATTTTGAATTCTGGACTTTTACTTGTAACAGAGTATTTCCATATTGCAGTAGTGGCAGTAAAACATGTGAGTACTATGTCCACCATTTCCTTGTTCCAGTACAGCCTGCTGCTGCTCCTGTGGACAGACTGCCACACTGAAAACAAGCTCCAGGACTGTTGTTACAGTAACCCACTATGACTATATGCAGGGAGCATGCTCTGATGTCACTGCATATGTATGTGGATGTGTCTGAAAGAGGAAAAGTAATGGACTGTCCCCGGTCAAGTCCAGCTAGCGCAAAGAGGGAAGGAAAATCACGGTGAGATCGGGGGAAAATTGGGAGATTTAAGCGGTTGCCAAAGATATTAGAATTCAGGTTGCTCCACACAGTAATTGGAAGAGTGCATTAGAAGTTGAAGGAAGACATTGGGGATCAGCAGGGGGTGAACTGGAAAAAGTGTCAGTATTCAGCATTTAGAATCCTTTTTGCCAAATGAATAGTCAGTCACGTAGTTATGTTGACCACAGAGCC
The DNA here is from genome assembly GCF_964188405.1 of Protomyctophum parallelum. NCBI lineage: Eukaryota > Metazoa > Chordata > Actinopteri > Myctophiformes > Myctophidae > Protomyctophum > Protomyctophum parallelum. The sequence continues at coordinate 28,650,406 of NC_139698.1, read as the reverse complement.
ACTGTCATTATGGCAAGCTTCTAAATCTGCCTTTTTGACAGAGATGAGACGAGGCGTGTGAAGTAGGCTTCAGTCACATCTAGGACTGTCACAATTATTACTTTATAATTATACTCGCCTAATCGCAATTATATGAGGTGATTATGACGATAATTGTTTTTATATAAACGTCATAATCATTTCCATATTGAAAAACGCTATTTTCAAACATTTTCAAAAATAGTGAAAATAATACCGTAGTTTATCTACAAGCTCAAAATGTGTCACGATGTGACGTGTTTTGAGCTTGAAGATCGTCTATTTCCACTATTCATGTGTTATTTTAAGATCAATTATTAAATTCTGCAAGTTATATATCTCTCCTGTGCACCTTTTGTTTACGAAGCCTAAAGGCCGAACAGAAATCGAACCGAATTCCAATGTTCAACGACTGTAACGTGTTCAAATCGCAATGAATTATAGCGACAATGAATTGGTCCAGTGGAGATGATCTTCATGGTGACAGCTCTACTTACATCTGTGATCATCTTCCCGCGGGTCTTGTTCCTCTCTCGGTGGTTGGCGCGCTTCTGTTTCTGCTGCAGCACGCGCTCCCGCGTGGTGCGGTACTCCAGCGCAAACTCGCTCAGGATCTTGCTGAAGCGATGGACGCTCACGTCGCGCACGGCATACGTGGGATGGCCCAGGAACAGCAGGAAGGCGTGGAACCTGGAGGGGAAACAACAACGGCGTCATAAACAGGGCTGTCACGATTAAACATTATAACATACAGAACATACAGTATGACCAATATCCATTATGTCCAACATAAGTTGTAACACTTCATAAACACAACTTGCGCAGGGCAGATATGACACATAACTATATAAATTACCGGACTATAAAGCGCACCTGAATATAAGCCGCACCAGCTACATTTCGGGGAAAAAACTAATGTGTACATATACAAGCCGCACTGGACTATAAACCGCTATAAGACGTGGACCGGCCATAGAGACAGATTTAGAAGGTCCCCTGGTGGCTGTTAGCTGTAAAAATCCATAGATTAGCAGCACCGTTCAAAGCATGGGAAAAAAGTATCGGTTTATAGTCCGGAAATTACGGTAATAATACCGTAGAGTGTAGGGGGTTTGATGAGGTCAAATCAACATATGGAATGTCAGAACAGGTCAGCTCCTTATATGGAGATCTAAGGGTGGCAGCGTCTTGAGTGTAAAGGGTTTGATGAGGGCCCAGGTAGGGCCTTAATTTTCGGGCCTGTTGAGAACTCTACTAATAAGGTTGGGGCATGTAGAATTTGAATGGAGAGGTATAAGTCAAAAGGGAGACATCGTAGAGGAAGGGCGATTGGGGAGGGATCAATATATGGAATGTCAGAACAGGTCAGCTCCATATATGGAGATCTAAGGGTTTGAGGTCAGATGTAGAGTTGCTGGCCGGCTCCATATAAGCAGATGTAGGTGATGATACAATCTTCTCCATGTATGGCTATCCAGGGTTTGATGAGGTCAGTGTCGTGATCTTCATATATGGAGGCGGCCATATATGGTAGCGTGACGTGTCATGAGGCGTGACCATATATGGAAGCGTGACACAAGGCGTGACGTGACACGGCAGGAAATGCAGGTTTTCATAGTAAACTGCAATTAATGTACCGTTTTAAAATCAGAAATAGCCGATCGACAAGCCTACAACACGTCACATTATCATCATTACTATTAAAGAAAACATACCGGCCCAGGCCGTAGCGTAACGGTCTGGGCACGGGACTGGTAATCCAGTCGCAGTGTGCCGCGGGTTCGACTCCCGGACCCGACACGGCCTTTACTGCATGTCATCCCCCCATCTCTCTCCCGTTTCCTGTCAGCCTACTGTCTGTCCCTTCAAAAATCAATAAAAGGCGTAAGCCGCAAAAAAATATCTTAAAAAAAAAGAAGAAAAAAAAAGAAAACATACCTATTGATTATTCTACGATGTACAATCTTCAGGATGATGATCCTCTCTGCACAGTCCTTGAGGAAGTCGGACATCTTCTGCTTCAGTGCCGGCTTCATCTCGTGTTTGGCGATGACCTTGAGGTGGTCCCAGGACGCCTTGCACCGTCGCTCCATCTGGGCCAGATTGTCCTGCAGCTGGTCAAAGTCCACCTGCATGGGACAGTGTGATTGGATGTCACCTCAGACCACTGTTGTACAAGTCATCCATTCATATTGAATACCACTGTGTGTGTACACACTAGTAGCTGTGACTGTACTACTACTGCTGATACTTATAGCAGTGGTGCAGGTGGGGCTGACCTTGGATGAGCGAGTGATGGCTCCTATCTCGGAGTATAGGTCGGAGCTCTCTGGGAACTTCTCCACCACGATGGCACAGGCGTGATGGAGCAGGGACTGCTTGTGGACCGTGTCCTTCACCTCCGGAACCTTCTCCAGGTAGCTCAGCTCAAAGCCTTTCGCCTGCACAAACACACAGCGTCTCTGCTCAGTTCAAAGCCATTTTGGGCGGGAAGCCCTTTTGGTGTTAGCATTAATGTTATGCTTTAGCTATTGAAAAATAGCAGATCTACAAGCTCATAGCGCGCCACCGAGTGGCGCGCTATGAGCTTGTAGGTCTGCTATTTTTGAAAAATCGAAGAACGACTGACATAGAAACATAGCTTTTTCAGAAAACTGTCAGGATGTAGAAGACATTTTTAGAATCTGATCTCAGGTCAAAATGGGTTAAAGCACTTCACCTGCTCGGGGCTCGGTTCAAGGAGCTCCTGATATCCGTTAGGCCGTGGAAGCAACCCTTTTTTTCACCCAGTGTCAATTATCTAATCAATCCTGGGCGCTATACACTCCCTCTGCCAACCTGGAGGAGAGCAATGGATCGACCTCATGCTTCCTTCTATGCGTGAGGAGTGCAAGCAGCTTCTTTTCACTTGAAAGGGGGGAGTTTCCCCGTTTGGACATAACACGTTGAAGGACACTTAAAATATTATTATTAATATAATTCCAGGGTCCCTCAAGGCTCTAATGCTAGTGTCTTAAAAGCTTTATCCACAATACGGATGCTGGGGTTTATGTGGTTAATAAAGGATAGTTATGGCTCTGTCAATCTAAGGGTGGGTTGCATCAACAAGGATTAAATTAAGCATAGTTTATGGCTAATCAAGGATTTCGGGAAATAGGTTTTTACATTAATTTGAGTTGTGTTGCAATGCTTAAATTTCGACAAAATCAGTGATCAAAACCTTGACCCGTGATTAATTTTGATTGTCCGCCATAATGGATTGGCCAGTGCAAATAAACAACATTACTCTCTAGAGAATATTCATGCATTGCTTGTTTCTTCTCTTTCTTCCCTCTGTAGCTTGTTCACAATGTTCAGCCAAGGAATACATGATTCAAACTAGTCTAGTGTCTAGTTTAATTGTGGGCCTGATTGTCTTTTATTTATTTCTTATTATGGGTTCTTTGTTGACTGTACCGCCGCCTTGAAAACGTAAAACTCTCAGGGTTGAGTTTCCATATTTTCCATTGAGGAACTCGACTCGGTTTTCTTCAGTCCATTTGACATTGTGTTGCCATGTTGGAAGTTTTAATAGTTAAAATTATCTCCTTGAAAAAGAGAAAGGCAAGCACTCGCGTTAACTCGTGTTAATTTCGTCGACTAAAACTATGACGAAATTTTTTTCACTGACAAAAACAAAATAAAAACGAACTATATGATGAGGACTAAAACTAAATATGTTGCCAACTTCGGGTCCGTGTCATTAGTATGACGGCTCGTTATTCTGACATAACCCTAACCATAACCATGGTTATCACAGACACTTGAGTGTCAGCCATTACATTTAGGCGAAAAAACCAACTGTAGACTTAGTCTTACGATATTAGACTAAATCTAAAACATTTTAGATGACTAAATGAAATTTTAGTCCAAAGACTATAACTATGAGAGATTATGAGAGTGTACTGTACACATGTAAATTAAGAGGATTTTACATAATTATGGAGATAAAACATTATAATCTCTTATCTCCATATTCTAAGTTTTGAAAATGTGAGGTTTCCACCTACAGACACGATATCAAGACTAGAACAGAGTTTAGTATTGCTCAGCAGATATACAGTATGCTGGACATGGCTTCAACCCACCCGGCCACCCGTCAGCAAACTTCTCAATGTGCAACGAATGACTACATAAATAAACTGCAGGCCCTAAATTACACTTCCTTTTTCTTGGCGGGGGTCAGAGATATGCAACAACCACGCAACTAAATTACAGGACAACGCTATCATTACGGAGAGCGAGAGAGAGAGAGCAAACATATCTTTAAAAAGAGAGAGAGAGAGAGAGAGAGAGAGGAGGGGGTATTGAGCAGTGATTTCTCTCCATTAAGGCTGTGATTATCACAAACCACAATCAACTGCAGAGCCCTAGCTGACGATGGTTGTGTTTCGCTACAGCATCAAAGGAGAGCTGTAACAACAGGAGCCTCTTTGTTCTTATACTGTAAGAAGTAGAAACGCCACCATTATTATTTATGGGAACGTGTTGTTGTTTGGATGCCGACCGAGGCCGAGGCCGCGCTGCATGTGCTTCTCTCACTCTGCATGTTTGGCTCTAATAGCATCCCCAAGGACACACGCACGCACGCACGCACGCACACGCATGCATGCACAGTTGCACACTCACCCACAGACACAAGGACACACGCACGCACACGAATGCACGCACACTCACCCACAAACATGCACGCACGCACACATACAGTCTCACACACACACGAGCCTACACAGTACACACACAAGCCTACACAGTACAGACACATGCGCGCGCGCACACACACACACACACACACACACACACACACACACACACACACACACACACACACACACACAAAGAGAAGACTCCTTGTCTTCTCACAAAGAGGAGACTCCTTGTCTTCTGCACCGTCAAACCCTTAGCGTTAATGTGACTGAGTGTTCAAATGGACCTTAACTAACCTTTAAGGGCCCAAATAACACGCAGGATTTAACCAGTGTGATATGTCTCAGACAGACAGACAGACAGACAGACAGACAGACAGACAGACAGACAGACAGACAGACAGACAGACAGACAGACAGACAGACAGACAGACAGACAGACAGACAGACAGAAGGGGGCTCAGACATTCTGTGAGCACATAGCACATTCTTTTATACATACAGACACTGCACTGTTATCCCTGCCAAATAAATATGGTAAGGGATGAGAGAGAGAGAGACAGACAGACAGACAGACAGACAGACAGATCAGATCAGATATGTTCCATCCATCTGTGTATAAATCAGACATTTACTCACATTGGTGCCGTTGAGGAAGTTGCCGATGGCCAGCAGCGTAGCCAGGATGTAGCCTAGCGTCTTGTTCTTCTCTAATTGGTCCATCCCTTCCTTCAGGTCCTGGAGAGGCTCCGCCACTTCCTGTGTCCAAATAGCCATACCTTTAACATCAGGTTAAACCCTTCCTGTTGTCCAAATATAGCCATACCTTTAACATCAGGTTAAACCCTTCCTGTTGTCCAAATATAGCCATACCTTTAACATCAGGTTAAACCCTTCCTGTTGTCCAAATATAGCCATACCTTTAACATCAGGTTAAACCCTTCCTGTTGTCCAAATATAGCCATACCTTTAACATCAGGTTAAACCCTTCCTGTTGTCCAAATATAGCCATACCTTTAACATCAGGTTAAACCCTTCCTGTTGTCCAAATATAGCCATACCTTTAACATCAGGTTAAACCCTTCCTGTTGTCCAAATATAGCCATACCTTTAACATCAGGTTAAACCCTTCCTGTTGTCCAAATATAGCCATACCTTTAACATCAGGTTAAACCCTTCCTGTTGTCCAAATATAGCCATACCTTTAACATCAGGTTAAACCCTTCCTGTTGTCCAAATATAGCCATACCTTTAACATCAGGTTAAACCCTTCGGCCCAGATTTTGAAGATCCGTTTTACAATGGGGTAATACATAAATTGCCCTCGCTCTGCGCACAATGGTATTATGAAAGGCATATCAGCCCGTGTTGAACGCACACACATATGGCATACGGCGTTCCTGAATATTTTAGCATTGTGGGAGTGTCCATATGTTAATTATTTTCGCTTTGCGCAATTTGCTATTAAGCCCCTTGACCTAAAGACACTCAGCGCATAACGATTAGACGTGGGTCTGACCACCTCATAAACGCAACAAGCACTGTTTGATTTTACACTTGAGCGGCTCTGGGAGGCTGCTAGAGTGTTGCCATGTCTGTTTATTATAAGCGGCTTCTTTTTCTGTAAAGTTGCTTGTAAATATTGTTAGTTGTACTATTTTGTGGTTGCTTTTCTTGTTTCTAAAGTGGTTATTTGGGCTTTTCTCCTAATGTTGTTTAAACCAGTGATCCTCACACAGCACATTCCCATGTCAAGGATCCCCAGATGAATGCATTTGCCCAACTAAGGACGGCTAATCCAAAAATTAAATAAAATAATTCCAAGATTACTTTTGAAAATAGCAGATCTATACCAGCTCACAATGCATCACATTCATTCATTAAAACTATGAACTCTGACTGAAGGGGGATATATATAATGATCATTATAACAATGTGCAAGAACATATTTAAAAATAAGGAAGAACTTTATATTTGTGGACAATCAAAATATGTTTTTTTATTTTAATGTGGTGTCATTAAAATTAATCTGGATATGGCAGACTTACTATCTAGAAAATAAAAACATGGCACTTAATTTAAAATAGGTTGCAGACCCCTGTTATATGCGCTTATTTTTATAGACCTATTTACTTGTTTCTATGAGACATGGCAACAGCCTTTTTTTTGTCTTTTTTTTGTCTTTCATTTCTCAACCTTAAAAATAAATAAAAACATCTCCATAATCCTTGGGAAGTTTGCTTTCATATGCTGTATCACACCCGATTCAAGTCTTCTTCAATAAAATGCTACGAGCGAAGACCTATACCATCGGGGCCATAGGCACACCATTAAGCAGCAACATTCAACTCATTCCTTCATCATGACTTGAATGAAATAAAATATAATAAACGTTATTTTACTGGTGTTTTTCAATAGAAACAAATTATTTTGAGGCATAAAGGTGACAGCATGCAGTGCAATAGGAATAATTAACGCAAATGTGACAAAGTCATGTCATGTCTTCTATGGTGCCAGCCTGAAGAAATGTAATACCACGATCCCCAAAGTGCGCATTCCGTATGTAACATGTATTCATTCATATATCAGCTGACTGGTAAAGAGAATAGTACGGACATGTTGATTGGGTACGTCTCAAACACGCCTTAAACACACCCATGACTAATTCAAGGCCGTTTTGCGCACTCCACGGGGTGTCAAAAGCGCTTCTTAACATGCCCAAAATTGCAATATGACATACCACACGCCCCCAGCTCATAAAACTGTAATATGATTAGTAATATTATTTGAAGTCCTTAATGGCACCCTTCCTGTGGTCCAACTCCAAATATAGCCATACCTTTAACATCAGGTTAAACCCTTCCTGTTGTCCAACTCCAAATATAGCCATACCTTTAACATCAGGTTAAACCCTTCCTGTTGTCCAAATATAATCACACCATTACCATTAGATTAAACCCTACTTCCTGTTGTCCAAATATAGTCATACCGTTACCATTAGATTTAACCCATCCTACTTCCTATGTCCAAATAAGAGTGTAGAGTAGGAGAGTAGCGACACGCTCTGAAGCGGGTACGGGCTATAGTTCCAAACATTGCTCCTATGACTGGAACTATCCCATTGAGATAAAATGAGCACACAATGAGCATGCCATTGTTACAATATATGGGATTCAACGCTAGTGTCACCACTCTCTTATTATATTACTCTGGTCCAAATATAGTCAGACGTGTTCCATTAGATTAAACTCTACTTCCTGTGTCCTAATTCAGTCATGTGTTCCATTAGAGTCAACCCAGACGCAGACTGGCAACATCCTCACTACGTCTGGGTTTAGAATGCAGCTCATGTTTTTGTTCAATAATAATAAAAGTATGATAAGCTCCATTTATACGGTCCGTTTCATTCGCATATGTTATTATAACCCAAATGCTGTTTGCTTTTGACTTTATAATTGTGATTTATGTGTTTATCAGTTTAATTTCAATTTTGGATTATGGTTTTATTGTGGTTTTCATGTGGTTATGTTTTATTTTTTATTTTCTTTATGCCGTTTGGTCATCTGCCTAGATTGAAAGGCGCTTTGGGTCAACTCCTCTGTAGTGCCTCCTTTGAGGCACTACATTGTTCTCTCTACTCTCCATTTTTGGAGAGTAGAGAGAGTTTAGTTTTTGAGTTTAATAAAGGTTTATTAAGTTTATTATTGTTTATTGATTACAGTCCATGCTTACTCTACTTATACCGAACTCGCACACTTGTATGTCACTCTAGACATAACTAGGCATTTAGGCACTTTAGGCATTTAGCCTGCTATGCCTAAACTTTAATAATTGGAGTAATGGAGGTGCGAGATAAAGGTAAATGGTACGTTTATGTAGGCCTAGCACTTTCATACATAGCTTTAAAATGTGCATTCCATTCACCCATTCATACACAGACGGCGGAGGAAACCATGCAAGGTACCAGCCTGCTCATCGGGAGCATTAGGGGTTCAGTGTCTTGCTCAAAAAGGACACTTCAACACTAACCCATGGGGGGAACCCGGGATCGAATTGAGAACCTCTTGTATCCCAACTCAGCTCAACCTCCTGAGCCACTGCCATCCCTGTTTATAAACGGCACGTCGTTTTCTGTTTCCTCCTCCGATTTTGAAATTCTTTAGCTTTTTACCAAATGTTCTCCTCAATTTAGTCATGATAATTGCTTCCTCCACACACACATTTGTGTGTCGTCACTGCTGGTGTATCCTACTACTGAATCACCTGCCAGTGAGGAGCCCTCACCGGGAGGACATAGAGCCTCCCTCCCAACACTCCCACGGGCTGACAGCCTGTAGGTACAGTGACAAATACCACCCTCCCCGCACGGCCTTCCCTGCCCCGAACACGGGCCCAATTGTGTTCATAATATGGATGCTCGACAATCCCGGAAGGACAGGTTTTGCCACGGAGTGAGCCGCGCCAGAGAGGGGAAAGCGGAGGGAAAGGCGTCCTCCCTCACCTTCTCGATCAGCTCGTAGTCCATCTTGAAGGCCCACAGCTGCAGGCGGGCGGACAGCTCGCTGATGGAGGACAGCATGAGGAGGAACTGCTCGGCGCTGCCCAGGGGGACGTCAGGGCTGAGCAGCTGGGCCTCCTGGATCCTCTGCTTCTCCTCCTCGCTGGGGATCATCGTCAGGATTTTCTGCAGAGAAGAGGAGGACGGATGAGTATAGGGAACGGACAGGGATGTACAGTAACGTACATTTACATAGTGAAGTACATTTACTACATTTACTGTACTTACTACCACATTTTGAGAATTGAAAATAGCCAGAAATTTGACGGGAGTACTTTTACTTTTGGTACTTTGAGTACATTCTGATGCCAAATGTACTTTTACTCAAGTACATTTTAAATTCCGGACTTTGACTTTTAACAGATAATGTCTACAATGCAGTATTGATACTTTTACCCACCACTGGGAATGGAGAAGGGAGAGGGACAGAAGAGAGAGAAAGAGAGAGGGGGGAGGGTGGCTCTATGGGTCAGTCGATATATCGTTGCTGTCGGGCAGAATTATTTCCATATTCTAACTTGTGTTATTTTCATAAATTAACGCCCTGTACTTGATCATACCACAGTCACACAAAAGCATCAAAAGTAGCAGATCCACAAGCTCAACACTTTCGATCTGCTACTTATTTGGACATAGGATGTTTCCAGCTTTCCACCTGACACAGACGTACCGCGTGAGGTCGCATGGAGCTACAGTGTGTCAGAGAGAGGCGTTAATGGGTGATTTATGCTCGTCCACGCCCCGGCGGTGTTGTGCGTGCGCACGTAGAACAGTGAGCTTGTAGATCTGCGGTTTAACGGTGTGCAACACAGCACACGGCCATTTATAAGTCAGGCTTAAATCACACAGACAAGGGGAGGAGGAGGGGGTTGCTCCCAGCACCGCACGCTCCAACATCCTCAGGTTAATTCAACACCTATGAGACCCTTTAGGGTCTATTGTTTTACACTCTTAAGTTAAATTAACACTCAAGAGTTTCACAGCGTAATCTGCAGCTGTGTGAATTTCATATTTCACACACACACACCCCCCTGTGCAACCTTGCACAACTTCTGAACTTTGTACTCCTCCACACTCTCGCCGGCGAGCGCCGTGCGGAGGCATATACATACTCCTCTATATACGTTAAGAACATTCCCAAGGGAAAGGTATGAAGAGTATGGCTTGTGTAATACCAGGGGGAGGAGGCCATTCATCATCACTATTTGCAGGTCCATACCATTCCTCCACAGGGCTACAGTATTTTTTAAATGACCTGGAAGTATTCGAAATATGTGTTTAATCCTTAATGGCCCTCTTTGATTAATTATATGATATCAGCCAAGAAAGGCCTATAGCTATCCCACTAGGAACACCACAGGACACGTCCGCCGATGCGGCCAACACCAACTAATCGACGCGTTTGTGGAGTGAACCGCATTAGACGTGTATTTTGGTGAGCTGAGTAAATATCTGTTCGAGGCAGCCATGTTGGTTTTGGAGCCAGTGCTGGCTGTAGGAAGCGTTGTTTGCTGGGTCAGCACCACTGGACAGTCTACCGATACAGAGAGGAGGACATTTTTTTTTCTCCCTCTGTCTTTCTCTCGTTTGGATAAATGTGGAGAGGACTGAACAATATGACAGAAAACGGTGGTGCAAGGTTGGGTAAAATTGGCTTAATAGTGCACAAAGAGAGACACGTCCCACGACTCGTCTCTCTCCTGACTTCCAAGCTGCGGAATTCAGTTCTTGTGCTGTAGTCTGAAAACTCACCTCTTCAGACTCTCCTTTTCTCAATACATGATTTATATTAAATATTATATATTTCTTTCTTGACCACAAATATGTTATGCAGATAGGCATGTTGTTGGGTGCATGTGCAAAACTTCCCTACAAAGCCAAAGTGCAGTAACTACATTTTTGGACACCGTGATTTTGGGGGATAAACACTTTAAACAGTTACCTCAAGAACATATTGACAATTAACGTAATATCAATTATTTGACGACCATTTGACTGACCAGTTGAACCACTTTTAAACCCAATATCGGACATTTCTTTCCGTAGTTTGGCTTTGTTGGGCAGAAATATACAGTGACAAAAATACACCAAGGCAGTACTGTGTGGACGCAATCACAGAGCCACATATATTGTCTATGAACGGTCATTGAGCAGTTCTACTCACCTCTATGCCTTCCTTATTCAAAGCGTACTCATCGAAGTTGAGTATGGCCGTCTTGATGGTGCGTGGTGGAGGTAGGACGGTCAGGCCGATGTTGATGGCGTTGCTACGTTTGGAGTCCAGCACGATGATCTCCTGCCGCTTGCCGTCCACCGCCGCTTTCTGTGGACGGAACACAAAGGTTCTGTGAGAGAGAGATCACCCAGCCAGTGTACAGCACACTGTCACATCCTGAGTATTAACCCATTTAGGCCATTTTCATAATTCCCATTACAGGCCTGACATCGAAATTTAGAAAATGTCTTCTAAGTTTTCTGAAATACCTCATGTTTCTGTATCAGTGGTGCTCAATATTTCATGTCAAGGACCCCAAAAATGATATGTAATCGGCCACCAACCTCCATCTGAAAATATGTAGTACCAGGAACCCCTCAGAAGCAAAGATTTGTGTTAATAACATTCGCTCTGAAAGAATATATTCAAAGATTTGTGCCCGTAGCGTGGCACTCAGTGCCACGCTATGAGCTTGTAGATCTCCTATTTTTCATTAAAGCTCCAATAGGAGACTCACTCTTTCCCAGAGCTTTGAGCGTGGTTTTGAGGTTATTATTCTGTGAGGTTGGGGTCAGGGTTAGGCATAATGTTTGTGAGGTTAGAGTAAAAGGACTACGTACTTCACCACTTTTCAACCCCTTCATATCTGTGTCTCATGGAAGGGCAGTTCAGAAACCCGTCCACCGTTTGAAGAGGTTATTGAAGAGGTTATTTCCCAAATGGCGTATGTGCATATGGAGCGGGACTACCTCTTACGCAGAGCTAACCTAGACCTAACCTAGAGGTTCCATTTTGGTCAGAAAGAATCATTGAGCATGTTGGCTCACTGGAAACACTCTGCTACTCTGAGAACCACTGTACACTATGGAACAGAGCCTTCATTAGTATCATCGGTAACACCTGTGAAGGAAGTCGGACGAGGCCCGGAAGTAGTTATTTCCAAAATATCATAATTGGTCTAGAGTAGCTTTAATTTAGTGTACAAAAATGTAACCAAATGGACCCAGAAGAAGGGTCCATTACACTCTCTAGAGAGTTACAAATGAAATGGATAAATGAAAGCTGAAGATTTTGAGGAGGCTTTCACAAACATTGTCCCAGCCAGGGCCAGAACAAGCTTAGATGGAGGTGGGGGTCATTGAGTACATTGTGCCACGAACTTCAGAGAATGTTAAAAAAAGAAAGAAAAAAAAGAACAGGAATGGCTGCATTATTAGAGTATATAATATCATGGGTTATGCAAATATTTTTTAACAACTTCAATTGCGCAACTGACTGGAGGAGCTAATGGCAGAACAGTGATCAAAGTATGAAGATTATAGGGGGGGAAAAACGGCATTAAACATCAAACAACGGTGAAGTACGGACAGAGGGAATGAAAACACAGCTGGAAATTCCACTGGATTCCATCACTCCTCATGCATCTGCCACAGTAAGGTGGACCTACTAGACTTGGCACTAGAGCCTCGACCCATGCCATGCCACAAGTTATAGGTCCCACACACATCAGTGATATTTAGACCCATATGTCGTGCAGTGTGTTTAAAAAACGTTGATATAATTAAAGTTTGTATTTCAGAACGTGCAACTATTTCTTGTTCTTTTACATTTTGGAAAACGTTTTTAAATGTTTGTCTATAATCAGTATTAATCACATGCCCAAAATAGTGACTCCAAGTCAAAAGTGGCTTGGAGTCACATGAGCTGCATAATTGCAGATAGAGGGTCTGTGTCTCTCTCTGGCCCCTTTTCCACCAAAATAACTTTGGCTCTAGGACTGGTTCCGTTCTTTATTCTTTTATGATGGTTTATATCACATCTGCATCCAACCTGAATAGTGACACGCCCACTTTGGTTCCCACCCAAGAATAAGTATTTTTTGGTTCCAACTACCCCAAAATGCCAAAATACCCAAAACGTAGAATATTTTTGTTATCGTTCCTTGGATAAGATTTTGTCCAAAATTCCATGCTATATCGATGTGGTACCATTAGGAGAGAGATAACAGGCAAACATTGATCAAAATAACAATTATCCTACATTCACTAATTGTGTAGACTTCTTATAAATTACGGTAAGTAATGCAGATGTTTAACAATAATTGAAGAGTTAAAGATCGATAAGGGTCCATTCGGTTCTATTTTACACTCTCAAGAGTTAAAGGATCCATTCGGTTACCAACACTCCATTATTTAGCTTCATGGGGACCACCTGGAACCCCCTCAAGGACCACTGGTTGAGAAGGAAGGACTGATCTAGGAGCAGCAGCAATGTGTTTCACATGGCCTGTATCCATCCTCACACTGCAGTGGAGCTGCATGCATGCATGCATCTGCAGCAATGTGTTTCACATGGCCTGCATTCCTCTGCTGGGTGAGAGGAGAGGTGACGGGGCCTGGTGTGTATGCTCGGCTCCAGTGCACGCGCACGCACATGCACGCGCACACACACATCTCTGGCTGCACGGCTGCACGTGTTTGGGGGGGGGGGGTCCTGTCTTTGAATAGTGTGCAGATATACCCATGAAGCTGAATACAATCTCACGTCTAAAACAGTTTTGTTTCAAATCTGCCACAGCGTGAACTCTATTTGGACCACTTCAATTACTCTGAAAACTTGAAATAACTAATGACTGAAAATAGACGATCTACACGCTTACATCGTGGCGTGCTGTGCTGTGACACCGTACAGCTACTTTGGTGCTTTCGTGTGGCGCTGTAGTGTGATCAAGTAGGGCGTTGATTTACAAAAAAGTGTAGAATATGGAGAGATGAGAGGTTTCTGCCCAAATCTATGGAACCCAAAGTCATTGACCGAGTCTGACAGAGAGTGTGAATGTGTACTGTACCTTGGTGACGGGCAGCTCCTTGGACTTGGACTCAAAGAGCTGCTCCAGCTTGGACGTGTCCAGCTTGACGGGCTCCAGCCGCGACCACAGGGACTCCTTGCAGCGCCGCGGGGCGCCGCTCTTGCACTGCCAGTCCAGCGGCCGCACCTCGTTCCAGAACAGGCGGATGGTCTTCTTCTTCTTCTGGAAGAGCGGCGAGGAGGAGCCCTCCCCTCCGCCGACCCCTCGGCTCAGCTGGGGGGACGGCGGCGGCGGGAAGGGCGCCATGAACGGAGGGGGCGGCGGCATGGCGGGGGGCGGCGGCAGGCACCCTCCCCCAAACAGGAGGGACGGGAGCGGGGGGAGGGGAGGGGGCGGCGGCAGCTGCTGCTGCTGGCCGGAGCCCAGCAGCATCACGCTGTCCAGGTCCAGGATGTCGTCGTCGTCCTCCTCGCCCAGGTCGGTGAAGTCCATCTCCTTGATGCGCAGCTCGCGCGGCGCCGCCAGCAGCTGGTCCCAGATGTGGTCCGACTCCTTCTTGGGCGGCTGGGGTGACGAGGCGCGGGGCTGAGGCTGCTGCTGCTGCTGCTCTTTGGGGGAGCAGTTGGGCTCGAACTCCTGCGGCGACGTCAGGCCCTTCACCAGGTGTCCGAACTTCTCAGCCACCGCCCGCACGTTGCCCTGGTTGTCCAGGTGCCCCACCTGTGTAGGTACGATTTAAGCGTTATTTATCGTCGTTTTTCGCGATGGAAAAATGAAGCACTTTTTACTTAAGTACATTTTGAATTCCAGACAAGTTCTACATTGAAGTATTGATACTTTCACTTGAGTAAAACAATCGAGTACTATTTTCCACCACTGTCCCCCGACTCCCACCTCCATCTTCTTGACGCTGTCCTCCCGGGCCTGCCGGTGAGCCTCCAGCGTGCAGATCCTGCTGGCCAGGCTGGTGACCTCCGTCGTCTCCTTCCTCTCGCCGCCGTCCTCCTCCTCCTCTGTGCATTTCTTCTCCCTCTCCGACTCGGCCAGCTTTCCTTCCCCGTCCTCGCCGCCGGAGGAGGCCTTCTGGGCGTACAGCATGTCCAGCATGAAGCGCTTGTTGTTCAGGATGGTGCCGTTGGCGTCCTCCGCGCACTGCGTCCACTGACCTGTCGATTAAAGGGGACAAACAGGTCGGATTTTAACCACAGGGATACAAAGACATTTATCATGCCAAGGAACCACAAATAGTCATAGCCTCTGTCTGCCTATATATGATACAGTACAGTATATGTTGATGCTTGATCAAGTAGGGCAGAGAGCGTTAATTTATGGAAAAACAACACAAAGAAGTTAAAATATGGAGATAAGAGGTTTCTGCCTGACAGCAACGTTATTCTGCTCTCAGAAAGTAGGCAGTATTTAACATCGGATATGTAATGACTTTCAGGGGAAGACAAACAACAAGTAAAGCACGGCTCCCACCTGCTTCAATGTCATTGGTCGGTTTGTCCTCTCGCGCCTCCCTCTCGTCATTGGTCAGCTTGTCCTCTCGCTCCTCCCTCTCCAGGGTGCTGCTGGCCGAGGAGATGCTGGACGCCGAGCAGTTGTCCTTCTCGTTCACCTATAGGGACGGGACCATAGTCGTTAACGTTTATCGTGATAGAAACCTTTGTCCGTCATACACTGTCTGGGATCAATTCACCTTTGCCGAGCTGCATTATCCGATACCACTTAAACCCTGTATACGTAATTGCTAAAATACTTAATACTTAATACAGTCTTTTATTCACACTCTATACCAAATGTCTTTGCCAAAATAGCAGTTCTACAAGCTCACAATGCATTGTAGATCTGCTATTTTTGGCAAACGTCCTTGCCCATAATGTTTTTAAGAGTTTAAGCACAATTTCATTATCGCGATATCCCGAATCACAATTATTTTTCGCCACAATAATTGTGACATGTAATCTTCATATGGTCCCATTCCCCACGTTCACCTCCTCGTTCTGGCGCTCCTTCTCACTGAGGAGCACGCTCTCCTCCATGGGCTGCTCCTCCTCTTCCTCCTCCAGCTCCACCATCTCCACCTCCTCTCCCTCTTCTTCCGACCCTCCTATAACCGTCACCACCTCCTCCGTCACCTCCACCACCTCCACTACCTAAAATAAGTAAATTAAATAAAAACACGGTGAAGCAGCTTTCTGCTTAAACGGACCGACGGCTTGGAATAAACGGCTCAAGACCTATTTCTTCACTCTTGCTTTTTGTTGAGTTTTTAAATCTCTGTGTTGTTATTCATGTACTCGCTGTTTGGCCTCATTCGCTTTCGCTTTAATGTTGTTTCATGTTTTCTTTTCCTTTGCTATTATTTTAATGTAATTTTATGTTTTTACTTTTCTTTTTTCTATATTGCTCTGTAAAGCACTTTGCGCTGCATTCATGTCATGAAAGGTGCTATATAAATAAAGTTTATAATAATAATTATTAATAATTATTACCTCCACCACCTCCTCCACCTGTCCCATCGCCGCCACCTCCATCCCCGACGGCCTCCTTCTGTTCGCCGCCGTCTCCTCCTTCTCCTGCTCCACCTCCTGGTTCCTTCCTAGCTTCACTTCCGTGTGCCTGTCGCGCGCCGCTAGCTCCGTCCGTCTGCTTCCCCTCTGCGGCTCAGCCTTCGCCGCCGTCTGCGTCGTCGTCGTCTGCGCCGTCTGCGTCTCGCCTGCGACCTCCTCTGCTTCCGTCCGCCGCTCCTCCTCCTCCTCCTCTGGCCCGGAGGGAGGCGTGGTGGAAGGAGGAGGCTCGCAGGCTGCACGGAGGCCCGAGGCCAAGGCTCCTGCTGCTGCCGTGCTCCTGCTTCTAGACGGCAGGTCAAGGTTTGGTTCCGAGACGAGGCGCTCCGTTCCTGGAAAAGCAGAACCGTAACAGGCAACGAGTCAAATGAGACCGCGGGGGGAATGTTCCCCCTCTGCGCTGGCTTTGATTCATCACTGTCCAACAGAACAGCCGTTCTCAACCCTTTTTTCTTTTTTTTTATATAGCTCTGAACCACTAGGCATAATATCATTAATGCTGTCTTAATGCACATCTACTGTACAAGCGTTTTGAGCTTGTAGATCAGTTACTTTTTGTACTTTTGGATTTGAATCGTTTTGGATTCATCACTTAAAGTGGGCTTACACTACTACATGATAATCAGGGATTATTTGCTTTCAGAAACGTCATTCGCAACAATCAGATTCTGATTTGCTCATACATGATCCGGGCCATCCTGATCGTTTTCCAACATGTGTGATATTTATCTGGAGGATCACTACTGTCCAAGGGGGACGGGGCTTGTAGATCAGCTGTTTTTGTGCATGACTGCAACGTATATAAAGCCCTTACAATCATCACGTGTTGTGAGCTTGTCGATCGGCTATTTTCTGCAAAAGCGTTCCCCACAATATGGATGCTGGGGTGGTTAATGGTCCATGGACCACTGGTTGAGAACCCAAGCGATAGACCCTCAGAAACGTAGTCGTTTCCAATCCAAACAGCGACATTGACCGCTATAATTAATGAAGATGATAAAATAAATGTGTCAAATCGGACCAACGGGAGTCGTTTATTTCTAGAAAACACCACACTGTGATTTATGACCCAAACGTGCGTGTTAAGCCGTAGTGTTAAGAGTTGAGAAATGGCTTGATATACACGATCAGATTTGTATAAAGTAACCATTTCCTATTAAATTAAACTGAAGTAGGTGGCCATCAAAGTAATCGCTTTATTTGTGTAAACCACAATATTGAAAGATATGGAAGATAAAACGGTCAGCTACACAAACACCATCTGCTCTGCTTGTAGAACAGGAATGTAAGTACATTACACTACACTACATACATAAACACATGCAAATCATTCATAGGGATTGCAAAACACCAAATGCTATGCAATCAACATAAGTATGAAAGCCAACACAGGCCTAAACACTCAATCATTTTTGTTCCACTTTTTCCTAGAGCAGCTTTGCTTCTCAAATATTTTTACACAGATTTTAAAAGTCAAGCAGTTCTTTCCCCCAACGAATGCTTTACTTTGCCAGCAAACATCCAGCTGATTCTAATTTGAATGCAGAGAATATCCCGCCAAGTGCTAATACCCGACCCAGCATCTATGACAGGTGGACATTAAGAGACGCTCGTTGCCAATATTGTCAGCAGTACTGGCCAGGAGTTCCAGCTCCGCGGGCCAAAACTCCCCCAACCCAACCCACCCACCCACCCATGTGTGCATCTGGAATGTTGCAATGTATAGCTAAAGCTATTAGCTGCTTCGTTTTCCAAACTGGAGAGAGGACCAATTTGTCATTAACGAAAAACAGCACACAGTAAAATCTGGCGTGTTAATATGTGTCTGACATTGTAAAAAATAAATACAAAACGTATGGGTCTGGTTTTTTGTTGCCCGGTTTCTCACTTTCAGAGTAGAGAAATTAAACTTTGTTGTACAATGGTATAGTGAAAGAAGATTGCTGATCTACAAGGTCACAAAGAATGGCACCACACCAACTTTTTGGTATTTGAAAAGAAAGACTAACACAATCTACAGATTTGATTATTTTACTATGAAACAGTAACAGTATTCACGTCAGACTCCACTTTATCCCGTAGCATTTGCCTTAGCCTTGACGACCTTGCAGGCTTATATGCGAAGGTTAAAATGGAATTTAGATAGCATGTTATGTAGACAGATGGCAGGTTCGTTCGTTGACCTGGCGTCCTATGTATAGTTTCAATGTACATAATTATGATTTATGTTTCGATATTATACTGTTTAGACCGATGGCCGTTCCTATAGACCACTACTTCCATGCATTAGAAGCATTACCTCGTGTTTACCTCGCTTACCGTAAGTCGCTCTAGATTGAGAGCATCTGCTAGGTGGCTAAATTGAAAACTGTAAATGTGTACCTAAGGTCTGTGGCGGGGGTGTGGCGACCGCGTCCTCCTGCGACAGCACAGAGGAGGGCGTGGTGCAGCGAGAGGCGGAGCGACTGGAAGAAGGGGTGGGGCTCAGACACAGCGTGATCTCCGTGCGGCCCCTGGTGGTGGCGGGGGCTCTGCTGCTGTGCGCCTCCCTGTCAAACTCCTCCCCGGACAGCCTCTCCACCGTCTTGTACCTGCAGCAGGAGAAAGGCAAAGGAGGACATATTTGAACCCTATAGCGCTCCCTAATCTGAGGGCGAGTATTCAGAGAAAATAGATTTTTTTTGGCAAAGAGATTTGATGTAGAGGGAAATATTAGGAGACCTATAGTCAAAAATGTAGGCGTTTTATTATGTTTCAGCATAGTGGATAGTGGCCGCCATCTTTAAATGGTCCATTTTGAGGGCTTAGCAGCCATTTTTGAGCTTGGCATACATCAACAGCAACATTTGGATTCAGCAGACCTTAATACCCCTAGGAAACATGTATGCCATAAATTAACACAATTTGCCTTCAGCACTTTAAATAAGCACATTTTCTGAAATCCTGCCTGACTAATTGTGAACAATAGCCAAGTAAGATAAGATACATATCCATTAGCCAATCAAACGGTTCACTGCAGTGGGTGGTCAGGAGATGTCTATGAACTCTGCGTTTAAAGGCTTGAAGACCATTGTCTGTGATGGACTCAACTACATGCTCAGGTAGGCTGTGTTCCATTTGAAACATTCGGTTTTGGCTCTTCAAAATAATGGTAGAACGGGGGGAAATCCTGGCGTGAATTACAGCGAATGTATGAATGAATCCTGGAAGAGGGTTAATTAGTATTAGTACTCAACTGCAATAAATCTGAAATCATCATCATTGGCCCCGACTCCCTCACCCGCTCCTCTCATGACTTCTCCCTCACCATTGATGGTTCCACTGTCACCCCATCCACCCGAGTCCGCAACCTTGGTGTCATCCTTGACCCCACCCTCTCCTTCCAGCCCCATGTCAACCAGATCACCAAAACTGCCTTTTTCCACCTCCGTAACATTGCCCGCCTTCGTCCAATGCTGTCCCACACTGCCGCTGAAACACTCATTCATGCATTTATCACATCCAGACTCGACTACTGCAATAGCCTCCTGTATGGCGTCACCACCAACTTACCAAGGTCCTCAAAAAACTACAGTATGTTCAAAATTCCGCCGCCCACTCGCCTGCTCACCAGAACCAGATCCAGGGACCACATCACACCCATCCTCCGTGAACTCCACTGGCTCCCAGTCAAGTCCAGAATTGACAAAATACTCACCATCACCTACAAAACCCTCAACAACCAGGCCCCCCTCTACCTCTCTGAACTCATCAACCGCCATGTCCCCTCCCGCTCCCTCAGGTCAAGCACTGCCAACCTACTGGAACCCCACAAATCCAACAAACGGACATGGGGAGACAGGGCCTTCGCAGTGGCTGCCCCTTCTCTCTGGAACTCATTCCCAACTCACATCAGAGCTGCCCCCACCCTCGAAATGTTCAAAAGCACACTCAAAACCCACCTTTTCAAACTGGCTTTCCCTACATAACCCCCCCCCCACACACACACACCCCCTTCTTGTTTGTCCCTCTTTTGATTTTGATTTCTAGTTTTTAACCTTTTAAACCTTTTTAAATAGTTTTAATAGTTTTCTAATAAATATGTCTGAACTTCTTTCTGTAAAGCGACTTTGGGTACCCAGAAAAGCGCTATATAAATCGTATATATTATTATAATAATAATAATTATTATTATTATCATCTGTAACACCTGAAGGAAGTACGGAAGGGACCCAGAAGTGAACCAAAGTGGGCGTGTCACCATTCAGGTTGGAAGATGCCGATGTAGAAACCATCATAAAAAAAAAAAAGAAAAAAAAAAAGAACGGAGCCGGTTCTAGAACTAAAGTCCTTTCGGTGGAAAAGGGGCCATAGTGAGAAATATGTTTAATACAAATGAAATGAAAATCCCAGGACACTAAAAAAGGTGAGTGAGGTTTTAGAAACCCTGGCATAATATCACCCATATTAGATCTACACGTACGTTGCACGCAGGGTTGGGAGGGTTACTTTTAAAAAGGAATCCCCTACAGTTACAAGTTACTTGCTAAAAAATTTAGTCAGTAACGTAATCCCGATTACTCCATTTAAAAAGTAACTACAAGTTACTTTCAGTTACTTTTCGATTACTTTTAAGTAAAACTCAATTTAATTAGATAATACAAGTTTTACCATTGATAGACAAGAATGTTGAGCCTATGAAATTAAGATAAGGACAACTGAAATATGGTTAAGGTCATTTCATTGTTAAGAATTTGACCTCTCTGAACAGTTACATTACTGTAGAGTCATTGTGTCAACTTATAACAGATCATAAGAAAAATGCATCTTGACCTACAGAACCATTTTGATTGTTTGATTGACAACAACCAACAACTTTGACAACCAACAACTTTGACAACCAACAACTTCATCCATGTGTGGTCAAAGTGGCAAATAAAAACTCTTTTTGACATTCCTGGCTGACACTCATTTAGATAGACATGGCATGAGTTTAAAACATTGACTAGACGGTAAAGACTAATTTATATAGTCTACAAATAACTCAGCCCTATACAATTATATTTATACCCCGTAGGCTACTCTTTAAATAAAAAGCCTCATTGTATTTGACCTAAAAGAGAAGACTGTGCTACCCATTATTATTATTTATTTATATCATATATGCTCTCCTATCTAGTATCTCTGCAGTGTTGCCTGGTCTGATTATTATAAGCCACATTGGGCTTATTTTTCTGAAGTTGCTTGTAAATAATGGTAGAACGGTTGTGAGCTTGTAGATCGTCTATTTTCAAATAGCCAACATATATAAATATGCACATTGTTTAATGGACGATATATATAGCTTTGAAGTGCTCGTGTGGCCTTTTATAGTCGCTTCTTTTGGGCTTGTTTTCATAGACCTGGTTGCTTATTTCTCTTGCAAATTGGCAACACCGCCAGCAGCAGCCTCCACTGTGAGGATTTTACACAGAGTCAGAGAGGTGCGCGCTGCGCTCAACTCCAATCCATTCCGTTTGGTGTTATAATAATTTATAACTTGTTTGTAAAATTAATGAGGGGAAGGGGAGAATGTAATCCTCATGTAACCCCCGTTACAACACCCCCGTTACTGTAATCCAGATTACACATTTTAAAATGTACTCTAAGACGTTACAGTTACGTTTTTTTTTTTACTCTGATTACAGTAACGGATTACATGTAATCCGTTACTTCCCAACCCTGGTTGCACATACTTATGCGTTTGGGTGGCCGCGCGACACACACACACACACACACACACTCACACTCACACTCACACTCACACTCACACTCACACTCACACTCACACTCACACTCACACTCACACTCACACACACACACACACACACGTTCAAGTACACGAGCCCTCGTTATCTGGGACCGGCTCCATCCCAAAATGCAATTCCACACCTCTTTGTGGTGATGGGGATGTCTTAATGCCCAGCAGGCCTGCAGGGGCCCAGACACCTAGAACTCTCCCCTCAGGCTGCGTTTGGTGCAGCGCACCCACACATCTGCTACCCATTTAGAAATACCATATCAAAGCATTTACAAACCTCTATAAGGTTTTATGGGCTTCAGTGTTCACTGTTGCAACAGTGTTCTGAACCCGCCACCCCACCCCCCATGTTGGAGATTAAAGCAGTCTCACCTCTCTTCTCTGGCGTGTCGGTTCTCTTCCCTCTTGTCCACATAGTCCCGACTGAGAGAGAGAGAGAGAGAGAGAGCGAGATCTTGAACTTTAGGCATCTCTGGTTGCAATCATGATAGAAGTCCAAATGCTGTCTATCACATGTGTCTGTTGCTTCAATGGTTTGTTGCTTCTGTGCTTCAGTGCTTTTTGTAGGTATCATAATCAAACTCAAACCCATTCTGCCACTATATAAAAAATCAGACCTGTCTGAACTGAGTGGTGCTGTACTGTACTCGTGCGTGCGTGCATGTGTGAGTCTGTGTGCGTGAGTCCGTGCGTGTGCGTTAACTGCAACAGTGACACTTGGTGGTTAACAAACGCTATTTCCATATTTGGAGGGACAGACAGACACATAGGGACACACATAGCTGTCTATAGGAGTGGCTAGCACCACTCAAATATGTAAGGTACAGTATGTCATTTGGGGAAAGTTCATTAGAAAATAGATGTTCATGCCGCTACGCGGTATGGCCATGTTGTGAAGCCCACCCATGGTCTTTCAGTTTTTTCATAAATGAATGTCCGCCTCGATCATACCACAGCGTCACACAATAAAAACATCAAAAGTGGCAAATCCACAAGCTCAAAGCATGGTGCGAAATTACATTTTGAACATAGATATACTGCTTTTGCTATTTTTGAATTTTAATGCTGAAAAGTAACAGTTTTGGACATTATTATGATATGGCAATATGTCCTGTAGAACAATTTTTTGTAAGAAATAATCAAATTGTAGCTTATTTTTTAAGTTTTATGTTTTAAAACCTGTTCCACCATCGGTGAATGGAATCATCACTACTCCTGGTTCCTCGCTCAGCTGGAACAGAAGCAACGAAATACAGATGATTGACAACATTTGGACGTTGGGAGCGTCTGTACTTACTTGAAGCGGTTCCTTTCTTCCCTCTCTATCCTCTGCAGCCGCTCCTCTCTCTCCGAGCGCCTCCTCTCTCTCTCGGCGGCGAGCGACTCCTGGTGCTGTCTGTAGGAGGAGGTGAGCAGACCTCCGAGAGAAGGTCTGCTCACCACAGGAGGAGACAAAACAAACCCGTCTGTATTTGTTTTTTTCTCCAGTTCAACGTTTGTTTGCTTTGACAGGAAAGGAAAGGGACAGGGGTTGTGACAACACACGTTTTAACCCTGGATGTTCCATCATTCTAACTTCTATACCAAGCTATTTTTGTGCCACATTTTTTGTATTTTTCCAGTTTTTGTGTCTATGAGATGACAGTACTTCATTAGACACCCTGGAGTCGTTTTTATGTGCACTGGTGTATTAACTTTGTATTTAGGGTTTCTTCCTGGAGGCTGAACCCTTGACAGTCAAACGGGCCAATGAAATAAACAGTAATATAGTGACATCACACTATCAGCCCCTCCCCTAACCCCTCCCCCTTTTTCAACTACAGCTGTGGGTGCGGCTTCAGTTCAGGTGGATCACCACCCATCACCACCCACCAGGCAAACCAGGCATACTTAATGAAATGGTGGGCGTGCCTCCATAAAAACAATATTTTAACAAATACTGTACACTTTTCTGAAAATATATCTTATATAACAATAAGACCTGATAATCATGTTTTAGGGTGGAAAAAAATCACGGCACTCCATTTATTTTGTGCAGTATAACATAACATAATTCGCTGAGCATGAAATGTTGACATTGGCTCAGCAGACGTTTAATTATTATAATTTTTTGTTATGCCAATTAATTTCTCCCCAAAACATTTCAGTTTTTGTCAATTCTGTTGTATCCTACTGACTCACCTGCCAGAGTCTTCGTCCTACTCCTCTCGCCCAACACTCTACACACTGTCGCTCCAGCCCGTAGCAATACGGATATGCACAATGACAATTATCAGCCTCCCCGCCCGGCTGCCCTCACCCAAACACGGGCCAATTGTGTTGCGTTAGTAGACGACTAGACACTCGACAAAGCCGGATTCGCCACGGCTATATCGGCTACTTATTTATTTAAATTGTATAATTTTGAAAGTATAATTCAGTTATACGCAGAGCGCGTGACATTGATGTCCTGGGTTCATACTTGGCTCAGGAACTGTGTTTCATCTTGTCAACCACACTTCCCGTCTGCCTCTGCTGCACCGATCAAATGAAGCTGAATGTCTTAAAATGACCAAAAAAATATCTTCCGCAAGCTAACCTGTCGGGCTTGGCTTCTTGCGTGGGAGCAGGGGAACTGGCAAAGCGATGATGGATGGGCGTGGTGGGAGCACTGCTACTGGACATACCCTGGTGCCTGCCTGGGTATGGGGAGCCACTGCCACTGATTCTATTAAAGGAAAGGAAACAAATAAAAATAAAAACAAAAAACCTAAAAGCTTTAGTTTTCTCCTGATAGTCTGTGGGGTTTTTTGTTGGTCAAACCAGGGAACATCCATGTGTTCTTGTGGTTAACCAATGACCGAATAGAGTGGGCCTTCAAGCCAGAGGAGAGAACTAACTCTTGCGAATGACCTTGGTGCGTCATTCTGTAGCATTTTGGAGACTTTGTCCCCCCCCTTCAGTAATAAATAACAACCCTGCCAGGTGAAACCATGCCAAGCACCCTGGCTGGGTGGTCCCTGTGAAGGTGACATGCTCAGCATCGCTGTCAGAATCTGTCAGCGACTGTGGAGCTAATGGACGATGCTGCGGCCATGCAAACAGCAGGGCACGGCAGGGATTCCACAAGGCAATCATTCAAAAATGTTGACCTTTTCTTCACAGTGTGTTTTTATAAGTGTCGGTCGGAAACCTCATTACGTCCAAAACTGTTACTTTTCAGGATTAAAAGTCAAAAATAGCAAAAGAATACAAGCTCAAAATGGGTCGGTTTGCGCCACGTTTCTATTTTTTTTATACTTTTGTGTGACGCTGTAGTATGATCAAGTTGGGCATTAATTTACTAAAATGTGTAAAATGTGGAGATATGAGGTTTCTGGCCGACAGCAACAAATGGCGATGTTGAATGAGACATCAAACCATGCATATTCCGCCACGGAACAGCTGACATCTGATTCAGAGCTTTCATGGAGCGCATCAGGAACCCATGATGCATTGCCTCTGAATCATGGGCGTCCCCAAACATTTTCAGCTGGAGACTCAAAAGATAAATTGGTGTCTAGTCTCCCCAGGAACCAAACTTATACGAAAACACATGATGAATATAGGACCACAATGGAAACAAGTCCCCAGAACTTTGTTTGTGTTATCCTTTTAGCTTTAATGTGTGTTACCTCGTGTTTTTTACAACTAGTAAGTACTCATTGAATTAATTAATCACAATTTCAAGCCAAGACTATTTAAATTGTGAAAATAGCTCTACAAAATCGCATTTTGAGCCTGTTAGATCTGCTATTTTTTGCTATATTTGAAAATATAGACATTTAGAATTTAGAAAGTAATTTTTTTCCATTCAAAAAATAAATACATCTTTTCCGTTTGCTTCATGTATTAATTTTGTATGGGGGAAAAAACAATAAAAATAAAGTATGACATTGTTGTGGTGACCCTGTCTCTGAGGAAATAAAACAGGAAAGAAGATTAAAGAAACCAGGCTGTGCTGCTGGTCCTACAGGATACTGCTCTTACCTTTCAGCCCAGCAGGGCTTTCTAGCTGTAGTGTAAGTTGTGTGTGAGACAGCTGAGTGACTGCAGAGAGACAGCACAGTGAGGAAACCAAGGGAGAGAAAGAGAGAGACAGACAGGGGACAGGGTCGGGTTAGACTCTGTCCAAAAGAAAGAATACACAAGTATAATTAGTCACACAGAGGCGAGGGAGTGGGACGCTGACTGAAGGTAAGGTTTTTCAGGAGAGCTTTGACAACGAGTCAGACGGAAGCATGAGGCTATTATTTCTGTTTGTCAATCTCACTAAAAGTGGCACATTCTCAACAAACTCCTGATATACTTAAGTATTTGTAAATCCTCATAAAGCTGACTGTTTAAGTAGCTTTCCTTGGCTCGCGTTCCGCTGCCCTCGACATGCTGCATGAGGATCACTTTATTCCGAGATGGGATCAGGGATACATGCTTGAGCTATAGAGTGCTGCCAGGTCCAGCATTTTGGCCTGCTTTCCATTCTCCAAGTCTCTCTATTGCAACAGTTCTGCACACTGTAACATGGACATCTAAAGAGGCACTCAAAATGTTGAATTATGTTGCCCTTTATACTTGGAATTTATTTATGGACTTGTCTTGGATTAACTGCAGCGCAATGCCACAATGAAAGGCAGATGAGCAGTAAATGTCAGCGAAATGTACTGATCTCCTCCGAAGAAAAAAGAAGAAATCAACCTCTGGGCTTCCAGGAGCCGAGCTATAGGAAATGATACATCTTTGTTGGAGCTCTTCCGACGCCCTCCGTCTGTGTGACTTCAGAGATCACAAGACAAAGACGTTAAAAAAAGGAGAAAAAAAAAAAACAATATCTGACGAGTTTAGCTTAAGGGTTGTAAAGGCAAAGGATAGACTCTTGTTTTAAATGGGACAAAGGCTTTTTCGCAAAATAACAACAGCATGCATGCAACGCGTGACACAAAGCGTAGACACCCAGGGCAAAGCGAGGTGTTCATAATCCATTGCTTGGACTGTTACTTTAAGTACAAACATCAGAGACACACAGACAGAGACACAGACAGAGAGGAGGGGAGGGGGAGTGGGGAGTGGGGGGTGGGAGTGTGCCTTAACGGGGGGGTTCAGATGCAATTATGTGCACTGTAAGTCACTGGTTCTCAACGTCGGGTCCGGGGACCACCAGGGGTCCAAAAGAAGGCTTACGGGTCTGTAACACAAGACTAGGGATTGAAACCCGTCAGCTTTTAAACGCATTATGTTAACACCCCGAACACCCGGGGGGATTTGTAACCATAAAATCAGTGTGCCCAGCGATTTGCAGCTACGGAGCCCTTTTCAAGATGCACAAGGCGCCATCTTGGATGTAGCTGAAGTAGCTAGATGTAGCCAAAACACCCCAGAGGGGATCGACAACATGTAGACTGGTGTGCTCGGTTATGATATTATTCATGTTCCGTCCCGTGATTAATCTCCGTCCTGGGCGACGAGCAGGAGACCTCCGTTTATGCCACTCGGAGTGTTGAATGAATGAATGAATGAATGAATGAATTCATGCAGCCGTTCTCACTGGCTATGCACGGACAAGGCGAGAAAATCTTTTTTGTCAGCGCGAATTACGGATGGTCACGATTATTGTGACCAAAATAATTGCGATTTATTATTTAAAAAATATATATATTATATAAAATAAGGACAATTTCACGATAAATTCAAACTTTACTGCATGTCACCTGTCAGCCTACTGTCTATCCCTCTATAAAAAATATAAAATAAAGGCGAAAGCCACTAAAAACAATACAAAAATAAACCTTGTTTTGACCAGAAATGCCATCTGGGACAAGGAATTGGCGATAAAAGTGATTGAAAGAAACAGATATAATGGATGCATATGCGATCTAAAGCACTATAAAAGACCAATTGACGTAGATGTACGCGAAAGGCTTGCTAACGGTTAAGATCATTGAGACTTGAAACCTTGAAATCACCGAACTAAACTATTACTGCATGGAACCGCAATTAACACTGTAAAATGCTGAGTGCTTACTTAACTCAGAGAGTGCCATTATATCAGCAAATGGGCCTATAGTTCCATTTGTTACAGACCTGTAAAGGGTCCCGTTTAGAGCGTGGGTGGTGCCCCACCCAGAACCCCGGGCGTTGAGAACCAGCCACTCTACCGTACGTGAACTGGAGGTCCTGCTCTCTACCTGAAGAGCCGCCTCTCTCCATCCCGGCCCGCGGTCTCTCCCCTCTGGGCGCCAGCGGACAGCGGCCCCTGGTCCAGGCAGGGGGGGAGGGGAGGAGAGGGAGGATGGGATGGAGGAGGGATGGGGAAATGGGTGGAGGAGGTGAATATGGAGGAGGAGGAGGAAGAGGAGGCTTCGGAGGGGGGGCGGGGGCGGTGGCGGCGGGGAGAGCCGGGGGGGTCTCTGCTGGAAGAGAGCGCTGCCGAGACGCGGCCGGGCTGTGGGAGGGGGGAGGCGAGAGCGTGGCGGGCGCTCAGGGCCCTGCTGTGCTTAGGCGGGACGGACACAGGGGCACCGGGCGGCACGGACCCGCGCTCGGAGCTGTCCGCAACGTACTCTCCCTCTTCCTCGGGGCCTCTGGCTTGAGGGATGAGGTTGGCCATACATTTAAATGTCAAACACACGCTAGAGGTGTCTGCCACGGCCGGGGCGGCGCTATGCAGGGAGGACAAGTGAAGTGTATAGGGACAAAAGACAGAGGGGACAGAGTACAGGGAAAGGTCATCGTTTGAAGACTTGAAACAGACCTGGATAAAAAGACAGGAGGGGAGTGTATACCCAGTAAGATCCGGAGTGTTGGCGGCTCCACAAACAAAATATTTAAAATGCTTCTGACTGGATTGTCATGGAATTTGCTGTGCACCTCCTGATTCTGGTGACCCCATGGCCTTTCCTCTAGTGCCAACCTCAGGTAGAAATGTCAACTTTGCACACAAGATGTCCCACATAATATCTAAGAGGTAGCCGATTACACAGGGACATCCATAGAGTTTCTGGTAACCCAAATGGCTTTCCTGTAGCGTGACACTCGGGCTATACAATTCCTGCCTTCCTTCAAAATCACTACTGTTTGTAGTGACATTTTTAATAACAGTACTTTATTTTATTTAAACCAGCTCAGTGGCCTTGTGGTTAGTGTGTCAATCCCCAGCCGAGTCATGCAATAAAACTGGGACCCAATGCCCTTCAGCTTGGCACTCAGCATCAAAGGTTGGAATGGGGGTATAAAGTCCCTGTGACATACTAGCGTAATGTCCACGGGGTGAACTTGTACATCAAGTTGTCTCACGCTACAGAAACAAGAGATAGGCTCCTGCCCTATGGGTCACATGGCTCGGGAACCATTGCTTCCCACAACTACTTACCAACCTTATTGTATTTCACCTGTAAGCTTTTGTGTTGTTTACAATACGTGTAACTACCACGTGCACCACCACCACCACATTGGACCAAACTATGAATTGAACATTAAGGATGGCGATGCCAGGCAGTTCAAACCACTTTGGTGTGGTTGGCTGTAGGGACCAGTGTGGCCCCCAGAGGCCACTATAGAGGGGCTTTCAGACGCGTATAGCCTCGTCCTCTCACAGTTAGACTAACACTCCAGATTTTACTGTGTCATCGTGTTGACTGGAGGGGAAACCCGGTGGTGCCTAGAATACCTGCAGCGAGCGCCCTGCATAGAGGACT
The DNA here is from genome assembly GCF_964188405.1 of Protomyctophum parallelum. Lineage (NCBI taxonomy): Eukaryota > Metazoa > Chordata > Actinopteri > Myctophiformes > Myctophidae > Protomyctophum > Protomyctophum parallelum. The sequence continues at coordinate 28,620,060 of NC_139698.1, read as the reverse complement.
CAGAGACTGGAACACTCTCCTCCTCCTCCTCTGCCTCTCCCTCCTCCTCATCGTCCTCCTCCTCATCATCCTCCTCCTCCTCCTCCTCCTCTTCCTCTTCTCTATGGTGAAAAGGAGGGTTGGATGGAGGGAGGGAGGGAATGAGGAGGAAAAGAAGAAGAAGAAAAAGAAGCAGGCAGAGAGGGAGAAGAGGAAAGAGAAGAGAAGTCGGACAGAGACAAACACGAAACGTGAAACATGAAAAACGAGACACCTGACAATGACACAGACAAGATCAAGAGAGAGAGAGAGAAAGAGAGAGAGGAGAGAGAGAGAGAGAGAGAGACACTACAGTAATGACAGGCCTCGTTCAACCAGACAAGGACAGGGCGATCAGGGTGGAAGAAAGATCGTGAAGGACTCTCCAGATGGTTAGTATGACAGTGTCCTGAACCCATAAACTACAAAACCCGGTTGAACAGGCTTTACACACAAATTGACACTCGATTTTGACGTGCACTTTCGTTCAATACAGTTTTGTAAATTGCCCACAATCAACCAACCTTGAAGTCTATACAACACAGTTGTATGGACAGTTCAAACAGTTCAAATAGTTCAGCTTGTAGATAAGCTATTCCCCAGTGGAGATACTTGGTGTAGAGGGAATAAAATGAGCGTTCCTGGGTATAGCTCAGTCAGTAGAGCTCTCTCCTTCGGACCCCACAGCGTATGAGTAGCACAGCTTGGCATCAAGTCGTGCGGTACCGTTAAGTATTGGGAACTGATGGTTCCCAATAACGGTGGTCCACCTCCACCTCAACAATCCCTCCTCCCACTAAAACGGGATGAACTCCCACGCTCCCATGCCACAGAGAATAAGCCTCTCCGACCTACTTACCAGCGAGTTGACATGTTGTTCACAGACGTAACACAAACCTTATCCAATTTATTTTAACCCATTTAGGCCAGATGTCGAAATACAAAAAAACGTTCGCTCTGAAAGAATATATACCTATTCAAAGATTTGTGCCGCATTTTTACGACTTTTCTAAAATAGCAGACCTACAAGTGCTATGAACTTGTAGATCTGCTATTTTTCAATAGCTAAAGTATAACAGAATGCCTGAAACACCAAAAGGGGTTCCCGCCCAAAATGGGTTAAAGCATCTAAATATTACACAGTACAGTATGTCTAACTAAAGCACAATTCAATTTGTCAGTGATCAATGGACCGGTCGGTAGAACTAATGGATTTAATCAATTCTATTTAATTTAATAAAACATTCAATTAACAATCAATCACTGTTTTGGGCATGTAATTATAGGTGAAAACATTTACAAGCATCACCATGCATTACACGGTGATGCTTCGTGAGATCTGAATTATTCAATTAATCCATGAAGTATCTGATAGAATAATAACCGCTATAGGAAAAATGATGGATAGCCGCTGCCTCTCTGCTCTGCGGGCTGCGCGGTCGGATGCCGGTACTGATAGCGGGGTCTGGCATACGTCGGCACACGTGGAGTCTGCGGCCGGTTTGCCATCAGGATTCCTCTCGCTTGCCTGGATTTCATTAGCAATATGGAAAACAGTGATCTTCAAAGGCGGCTCGAATTTCCTGTGCCGGGGCTGGAGGGATCGAATGACCCGCGGGGCCGTGCATTCAGACTGTATCTGCAGAACCCTGAGTGCTAGCAGAAATATTAGCAGGTAGGCCAGTTGAGGAGACTTGTCGTTAATAACAGGGGATTAGGGTGGGCCTTTGCGGGCGGCTACGGAAGGCAGCCTTCACTGGTGATTTGTATGGATGAACTTATACTTATCGCAGGGTTTTCAGGACAATTCAGGCCCTGTTCTCCTCCGCCAAAACTCCACAGGACGGTCTGACTGCCCTCAACAGTGGGACAAGTGGGTGGGTTCCACAGATAATACAGTACATGCCATCAGCAGGGACTCTGCGACATGCTGTTTAGTCTATCTGACACTATGGGGCATAGCAGTGGTGGCCATTTTCTGGTTCCATCAATCCAGACCCCATTCATTTTTCCAAAAATATTTATATCAATTATTTTTACGCCTAGAATCAAGCCATCCAGGATCTTGGTGAATCACCATGACCATAAAACACACCACAAAGCAAAGGTTATGCCCTAGAGTGTTGGTGACATATGGTATGCACATGTAATTGATAGACTGGGCACTGCGACTGCACTGTGGTGGGTATGGTCACCAGAGCTGGGGCGCTGCCACACTAATAATTGATCATGGCATTCACCTGCTGGTCACAGTACACAGTAGTGTGGGAATTTGGACGGAGAGGGGGTGAGCGTGGGAGCGGCATTTTCTGTTGACCACAATAACGCACACTAACGCAAATATCACAACATAACATCCATGGTCAGTATAATTGTTTGCCGGGAACTGGTGTACCAGTTAACGTGTGTTGAGAATAAATGGTCAAAACAAGCAAGGACTGGATTGGGCCTGGGTTCTTTGCGTGTGCGTCATGGAATGGAAGTCTGGAAGACATGGACGTCTCTTACTTCCATGTTTCGCTCCTCACGGCTTTTTGAGCAGCCTAGAAACAGCCGCAATGGTTAAAAAATAATATATACTATATTATAATTATTTATTATCATTTCAAATTTTAGGCGATTAGCTTACAGTCGATTTTCGTAAAAGGCAAAAACACTAGTCAACAAAACGACAGGGAAAATGGTCACGTAAAGCAATATATCGATATGTCCAAAACTCCAGGTGGAGCGAAATGCCTTCACGACGTACGACGTACGTCGCGACGTATATTTTTCCGTCGCAACGTATATTCGAGTACGTCCTGGCGTAAATATCAATTCGTCCCGGCAGAACGGACTCGTCGCGGCTATATCTACCCGTTTGCGACCTAGTAGTTTGACTATTCTTTTACGTCGCGACAGAACGGGACACGTCACGGCTATATCTACCCTTCTCGACGTAAAAGGTAATTCGTTGTGGCGTGTGTGGACTCGTCGCAACAGAACGGAACTCGTCGCGGCTATATCTACCCGTTTGCGACGTAATAGTTTGACTTTGTTATATGCCCGGTGCGCGGTGCCCTGCGCGGTGCCCTGCGCTGCCCTACGCCCACCGCGTGCACCTTGCCGGTCCGCCCTGCGCCCTGTGGCCTGGCACGTGTGCACGTGTGCCAGGCCACCGCGTGCACCTTGCCGGTCCGTGGAGCCCTTCGCCGTCCCCAGGCGACCCTGCGTTCTAGAGCTGTCACCCATGCCCACCGAAAATAGCAGATCTACCAGCTCCTCTCCTACATACGGGATGGCCCGACCCGCGTCTGTGGACCCCTGGGGGGGTGTGTGTGTGAGCGTCTGAGCTCCTATCTGTGTGCCTCCCCCCACCCCATGTGGACCCTTGCAGGGGGGGGGGTCGGGGGGTCCCCCTATGCACTTTGTGTAGATGCTGCGTATCGCCTCATACTGAAAAAATTACTATTTTACGCACAGCGCAAGGCAATATGTGATTACGATCGTCCTTCTGGGGGGGGGGGGGGGGGGGGCTGGCCTACACAATAGATAACCTACCCTGGCCAACACAATAGATAACCTACAAGGACATATGAATTTAATTTATATACACGGCTATATTAATTTAGCCGATCATCAAAGCTCACCGCGCTCGTATAGTGCATTGACTGTCTGTCTGTCTGTCTGTCTGTCTGTCTGTCTGTCTGTCTGTCTGTCTGTCTGTCTGTCTGTCTGTCTGTCTGTCTGTCTGTGTCTCAATGACTTGCCTTAGGCGGATAATATAGACTACAAGTACTTTATTAAAGTAAAGTAAAAGAGTGAGTTCTCATTGCGTTCTCTGCGTCGTAGCGCATGCAGATAGGCAGATAGGGGGGGGGGGCAGTTCTATAGGCAAGGGCAGAAGGTTCCTATAACGACAGTGGGTGCGTGCCCACCTTAGAGTAGCCTATATATTTTAAGGCACCCGCCCCGCAACTTATTATTATTGGCTTATTATTTTGCCACCAGCGGAGTTGACGGTTGACGCCGTTGTCTAGTATAGACTATAGGCCTGTGCCAGGATGATTTTAAATAAATATGTCTCTGTCTCTGCGTCTCTAGAGCTATAACATATATACTGTAGCACACATCATGTGTGACACATGTGCACACACACACACACACACACACACACACACACACACACACACACACACACACACACACACACACACACACACACACACACACACACACACACACACACACACACACACACACACACACACCGAGTACTAAGTATAAGTAGCATATAGGGTACGGCTCTAAAAACATTAAATACTGCGGGAGCATTACACTAAACAAAGTTGGATTTGTACATTGCAGAAACGTAACATAACGTAAGTGTTCTTATTATTGTCCGTCTGGGTTTTATAATGCAGTGTGAGTCCGCTCCGCGATAGCCGATCTGCAAGCTCACAACGCGTTGCGCTGATTGACAGTGCACGTGCAGCAGCTACTGTATAAAATTATATTTAAGTAGGCTACTTTTTTGTGTGACGTCTGTGTGTTATTGACTTCTTGTTCCTTAATGTGCAGGTTTATCAGAGCGATATAGTGCAGCTGTGAGTGAGTAGGCCTATAGCTGCTGCTGCTGCGTCCGTGCACCAATAGAGCGACCGCGGCAGCGGCACGTATGCTTGAAATATTAAATAAAAATATGTTGGGCTTCCGGGCGTCCGTTTCTGGACTGTACCAACGGGCTTAGGGCCGGACGGTCCCTTAACTCCACGGGCCCCTATATTTTAGGCCCGTGCAGGGCTCTAGTGTGTGTGTGTGTGTGTGTGTGTGTGTGTGTGTGTGTGTGTGTGTGTGTGTGTGTGTGTGTGTGTGTGTGTGTGTGTGTGTGTGTGTGTGTGTGTGTGTGTGTGTGTGTGTCGCATGCGTGCGTAAAGTTAGTAGGCTATCAGAAGCAGCAACCATGCAGAGCTATACCAATCAGATTAAATAGGCTATATGCCTTAAACGTTTGACAAGCAATATTAAAAATACAAATCCACAAGCTCGAAAACCACCTGACGGGCCGCCCAAACGGGTCCGGGGACCCCCGGGCGGTACGGGTCACCGTGGACCCTTGGGGATCAAGGGGGGCCACGGGTGTCCACGTTTGCGGAGACGCTGCCTTCATATTAGCCTACTTAAATAACAAGCAGCTGATCTACAATTGACAATTTGACATGTCATTGCGTCGTATTCTGTCTTTCTTTCACGCACGCACGCACGCAGACATGTCACAGACCACCACATAACCATATTTGTATGGCCATATCGTTTATAGGCCTTATAGCTGAATAGCGCCGGCCGTCGGGGGTTCATTTGGTTCCAACCGTCCCATTATGGTCAACACTTATGATATGCTATTGCATTCTTCCAACTAAAGATTTAAATATTAATCTGAAAAAATGACATGGCACGGACTGGCTCAGAAAATCTCCCTGCATCATTATATCAAAACCAGGCCTATACTGAATGTAGGCAATTGAATTCCATGACTTTTGTTTCAATCAACTGAACTAGACCAATAAAATAGTAGGCTAGTATTTATGTTTTTCGTTAATAATAATGCATGCTAATTATTATTGAACGGTAAGTACGCTGGTATGTATACGCTATGGTACACTATAAGCTTGTAGATCTGTTTATTTTAAGCATGCCGCCGCATTCTGTCAGAATCTCGTGTGTGTTATTATTGAACCATTTCATTTCATGTCTGTCTGTCTGTCTGTCTGTCTGTCTGTCTGTCTGTCTGTCTGTCTGTCTGTCTGTCTGTCTGTCTGTCTGTCGGCATCTGATCTACAAGCTCACGCATCGCAGCGGACAGCGGTTGATTATCGCTGGGCCGCAGCGGGTCTATATCGCCTAATGTATCATACAGCGAATGAAAGCAAACGTGTGTGTGTGTGTGTGTGTGTGTGTGTGTGTGTGTGTGTGTGTGTGTGTGTGTGTGTGTGTGTGTGTGTGTGTGTGTGTGTGTGTGTGTGTGTGTGTCGCATGCGTGCGTAAAGTTAGTAGGCTATCAGAAGCAGCAACCATGCAGAGCTATACCAATCAGATTAAATAGGCTATATGCCTTAAACGTTTGACAAGCAATATTAAAAATACAAATCCACAAGCTCGAAAACCACCTGACGGGCCGCCCAAACGGGTCCGGGGACCCCCGGGCGGTACGGGTCACCGTGGACCCTTGGGGATCAAGGGGGGCCACGGGTGTCCACGTTTGCGGAGACGCTGCCTTCATATTAGCCTACTTAAATAACAAGCAGCTGATCTACAATTGACAATTTGACATGTCATTGCGTCGTATTCTGTCTTTCTTTCACGCACGCACGCACGCAGACATGTCACAGACCACCACATAACCATATTTGTATGGCCATATCGTTTATAGGCCTTATAGCTGAATAGCGCCGGCCGTCGGGGGTTCATTTGGTTCCAACCGTCCCATTATGGTCAACACTTATGATATGCTATTGCATTCTTCCAACTAAAGATTTAAATATTAATCTGAAAAAATGACATGGCACGGACTGGCTCAGAAAATCTCCCTGCATCATTATATCAAAACCAGGCCTATACTGAATGTAGGCAATTGAATTCCATGACTTTTGTTTCAATCAACTGAACTAGACCAATAAAATAGTAGGCTAGTATTTATGTTTTTCGTTAATAATAATGCATGCTAATTATTATTGAACGGTAAGTACGCTGGTATGTATACGCTATGGTACACTATAAGCTTGTAGATCTGTTTATTTTAAGCATGCCGCCGCATTCTGTCAGAATCTCGTGTGTGTTATTATTGAACCATTTCATTTCATGTCTGTCTGTCTGTCTGTCTGTCTGTCTGTCTGTCTGTCTGTCTGTCTGTCTGTCTGTCTGTCTGTCTGTCTGTCTGTCGGCATCTGATCTACAAGCTCACGCATCGCAGCGGACAGCGGTTGATTATCGCTGGGCCGCAGCGGGTCTATATCGCCTAATGTATCATACAGCGAATGAAAGCAAACGTGTGTGTGTGTGTGTGTGTGTGTGTGTGTGTGTGTGTGTGTGTGTGTGTGTGTGTGTGTGTGTGTGTGTGTGTGTGTGTGTGTGTGTGTGTGTGTGTGTGTCGCGTGTGCGTGTGCGTGCGAACTTCATGACAGTGGTGCAGCATTACATTGTATTTTGATTTGAAATAAATAATGATGAATAGATGTCTATACTGTTGCTTGTGTGTGTGTTATGCTATAGGGTTAGCTGGAACACACGCCCTGTATGATCTGTGGTGCGCATCTACAAGCTCCAAGTGTTGCGTCCACATGCAGCGCGTTGTGAGCTTGCAGATCGTCGGTGCCCCACTATAGAGAGATGGTAGGGTAGTGCCCAAGCCTATTCCTATATGATCTGTGGCTATATTAAAGGCCTTTTATGTGATCTCACATAATGTGCGAGTCAGAGCTAACGTTACTCAATGATCATTTGCGTCTGATTGATATCACAGCACAGCGTGTGCTGAGAGAGAGAGAGAGAGAGAGGGGGGGGGGGGTGTATGCTCCGTTCATTGGCTCTATATGCCGTGCGAGACAGGATGATTTTAAATAAATATGTCTGTCTCTGCGTCTCTAGAGCTATAACATATAGCACACATGTGTGCACATGTGATGTGTGTGCGCGCGCACACACACACACACACACACACACACACACACACACACACACACACACACACACACACACACACACACATACACACACGAGATTCTGACTAAAATAAACAGATCTACAAGCTTATAGTGTACCTTAGCGTACATACCAGCGTACTTACCGTTCAATAATAATTAGCATGTATTATTATTAACGAAAAACATAAATACTAGCCTACTATTTTATTGGTCTATAGTTGTTTGAAACAAAATGGTTGCTGCTTCTGATTAGTTACTAACTTTATTAGACCAATTTAAAATAGTATTAGATGTTTTTCGTTAATAATAACTTATGCTAATTATTACTGAACCATTTTAGATGTTTATATTTCACCAACAGGCATGATAATGCATTTATACTGGCAGAATAGGCCAGTGGCCACCGGCCGGCGCAGTACGGCACAATCACAGCTCAGTCCATTTTAATATCATAGCGCAATTCCATGTTTATATACATCTGCTGGTGGGGGGTGCTGCTATATGTTGATTGCCCATTTGTATAACACATTATATAATATAGGTGCTTGTATGGTGCGTGTATATAATAGGCCTACATTTAAATGACCACATTTAACACACACACACACACACACACACACACACACACACACACACACACACACACACACACACACACACACACACACACACACACACACACACACACACACACACACACACACACACACACACACACACACACACACTAGAGCCCTGCACGGGCCTAAAATATAGGGGCCCGTGGAGTTAAGGGACCGTCCGGCCCTAAGCCCGTTGGTACAGTCCAGAAACGGACGCCCGGAAGCCCAACATATTTTTATTTAATATTTCAAGCATACGTGCCGCTGCCGCGGTCGCTCTATTGGTGCACGGACGCAGCAGCAGCAGCTATAGGCCTACTCACTCACAGCTGCACTATATCGCTCTGATAAACCTGCACATTAAGGAACAAGAAGTCAATAACACACAGACGTCACACAAAAAAGTAGCCTACTTAAATATAATTTTATACAGTAGCTGCTGCACGTGCACTGTCAATCAGCGCAACGCGTTGTGAGCTTGCAGATCGGCTATCGCGGAGCGGACTCACACTGCATTATAAAACCCAGACGGACAATAATAAGAACACTTACGTTATGTTACGTTTCTGCAATGTACAAATCCAACTTTGTTTAGTGTAATGCTCCCGCAGTATTTAATGTTTTTAGAGCCGTACCCTATATGCTACTTATACTTAGTACTCGGTGTGTGTGTGTGTGTGTGTGTGTGTGTGTGTGTGTGTGTGTGTGTGTGTGTGTGTGTGTGTGTGTGTGTGTGTGTGTGTGCACATGTGTCACACATGATGTGTGCTACAGTATATATGTTATAGCTCTAGAGACGCAGAGACAGAGACATATTTATTTAAAATCATCCTGGCACAGGCCTATAGTCTATACTAGACAACGGCGTCAACCGTCAACTCCGCTGGTGGCAAAATAATAAGCCAATAATAATAAGTTGCGGGGCGGGTGCCTTAAAATATATAGGCTACTCTAAGGTGGGCACGCACCCACTGTCGTTATAGGAACCTTCTGCCCTTGCCTATAGAACTGCCCCCCCCCCTATCTGCCTATCTGCATGCGCTACGACGCAGAGAACGCAATGAGAACTCACTCTTTTACTTTACTTTAATAAAGTACTTGTAGTCTATATTATCCGCCTAAGGCAAGTCATTGAGACACAGACAGACAGACAGACAGACAGACAGACAGACAGACAGACAGACAGACAGACAGACAGACAGACAGACAGACAGACAGACAGACAGACAGACAGACAGACAGACAGACAGACAGACAGACAGACAGACAGACAGTCAATGCGCTATACGAGCGCGGTGAGCTTTGATGATCGGCTAAATTAATATAGCCGTGTATATAAATTAAATTCATATGTCCTTGTAGGTTATCTATTGTGTTGGCCAGGGTAGGTTATCTATTGTGTAGGCCAGCCCCCCCCCCCCCCCCCCCCAGAAGGACGATCGTAATCACATATTGCCTTGCGCTGTGCGTAAAATAGTAATTTTTTCAGTATGAGGCGATACGCAGCATCTACACAAAGTGCATAGGGGGACCCCCCGACCCCCCCCCCCTGCAAGGGTCCACATGGGGTGGGGGGAGGCACACAGATAGGAGCTCAGACGCTCACACACACACCCCCCCAGGGGTCCACAGACGCGGGTCGGGCCATCCCGTATGTAGGAGAGGAGCTGGTAGATCTGCTATTTTCGGTGGGCATGGGTGACAGCTCTGGAACGCAGGGTCGCCTGGGGACGGCGAAGGGCTCCACGGACCGGCAAGGTGCACGCGGTGGCCTGGCACACGTGCACACGTGCCAGGCCACAGGGCGCAGGGCGGACCGGCAAGGTGCACGCGGTGGGCGTAGGGCAGCGCAGGGCACCGCGCAGGGCACCGCGCACCGGGCATATAACAAAGTCAAACTATTACGTCGCAAACGGGTAGATATAGCCGCGACGAGTTCCGTTCTGTTGCGACGAGTCCACACACGCCACAACGAATTACCTTTTACGTCGAGAAGGGTAGATATAGCCGTGACGTGTCCCGTTCTGTCGCGACGTAAAAGAATAGTCAAACTACTAGGTCGCAAACGGGTAGATATAGCCGCGACGAGTCCGTTCTGCCGGGACGAATTGATATTTACGCCAGGACGTACTCGAATATACGTTGCGACGGAAAAATATACGTCGCGACGTACGTCGTACGTCGTGAAGGCATTTCGCTGTCTCTCCAAAACATTGTGTGAAATTCTTATACAGCGAAGTAGGGAGATAGGGCATTCATTTAATTATTTTAATACCAAGAAAAACATAACAAGGTTTCTGCCTGACGGCAACGATATAATTATAGAGTGACTTCCCGTACTGGCCAGTTAAACTGCAACGCTCTCTGTTTGTGTGTTTTTTGTGTGTTTGGGTAGGCACCGCGGTGCAGTGATAATTTGAATTTATTATTACACCTCTACACACAAACACTGCACTGTATAATAAAATAGATTATGACAGGGTGAGATTTCAGCTAAGCTCCCTCTGTCTGTTTCAGTTCAGCGAGAACAACGACTACAGCTCCGCCAGAGCACATGAACTCATATCGCTGTGTTTACAGAAGCTTCCTATTTCCCTCAGCTGCAGAAAACGTGAAGAATGTCTTCAGACAGAAGAGGGGGGAAGATTAATTTAAATGTCACTTTGTAATGGCAGGCCCCTGCTCTGGCTTTATTTTATTACTATATAATTACATTCTCTACGTTGGCCTTGGAGAGAATAGACACGTCTGTCCAAGACGGTAACATAATACGACACTGGCAGCTGAGAGGTTTCCTGTGAAAGAGAAAAGAAAAGAACTCGGCAGGCCCAGAAAACATTAGCGAATCTTCTTTTTTCCTCCCTCTCTCCCTCTCTCCCTCTCTCCCTCTCTCTCTCTCTCTCTCTCTCTCTCTCTCTCTCTCTTCTTTTCTCTCAATCTCTCTCTCTCAGTGACCTCTCTCTGGGGTGTTTCGCAAAGACTGGCAGAGAAAATTAAAAATACACAAAGACTGAAACCAACCCTCGTTGTAGACCATGTAAGACCAAGAATCCCGGGCCAACTTTGGTGCTAAGAATGGAAGCGTTTCACACGGGAAGCGACTAGTAAACACAATTTCCGAATAAATGAGAGGCGAGTGGACAGGAGACCGGGGTAATTTGAGAGGTGGAGTTACAAGTGGCAACACTCCATGCGACTTATTTTGTTTGTTTGTTTGTTTCCTACGCAACGCAACGCACTGGACAATCCACCTCACCTCTCGCTGATGTCTTCGATGCGCTGGCTGCCGCCGGCGCCGTACGGCGGGAAGCCGTTGGTGTGGGCGGGGCTGCCGGGCGACGCCGGCGCCGAGGAGGAGGAGGCGTGTCCCCGGCTGCTCTGCAGGGAATGTCTCCTGCTGCGCCGCCTCTCCAGACCCAGGCCCCGCCTCTCGCTGGCCCCGCCCACGCTGGCCCGCCGCCGCTCTTTGCGAGCGGTGGGCGGCAGCTGGGTCTCCTCGTCGCCGTCCTCGTGCCGGAGCGTCGTCTGGCGGCGAGAGACGTGCAATGCACCATGGTTATCCATCACTAGCTGTTACTGTGTACATGTACATACTGTATGTCACGTAGAAACAAGCAACATGGTTACCATCACTAGATGTTACTGTGTACATACTGTATGTCACGTAGAAACAAGCACAAAGTTCATTGGACAAAGAAGCAATAGTAACTATAAGGACGGGTCGATTTTTTTAAAGTGTACCCCTGGAGGAGCATAGAGGGAAGGTTATGTCTTCCTAATCTCAGTCTCAGCTCATTTTACTTTGAGTCCAATGGAGGGTCATACAAATTTGAATTCATAAAATTCAAAATATCTTGTGATATTTAGTCGACCTAAAACTAGACATTACATTAAAACATTTCAGATAACCGATAGATATATGACTAAACCGGAATAACATAATCATCGTATAGTCCAAGTCAACAGTGGCGCTGACCTCGTAGATGTTGAACTGCTCCGTGAGGTCCAGGTCGGTGCCCTTGCGGCTCAGGTGCCGGTGGGCCATGACCTCGATGCCCTGCTCCTCCAGGCAGTCCACCACGTCATAGTACTGGTCCTGGTCCGGTAGACCGGCCAGAGTCTGAGAGAGAGAGACACACACACATTTTATTGATTGATTGAAATATTTATTAACAGTTTGTAGAATTTACAGTACATTTTAAGCACAAACTCAATACAAAGACTGTTAACTGTGAGTGGACGACCCAATTAAGCATTACACTTGTTTACAACAGGGTCCACATTGTTCAATTCATCAAAACATTTAGAGACATACAAACATTTAGAGACATACAAATATACATTTCTATGTAGCTAAAGAACAGAACAGGAATTCATCATATAGGAAGCAAAAAAGGGAAAAGATAAATTATACAGTGAGGGGAAATGGGGGTGGGGGGGGTGGGGGATTCAGATTTTACAGAGGCCAGTTTCGAATTGCAGCCATCCGTAGGTGCCCTTTGAGAGCGGTTTTGAAGGAGTCAAGGGATTCACATGTCTTAATGACTGTTGGTAGGGCGTTCCACATTTTGGTGGCATAGGAGCGAAAATAATTTAGTCCCTTGTTTGTGCCGAATCTGGGTTGTACATGGTTTGTTGCACTCCCTCTGGTGTTGTGGGTGTGGACTTCGTTTACATTAAGGAAGTATTTAGACAGGTACATGGGTATCTTGGTGGTGTATCGAATCTTGTGGACCAGACCCATTGCAAGATGCTGTACTCTGTCGTTGACCCTAAGCCATCGCAGCCTGTCAAAGTGGGCAGGGGTGAGGTGGGTTCGGGGGGTGAGGTGGGTTCGGGGGGTGAGGCCAAGTAGTAGCCTAACACACACACACACACACACACACACACACACACACAGTTATGTCCACACGCAGGGAAAGCATACCGCATATACGTAGGGACACAAATATTTTAGCTGCAGTAAAGATTACGTTCACAAACTCATGGATCACTCCATGGGCACAAGCACAGTGGCACCTCCGCCATATATGGCAGCAGAGACGGCACAATATTTTGCCAGCCCTTTCTGCCTCGTCTTTGGGCGGGTGTCCCAAGTTGTCGAAACAAGCCTCCCGACAACCAGTCCGTGGGTACAGTATGTGCTAGGCTGGATCACCAGAGGAAACAAAGTTCTTAGTGTTGGACTGCTGCTTGGTGTTAAAGTGCTCTCTGCAGTTGTTCTCATGTGGCTGGAAGTTCACCCGTGGCTAATCCGGGGCTCGTAGCGTTAGACAAACAGCGGACGGACATACCGCTGGAAGGCCGCTGGGTCTATGTTGCCTCTTTTTCTGAAGACTCCTTAGACTAGTCTGAGACTTAAGAAAATACCATTTATTTTATTTTTAGATGCTCATAGTAAAGTGTTCTGTGCTCATAGTGAGTTAAAATGAGCAAATGTGGCCTGGGCCGTGGCTCAGCGGTCCAGGCACCTTGGCTGGTAACCCAGTCTGGCAGTGTGCCGCGGGTTTGACTCCCGATCCCGACAACCTTTACTGCATGTCTTCCCCCCATCTCTCTCCCCATTTCCTGTCAGCCTACTGTCTGTCCCTCCATAAAATATATAAAATAAAGGCTAAAGCTACAAAACAAACATAAAAAAAAAAAAGCAAATGTCAGTGCTGGCTGTGCTTCATCCATGCCCTACCACCGCCAGCTATCAAAAAGTGTGACCTACCTACCCTCCTTCAAATCCTTTACATTTACAACTGGACCTAAACAAGTAGTCTAGCTTGCCAAAATAAATTATCCCTACTGTTTTTCTGTAAATATACTTTGACTGCTCCTTGCATTGATGATTTCTTGTATAGTATTGTACGTCTTTAATTGAATTGGAACAAGCCCTCAGGGCTTTCTGTGTTATCCTTTTAGCATTCTTGTATAAATGTACCTCTGTACTTTTTGCAAACTGTTAATCAATCAATCAATCAATCAAAGACTCCAAATGGACCCTTACAACTGTAACTCTGAGAGTATACAACTGGAACCAAATCTCCAGAGTATGATGTGGTGTAACAGACCTTGTTGATCAGGGTCATAGCGTAGACCAGCAGCTCAGTGTCCACTCCATCCTTCTCCTCCAGGATCTCCATGGTGTTGGACCACAGCTTAGTGCCTGCACAACAACAACATCCACATATACCTTAAACAAAAAAACAACACAACACATACATATTGTCGTTTCCTCCGGGCAGAAACCTCTCGTATCCATGTTCTAACTTTTTAAGTGGTGCAACCACTTCTACATCCAGCTTGCAATGTCCGTGTACCTGTGTACCTGTGTGTGTACCTGTGTACCTGTGTGTGTACCTGTAACCATGAGCATGAGTGGTGTGCGCATGTGTGAAATTGGAACGAGAGAAGTATGTGACATGGCTGCCACCTGCTGGACGCAAACGATACAGAGAAGAAATTGGAACGATACAGAGAAGAAATTGGAACGATACAGAGAAGAAATTGGAACGATACAAATTGGAACGATACAGAGAACCAATAGACGGGAGTTGCACCACTTGGTTCACACTGGTGTGATTTTTGTTAATGAAACAGCGTCACACAAAAGCATCAAAAGTAGCAGACCCACATGCTCCCACCCGTTTCCACCCGACAGAGAAGATGTAAAGTATGTATTTTGGACAGTTCTTAATGTGAGGTAATATATATTTGAAGTTAAAGAATACCCCTAACACACAATATAAGCCATTAAGTCAAAATAAGTTAGACTTTGTGGCATATAAAAAAATGCACAGTATGCAATATACTGTACATATTTGTTTTGCAATTTGAATTACACATTTTTAACCGCAACAGTTAAGTAAAGTAAGTTAAGGAAGTTGGTGGCTTATTGTCTGTTATCGGTCTATCCCTCCGTCCTTTTCAACGCGTTATCCCTCTGGGAGGTGGACCGCTGATAAAGCCAGAACAAACCTATCAGTGAAGTTGTAGCGCCGACACCGACCGACGCTGTCTGATAAGAGAGCAGTGTAAAGCTTGTGGCAGAGCTCTACATCATAGTGTGTATGTTCATCTTATCTTCTGGCCCGAGATAAAGAAGTCCTAGAGAGCATTATTCCTCATGTTGTTGGTGGAGGTTCCACAATAAAAAACACAGCAGGATGGCTGACGGAGGGACCGCATCCCCGGTCCACAAACACACACACACACACACACAGCAGACCGGGTCAGGGCCGTCTCCCTCTCTCCAGGAGATGGAGGGTGTCAGGTTTAGTCTCCTTACACAGTGAAGTGACCCAGCTGCAGCAGTGGAAACTAATTGAATGTATTGAAGTACTGTACTTGCGTATGATTTTTGAGGCACGTTTACTTTACCTGCAATGTGTTGCTAACTTGTTGTTATTACACTTTTTTTTTTTTTTTTTTTAAGATATGTTTTTTGCGGCTTACGCCTTTTTATTGATTTTTTAAGGGACAGATAGTAGGCTGACAGGAAACGGGAGAGAGATGGGGGGATGACATGCGGTAAAGGCCGTGTCGGGTCCGGGAGTCGAACCCGCGGCACACCGCGACTGGATCACCAGTCCGGTGCCCAGACCGTTACGCTACGGCCTGGGCCTGTTATTACACTTTTTACAACAACTTTGGTTACAAGGTCCATTTAAGGATATAAATTATTAATATATAAGAAAGGCCTACGTTAACCAGTATTTTATACTTTGGCTATTCAGAAATTGCAATTTGTACACATTTCAGTATTTTTTTTGTTTTTACTTTGGTACAGTACGTAAAAAAGGACTTGCTTTGGTACTTTTACTCAAGGCAAATTCTGAATACAGGCCTTTTACTCGTATTATTGTATAGTTGTGGTATGTATTTCTATACTTTTACTCCACCACTGGCGAGCTAAGACGGACCACTCCCCCCCCTCACCCACCCTTCTCAGCAGTCATTCTGTAGTCCAGAACACAATGCTGAGCTTTTAGGTCGGAGGGGGGGGGGGGGGGGGGGGGGGGCAGGGAAACCGGACCCCGCCAGGGGAGAGAGTTACAGTCTTTTTCAATAAGCCCCCGGCTCCGCTCCATGCGGGGCGGCCGGCTCCGGACAGCTGATCCAAACGGGCCCGGGTAACGGGATCCGCACTGTAGTCGCTGCTCTGTCACTAGAGAGCCCTGCGCCTGGCGCGGACACAGTACCGTGCACTGCTTGCCCAATTAAATATTTCTAAGAGCTCGGCATGCAGTTCTACGAGTGTGAATTAATTGAACTCTGAGTGTAAAAAAAAAAAAGAAAGAAAGAAGAAAGAACACACCCTCGGGGGTTCTGCTGAAACGTGCGGTGTGGATTTTTGTGTAAATCTGCGGGTCTCTCGACTCTGGTTCTGGGGAAGCCTCGAGTCTAGCTGTCTAATCTAATTTAAATCTGGGAATATGCACTCTGCGAGTGTACCAATGGGAACCAAATGGACCCTTACGGGTCCCGTTTGTACGCACTCAGAAGTGAATGAAGACTCGGCGGTTTTACTGTGTAGAAACTAAGCTAGCAGTTCAAGAGGTGCAGTGCACATGAGGTAACGCTAGCTAAATGTTTTCTAGAATGTTAAAACCAGTGGTGGACAAAGTACTCATCACCCAGGAGAACTTTAGCAGTGGTGAAAAGTTGTCACATTTTTGACGTAAGTAAAAGTATAGCAACATAGAAATACTCTGTTACAAGGAATTACATTAAATTAAATGTTTACTTGCGTAAAAGTACAAAGTACTTAAAGTACCAAAAGTACAAGTGCTCATTATGCAGAATGTCCCATTTCAAGTTTTCAAATGTATAAAGATATTTTGAAAACAGCAGGTCGAAAATTCTAATCTAGCCTGGCTCCAGCCCTGAATCGCTAGCCACCCCCATTAAATTGGGTTAAAGCTAACATTTGAGTTAAGCTAACTTTCCTCTTCGACCCAGGATTTGAACATGGTTTCCTGCTGACATCTTTGCCATTGAGCTAATAGAGCCTGCATGCTTGCTCAGGGGATAAATTGAATCTTGATGGTCAGGTCAAACTTCGTGTCAGCTGTGTCTAGGTGAGATGTGACCCTTGAACAAATCTAAATGTCTCAATAGAAGAGCAGGGGGAGACAAATATACAACCACCCCAATTGTATACGTTTTTGTGTGTGTGTGTGTGTAAGCTCTTACCTCTCTTGGTGTCCACAGCCTTCACTGCCTGTATGAGCAGTGCTGCGTTGGCCTCAGTGTATTCCACAAACACCAGCAGTAGCTTCAACGCTGTCTTCACCACCAGACGAAACTAGAACACACACACACACACACACACACACACACACACACACACACACACACACACACACACACACACACTCTTTGTTGTAACAACAACAACAACATTGCTGTACCACAATGGACTGTTGGCCCTCAATATATTGCATCCTTAACACGTACGGTTATCATTTCCCAAAACGACTTCCTGCCTGCCAGGGCTACGATAAGAGAAATTAACTTAATATTACTGTAACAGGAAAAACACAAATCCAATAGATATTTAAACAACATGTTCTGTGTCAGTTGGTCCTCTCCATTTTTTTTTTTTTAACTCACTAACGCAAATGTTGCGGCTATTTTGGCAGAGTGTCTGCCTGTTATGTCATGTTCATACTCCATTACAGGGGTGCATATGGTTCAAGGGAGGGCTGCACATACGCATTTACATATTAGTCCATATATAGACAACAATAGCAGTCTCTTTAATGAACACGGAAAAAATAAGTGAAATAGACATGAACCAGAGTACGTGAAGGGAACACACAGTTCTATGGCAGTATTCTCCTTGTGTTTTTTATAATATTTCTATTTAAAAAAAAAAGGAAAATAAACTGAGACGAGGATAGAGGGCCCGCCGGACTGGCCTGTACCACACATGCATTCTATTTGAACATAATAAAATCCCTGCAATGATACCGAGACAAAAAAAGAAAAAAAAAAAGAAAAAAAAGAAGAAGAGATATTAAAGCAATTTGGAGCAGTGAAAAGATATGATCCATGAGTGTGAACGGACAGAGAGAGGAGGACTGGAGGCAGCTCTGGCCCCAATAAAGGGACCCCTCCTCACCATAGTGTGTAGGCAGACATGCCTGGTTGTTTGATGAGAACCATGCGGCCCGCGCTTACACATGTCTACCATCACCGAGGAGAGGTGAGATTAAATGCACTGTAAAGAAAAACCAGTGAGCAACAGTAACCGAATGGAGCCTTTACATTTATGGGTTTACATTTGCACACATCAAAGAGTTACAAATGTAGAGTTTTGACGCTTTCGTAAATTGTAATGTCATCTTGTCTTGCTGCTGCTGCTGTCATGATGCAGCAAGGGAAAAAAAAGAAGAAACCGTTTTCCGGCCACTAGGGGGCTTAGGTGAGCTGTGAGAAGGGCTTTTCAAAGCATGAGGAGCTGGCTGGCTGCCTTGACGCTGAAACTATGTGAGGTATGAGCCTGGTTTGGTTTGGAGTCGGTCAGCTGGCCGACTACTGTGAATTAGACACTGTGAAGACATTACTGACCCAAAAATAAGAGCACAAACAGAAATAGATTCTGGGGTTGCGAGTGTTGGTATGTACCTTGGATCCAACCAGGCTGTAGAGCCACTGCACCGTCTCATTGTGGGATATGAGACCGTTCATCCCATCCACGTACAGCATGATCTGTCCAAGAGCTGCACAGAGACAGAGAGAGAGAGAGAGATTGGTTTAACACACATCTGCCGTTGCAGTTCAGCGGATGCCTCGTCATCACCACATCAATCTTCACCCAGCCTTGGCCGTGTCAACGCCTCAGAGAACAGACACAGTAAACGAGAGTGGTGTATTCTCTGCTCAGATCTGATCTGATCAGATTATGATCTGCTGCTTTGACATGTAGGTCTAATGCTGCGATGGGAAAACAACCAACAATCGACAGCATGGTAAACCTCAGTGCGTTCAGGTGCCTGGTGACTACTGCGAGGCATTCAACCAAGTACGTCGTCTACAGTATGTCGGCTGGAAACCTCATCATGTCTAAAAACTGTTACTTTTGGGGATTCAAATTCAAAAGTAAATAAAAAGCAGATCTACGTGTCGCGGATCGCCTTTGTGTGACACTGTAGTACGATCAAGCAGAAAAAAACACAAAAGCACGCACGGGTTGCTCGCCCGTATGCTCACAAGTATACCTATATAAGTTACAGTATATACAGTAACACGAAAAGCAATGGCTCACCAGCCAGATGATGATCGGAGATCTCTATACCTATACTCATACGTCAGGTGAGGTGATATCTACATGCAATGAATGGGCTGAAACTGGGTGGAAACTTTTAAACAAATAAATAAAATAAGAGCTTCACAGAACTAATGCAAAGACTTTTGGGGTGGTCCTTCAAAGCGAATACAAGAACGCTCACCCCAAAACACGTTTGCGCCCCAGGTCAAATCAGGCACGTAACCTCAGTAAAGCTATACTATGTTTAAATCTAACCTTATTCCTAAACTGAAACTCAGAAAGACTATATGCCTATAACCCTAAACGTGTTCCTAACCTTAACCTCAGTAAGACAAACAGAAGACCGCTGGGGGCAAGCAGTCCACCAAAAAAAAGGAGGTTGTGAGTGTGTTACGGGGCGACCTCTGGGTGTACAGTAGGTTTTGTAACTACTGGTTTTCTGCGGCGTGCAATAGGCCTATTCATTGAACTCACATTTCCCCAGACATGTCAGTAGACAGAGATCTTTGATGGCCTGGCTACATGAGACTACTATAGGTCTTAAAACGTTAGGCATGGGACTCAACCCTGGTCGATGATGATGAACCCAATTTACAATTTAGGCATTTAGCAGACGCTCTTAATCCAGAGCGACTTACATTAAGCTAGAACAAAAAAGCATGGGAATCAGATCAATAGAACCCCCCCCCCCCCAAAGAAAAACGTCAAGCTCTGACATGAGGAGCATACATGTGTAACAGGATACATAAATAAGGCCATAAAAAGAGTCCAGGGATCTCCATGGGACGGCACTAAAAAACACACAGGGGCTTCCGTTGAGGGGGGGGGGGGGGGGGGGGGGGGACCGTCCTGCACCGCCCCCGGCCAACAGGGGACCGAAGGCAGGACAAAAGCTCCCTTTAAAGAGGGCTCTTTCTATTCTCTGTGGGCGCAGAGTGAAGCGGTCTGTCAGTCGTTAACAGCATCTCTGTGGCCGCCGCGCCGCGGCACAGGGAGTATCGCGCTTTCACGCCACGGGGGCACACCACACCCCCCGCCACGGAAAACTCTGCGTGAACCCTCCTGTAACTCCTCCTGTAACTCCTCCTGTAAACTGCCCCCGCGATGTATACTGTACATCCACAGAGTACAGACACATTGGAGAAAAAAAAGGTTGAGCTCGTTTTCGGCGGTCCGCCGGACTGTTGACAGATGTCATGGTGTTTTTTGGGGGGGGAGGGGAGGGGTTTGGGGATAACCCAAGAGAACGATTTTTTCCCCCTTTTCTTTGGGGAAAGTAATAAAACGACATTCTTTCCTTTTGGCAAACTGGTATCCAGTTGATATCTGGCAGCCAGAGGGAAAGGTAATGAGGTCAGAAGCCATTATGTTGATTCAGACTGGCCGGACGGACGGCTCTTTAACAGAGCCGCTGCTGCTTTGATTCCAAGTCAAGACAACAGTCATCCATATGGATGATGCAGATGTGGTATAGCAGGTTTTTTTTCTTTACATCAAACCCGCAGCCCGTCGACACGCAGAGAGTTCAATTGACACGCTGGAAGTGGGACCAGGAAGTGACCGAGCTAAACGCTTCAGCGCTTTCATCTGATGTGTGTTTGACTGTTTACATACATGAAACACGTCCCATCTCCTCGCAGCGTGTGTGTGTGTGTGCGCGCGCGTTTGCGTGTGAGCGCGTCCTGTCGGACTCACGGCGCGGGAAGTCGAACCTTGGACCGATTAAGTGAAATTACAACAGCCGGGTGGGGATGGGGCGGGGTGGGGTGGGGGGTAGAGGGTTGTTGGGAGTTAGTGCAGCTTCTGTTATCCATTTCTTCCCCTCTACTCCTCTGCTGCTGCACGGGTATGAAAATTGTGAATAATGCCGTGTGTCAGCCAAAATTCCCAGGTGCAGCTGTGTGAGTGCATGATTGTGCATGTGTGTCGTGTCTGTGCGTGTGTGCGACCGTGCGTGTGCTGTGTGTGTGTGTGTGTGTGTGTGTGTGTGTGTGTGTGGCGGGCCGGGCCAGCGAGGCCCAGCTCCGGTGGTGGCAGCTCATCTTTTATCAATCAGGGTTAATTACTCCCAACATGTCAGAGTCCCTCACAGTGCATTCCAGGCCCTTCCATTCCTCTCCTGCAGCGAATGCTGCTGGAGCGCCGCCCGCACCTCCCCTGCTGCGCGGGCCGGGCCGCCTATACGCAAACACACACACACACACACACACACACACACACACACACACACACACACACACACACACACACACACACACACACACACACACACACACACACACACACACACACACACACACACACACACACACACACAGCGTATCAAAGCAGACCACATCACAACGCTGTTTATCAAAACATGATTAACCTCCCCCATTCTGAGGAGGCCCGAGTTTCACTCATTCTCTCTCTATGTCTCTCTGTCTCTCTCTCTCTCTCTCTCTCCCTCTCTCTTCTCTCTCTCCCCAACCCTTGTATGACTCCACCGCTGACAGATGTGCGACATGGCTGCACAGCTGGACCACGAAGCGTGACACCAATGCGACAGACCCTCTCACACACACACACACACAGACACACACACCATGTCGTGCGTTTGTCAGCACAAACAAAGTGTCGCAAGCGGTTACGCCATATAAGCCCATTACGTTGACTTCCCCGAACCGCTTAAACTGCCGAGTTTAAAGCAGGTTAAAATAGCACAAGTGGTTTCTGAACCTTATTGTGCCCAGAAGAACAACACCAAGAGGGCAAGCCTCAAGTCTCAAGGCACTAACCCCTCCTTCGCCTAAAATGACATGCTTGAAACAGGCAGAAGAGGAAAAAAGGAGACAATAGAAAAACATATAGGACAAGACAAAGAAGACAAGACTATAGGACAACAATAACTCAAGTCACACTGTCCGTCAATCACGACAGGCGGGAGTAAACCTACTGTAGGAGTCTGGAGCTACCTGTACCGGGAGTCAGCTGTCACATCACAGTTTTACAGGTAAAACTGTTTTTGTGCATCTTCCCATTGTGTTATTTTTTTCCCAAGAAAAACAAAGAAAGGTAAGAAGAGAGAGGGGGGTAATGAAATCAAGACAGGAAAAGAAAGAAAGTTTCAGCACTTTTACCACAAGATAAACATACAGACAAAGGGTTTTCTTCTGTGGGTCTTAGATATTTACAAGCTTTTGCTACAACCGTACAACCGAAGGGTTTCAAACTTATTTACAATATTTTTCTACAAACTGTACACCCGAAGGGTCTAGCAGCTTATTTACAAGCTTGTGTCTTTGATAATAGTGATCATATCCCACTTGGACGCGTGCGACTCTGTGAATCAGCTGACATGGCTGCATGTCTGCTTCATGGCCTTGACAAAGATTTGTCAATTGACTGACGGACTGACGTGTCTGTGTGCGTGGCGCTTCTTCTTCTGGGGCGGACGATGGCTGACCCGTCATGTTGTCATCTCAAAGTGCACGTTTTTTTTAAATGTTTTATCAGCCAGACGCACCTGCTATGGTGTGTCATATCTGACCCCGCTGCTACGCGGAGGTTCTTCTTGGAATGTCCACTGAAAACAAGGCCCATGCATGGGCCATTTGAAAATAGCCGATCTATAAGCTCACAATGCGTCACGATGTGATTTTACAGCACTGCTTAAAGGTCAGATGGGTGGCCCTCACAGATGGCTATAGTAGTCTACCATAGACCTAGCAGGGCTGCCTATAGTAGTCTACCATATCAACTAGAAAGACCTAGCGGGGCTGCCTATAGTAGTCTACCATATAAACTAGAAAGACCTAGCGGGGCAGCCTATAGTAGTCTACCATAGACCTAGCGGGGCTGCCTATAGTAGTCTACCATATCAACTAGAAAGACCTAGCGGGGCAGCCTATAGTAGTCTACCATATCAACTAGAAAGGGACTTCTTAACATAATGTTGCTGTCGGAGCGGAAACCTCTTAAGGCCTATACATTCTCCAGTTTTAAGGGATAATTTACTCACCTTTTCGGCGGTTAGTAAAAACCGAGAGATGTGTTGTAGTTTTCGGTGGTCACCTTATCACCTAAAACTGGATTATGAATAGGCCTTTAGAGTATCTAATCTAACTTTTTTGAGTTTGTTTTTTGAAATTTAACCCCCTACTTGATCATACTATACAGCATCACACAAACGCGTGAAAAGTAGAAGATCTACAAGGTCGAAACGCATATCGAAGTGACGCACTTTGAGCTTTTACATCTGCTACTTTTGCTGTTTTGGAATTTGAATCCTGAAAAGTAACAGTTGCTGTGAGGTTTCCACCCGACAGACGATATGTAAACGATGAGTTGATCATTTTAGAGATTTTAGAGATTTATCTTCCCTCCCAGCTACCGAACTCTACTGAGAATTGGACGTATAATAAATCACGTCGGAAAAAACTCGATAGTTGACAATAAGTTATATAACCGCGGGACACTGCTACAAGGTCAGCAGCCTTGGCACACCCTGCCCAGAAATGCACCAGACGCATTTAAGCACGTCATCATGATATACAAAATGCAGGATAGTCAAATAATTATAAGGTAGAATGCTGAGCAAATCCTCCATTCTATTGGATTCATTATAACTGTCAGCATATGGCGTCACTGGGAGCCATTCATACTGAATTGTAAGACTTGCATTAAGTACCATTTGACCACAAAGCTACCGTTCCCAGTGGAAAGAGGAGTGAAGAAAAGGGATAGGGTAACTATACTAAAACTGCCTTTCATCGCAAGGAAACTACACCCTTCAGAGTCTGAGATACTACACCAGTCAGAGAAACTACACCCATCAGAGTCTGAGATACTACACCAGTCAGAGAAACTACACCCATCAGAGTCTGGTCAGAAATAGTTTTAGGAAACATCTAATCACTCTTTCAGCAAATCACCGCTTTTCTATTTCTTTCGTGCGAAACGGCTCCAAATGGAACTTATTTCCACACCACTGCGAATAAATTAGCCACGAAACAGAACTGGAGAGGTTGCGTTCTCGCCGGCCTCATCGCATCAACTTCAAAAAAGCACTGCGCTATGTAGAAAAGCTACCTTTAAACTGCAATGATTTAATCTGTGAAGGCATGCCTCCGACAGGGCATGACAAATGGACATAATCTCAGGAGAGAATCAGGAAAAAAAAGAGTATTGCCAGAAAATCTCCGACTGGACGGTACAGGCGGACCGAAGCAAAGCTCGCCCATTCTGTCTGGGAAACATCTGGACCAACCAGACGAAACGCGGCTAGATCAATTCTTCATTTAAGAAGAAACCTTGTGTTGGGTGTCGGGAACCGAATAAAGACCTTTGAATCTGGTACTTTAAAAGCCGTGGTTCCAAAATCTTTTAGTTTGAGTCGAGACACAAATGAGAGAGTAGATGTTTGCCCACAATACGGCGTGAAGCGACACGTTGTGTGCTTGTAGATTTGCTATTTTCACAACTCGTAACGAAGCAAGCTTGTATAGCTGGTAAAATAGCTTTCTTAATGACATTTTTTTTAAAGTTTAATTTGTTTTGAATTCATGAACAAATTGCTTTTTTTGAATGTTTTTTTATTATTATTTTTCAATAATAATTAGGGCCCGACCCACTGTTTGGGAAGCAGTGCTCTAAAGTAGTTGTTATCAAACGTTCTCCAAATCAAGGACCCCCAAACTGACATGTATTTGGACCTCACTTGAAAAGGATTTTGCGCCAAGAACCTCCATGAGAGAAGATCTGTCACAACGTGTCTCAGCCAAACACATGATCAAAGTCACATACAATCTCACCACGCAAGAGTTTTGTCAAGTCCCCAATCTCTGATCTGTGAAACAGTTTCACACACACACACACACACACACACACACACACACACTAAGGCTGTCCCCAAACATTCAAGGTTCGAATGTTCGCTCGTTAGGGTTGGCACTCGAATCTTAATTAATGGGCTTGAACCATTCGTTTTTTTTATATAATTTTTATTTAAAAAAATATATAATAATAATTATTTATTTTTATTTTTTATTAACTTGAAAATATATCTCGGCGAGAATGCGATATGAACATGTAAAAAAAAGTAAGTTTCTAGTGCATTCCTGTCAGAAGTTACGATTTTTTAAAGAAACCTCCCCTTATTGTTCTGCTGTGCACGTTCATATGGTGATTGGAGACTGACGCGTCTCTCTCTCTCTCTCTCTCTCTCTCTCTCACAGTCACACACACACACACACACACACACAAACACAAACACACACGCCAGCATGATCGCTTTTCTTACTAGCAGCCATAATATATTAGCATTATGCTCTCTAGCATGATAACAAAAAGGAGTGAACTCTGATCATTATTAAGCAAAACGGTCACGGAAGATCTGCTTTTTCCCTGTGCCCACTTCTTGTGAGTGTGGAAGAACACACTTTTGTTGCATTATAGCAGGGTAAATATGAAGTTTTGCGCCACGGTCTTGTGTTTATATTCCTCTTACATACCGGTAGGCTGTATGTTATTGTCGCAACACGTTGTGTGTCTGAGAGTGAGGGGGCCTTCCTGAGTGAGGGGGCTTCTGACGGCGTCGCTTACTCGCTTCCCCTCTGTCAGAGGAGGAAGCGACGCGCAGCCGTCGGGAACCCCCCCAAACCGACTGCTCCCCCGCCCTTCCGAAAACTGCTACAGAAACTCAGACGCTCTGATCGAGACGTTTATTTTTTAAATTAATTAGAAACAAATGGTCCGAATGTTCACTCGAAAATTTCTGCCGAAGTTCGAGTCCTAAAATAAGGTCTAGGGTACAGCCTTAACACACACACACACACACACACACACACACACACACACACTCTGCTGTTATACATACAGTATAAGATATTCGCACTTGCAGAACATTTGGAGAGGCATGGGACAAACTAACAAAGAAGACATAATATATATATTGCGTCATTTTGTTGGGGAACCTTGCTCAAGGACTTCTCTGGGGGTCCCCGGCCCCACATTGACCTCTCTGGGGGTCCCCGGGCCCACATTGACCTCTCTGGGGGTGTCCGGGCCGCACATTGACCTCTCTGGGGGTCCCGGGGCCCCACATTGACCTCTCTGGGGGTCCCGGGGCCCCACATTGACCTCTCTGGGGGTCCCCGGCCCCACATTGACCTCTCTGGGGGTCCCCGGCCCCACATTGACCTCTCTGGGGGTCCCCGGCCCCACATTGATAACCACTGATTTAAAGTGAAGCAGATTTTCTTCCAGTATGAGCGAGATGGGCGTTGTTTCCTATCGCACATACCATAAAACTTGAGGTTATTTGGCAAGTGTCGAGGATCAACGCGTTCCAATTCAAGCGCATGTGTCAATACGTCGGGGACAGACAGACAGACAGACAGACAGACAGACAGACAGACAGACAGACAGACAGACAGACAGAGGGACATGCGAGGGCTGAGCGCGAGGGGAAACTCTCCTCTTCAAAACCCCCGGCGACGTTTCGCCAAGAAACGCAGGCCTTCATTCAAGTAATCACGAACAGAGCTCCCCACTACCTCACACAGAGAACAACGACAACAACACTTGCTCAGTGCCATTGCATGTGTGTCAAGTAGAAAGGGAAAGGCGCTATAGTGGTCGCGCCGAGCTCTCTCACAACCTAACGGCCTTCAAAGCAACAGCTAGTGATTAGAATTTAAATGTAATCCATTATGGGAATGGATAGCCGGAGAAGAAAGAGCCAGCTAGGGCTCCAGAAAAGAAGAGAAAGGAGAAAAAAATAAAGAAAAAAGAAAAGAGAACTTGGAAGTATGTTCAGCGAGCGAGCAGCCTGGCATCTGTTCTCCACTCTCACACTCCATTTCTTTCAGTACACACTGCGCTGCCTTGAGAGCCAGCACTGTGTGCTCACCCACTTGGATGGTATGGAGGTACCACGGCCAGACCAAGAGGATGAGGAGAGCAGTGGTGGAAAATATACTCACATGCTTCGCTTCAGTAAAAGTATCAATAATGCAATGTAAAAATATACTCTGTTACAAGTATATATGAATAGTCCGGAATTCAAAATGTAGTACTTGAGTAAATGTACAAAAGGATTATAAATGTATACACAATATTTTGTAAATAGCAGATCTACAAGCTCACAATGTGAGCTTATACACTAGCTATTCTCTTATATAACTTGAAGTACACTTGCTGGAGAACTGTACTTGGATATTCTGAAATGGTTAATTTTTCTACTTTCTACTTTCGTCTCCGTCGACTGGAAACCTCATATGTCCAAAAAGCTAAAAGAAGATTGCTTTTCAGGATTAATATAGCAAAAATAGCAGATCTATAAGATCAAAATACGGGGTGAAGCCTGTGGATCTGCTACTATTGATGCTTTTGTGTGATGCTGTAGCCTAGTATGATCAATTATAGGGCGTTAATTTACACAAAAAACAACAACAACAAAAAACTCAGAGGCAGCAGCAGTGGTTTGATGCTAATGCTTCATACAGGGACATTTACTATTATACATTGTGGCATTAGCTATACTTTTACTTAAAGTCCATAAATCGGAGTGTACTTCTTCCTCCACCAGTGGCTGGAAGTGTTTCAGCCCCTCCCTCTCACCCTCCCTCATGCTGAAACCGCAGCAATTATCTCCCAACGCCCCTGGAATGCGCAGGAAGGACCCGCTCCGCTCCACTTTGACCACCGGCGAGGTGCGAACCACCGCTCCGCTCCCAGAGCTTCCTGGGTGGGTGCGGGTCGGGTGGCGGCCCGCCGTTAAAATGTGAGCCGGATGACTCGTGTGTGCGGCTGCCAAATAAAATCCACCTTATCGCTGCAAGATGCAGACCAGCGCTCAGCACTCCAATCCCACCCCCGCCTTCAAAGACGCGTGTCCACTCCACCCACCCACCCTCAACCCCCACCCACCATGCACTCGCCTTCTTGGTTCCACATCGTTGCTGTATAGGGTAGAAACCTCTCATCTCCATATTCTCTTAAATCATCGCCCTATACTAAATCACACCACAGCGTCAAACAAACATATGCGTTTGGCGCTTAGAATCCTGAAAGTGAGTAACCGTTTTTGGACATATGAGGTTTCCACGCCGACAGAGACAATATACATTTTGTAAGAGTTGACCAAAGAAAGTGGGTCAGCCAAGCTTTTTGAATGTGTCTGTCAGCAAGCAGCATTTATTTGAGCAGCTAGGATGGACGGGGGCTGCATGGGGCTGAGGCCAGATCTCCATCCAGGCTGTTACAACAGCACTTACAGCGCCGGCCTTGAACTGCGTCCTGCTCTGCATTAAGACGGAGCTCCGCTCAGCATGGTTACAATGTGCTGAGAACCTGGCTGGGAGCGCATGAGCCTCGGAAACTGGTTCACCCCTACCAATTTACAATTTACAATTTAGGCGTTTAGCAGACACTCTTAATCCAGAGCGACACAACACAAGGTAAAACAGCAAATCCAAAGAAATAGTCATCTATAGGATCATAAGTAAACCAAGTCTAACAATAATCTCTACAATGAAATTATAAATACTATAGGACGCCAAGTCAACTACAACCTGGCATCTTACCATGCTATGACTGTAAGAACAAGCAGGCCATGAGTGCAGGATTCATCATTTTGTTGATATTAGCAGTGGCTGATAGATTATCTATCTAATGTGAACGGAAACAGTGGCAATCGGTGTTCACGTTGGTGATTGTAGCCAGTGGGCAATTTGCATAGTGACCCAATACTGATGCCAAGTTCCCAGAGGAATCAAAGCCGCTTTCCAGACTGCCTTCAGTTGAAGGCAACTTAATCTGCATATAGTCTGCAGATTGTCCAGCTTTATCATTCGCTTTATGTACACCCAGGAGATGTGAAGAGAGCACCAGCTGTCTGCCAACAGTTCACGCTAGAAATAGTGCAACATTTAATCTAACAAAACCGGATTAATCACTGTGTTTGAAAAAGTTTCAATCCTTTTGAATTAGGGGGGTTTCCTCGCACAACTAATTTTCCTCCTTGACGTCCGTGACACGAAAGAGTTTGAGATGTTTGCTAAACAACATATGGGATTTGATGTCAGCATCACTCAAACAAGACAAAACATTTCCTCTGCTGTTCGCTCAGCTCTGGCTCAGCAGAGAGTGCCATGACTGTGAGTTTTATGGGAGTATGATTACAATGTGAGCTCGTTGGCACTTTCACTATTGTCCTCAAATCACTACTACAACCACTGTTTCTTAATCCCCCCCCCCCCCCCACCCCCACCCCCAAACATAATAAAATAGCATTTTGATTCAGCGTTGGTCTCCAGTGAAACGACAAACTTTATTGCCGGGGGCCAATTAGACGGCCCTCAGGCTCCATGCTCCAGTGCCACACGATCACGCCGGGGGAAACGCTTCGGCAGCCAATCAGCAGAGCCGCTGCTAATCACCCACACCATTAGAGACGGAGTCAGTCGGCCAGAACCCGACCGACTGCAATCACCAGGTCCAGCCAGACAGCCAGCTAGACCCACGCCAAGCAAAGACCCCCGTAGTAAAACACACTTGCAGCATGCGCACGTCTCGCCTGCCAGGGGTTTTGATATCATTTACTGTGGGTCTGCGCCCAAACAAACCTGTCTATCCCCAGAAGACAAACAAACAAACGTCCTGGAAAACAATTGCCTGAACTGAGCAAGGCAGGCAGGGGGAAACGCGAGCACACACACAGACACAGTCACACACACAGACACAAACACAGACACAGATACGCACGCGCGCACGCACGGGACCCAGACTGAATTAGGTGAGGCATGGACCAGACAATAGCACAGTAGAATCCTCCAGAGCCACGATTCTCAAAGTGGGGTCTGCAGATTTAATTTGTTTTAATGCTGTATCTTTACAATTATGTTTATCTACATAATTGAAAAGTGTGCTGTCAGGTTTTGCACACAATCAATTTGAATAAAATGACTATTGGCACATTCATAATAGCAATGGTTTCTGTTTATGACTATGAAATGGGTCTGAATGATTTTGATTGAAAAGTTTTTAATTTAAATAGTTCTAATGGCATCTAAATGTACACATGCGGTTGCAAGCATATGCTTATCAGTGTTGCGAGGATGAGTTCCAGATACCTGGAAAAATGTTTCCCCTCCAAGGGGTACCTGGGCCCTTGTCCAGTTTATTCGTTTTTTTAACTCCACGTTTTACAAATTTTGGTTTAAATCTAACCGTCTAATGAGGGACTAAACTTAGACTTGGTACACCCAGGTGCATGAAATAAACTACCTGAAGACAGAAGCTCTGTCAACTTTTCTTTTGTATATTATTGTAAATTCTCAGCTATACCTTTTTCTTTTACTAGATATCGTCTTGGATTGTGGATATTGTAACATTGTGATATGGAAACAGCCTAATAACATTCCCAAAGGTCTATATTCATGTTTACATCTAGAATTGCATTCTAGCTGTTATTTGCCTTTACCCACTTTCAGTAGTTATCATGTAGGCATCTACAGATGATTATTTATTATAATCTCATTGTGTAAATACTCGCTATAATGATATCGACATCGGGAATTTGAACAAAAGTATTCTGGTTGTCTCTGTCGGGTGGAAATTCAGGAATTATAATTCTAAAATAGCAAAAGTATCATATCTACAAGCTCAACATGTCGATTCGCCCCTCGTTTTGAGCTTGTGAATCTGCTATTAATTAAATATGGAGATAAGAGATTTCTGCCCCGAC
Source organism: Protomyctophum parallelum (assembly GCF_964188405.1). Lineage (NCBI taxonomy): Eukaryota > Metazoa > Chordata > Actinopteri > Myctophiformes > Myctophidae > Protomyctophum > Protomyctophum parallelum. The sequence continues at coordinate 28,588,770 of NC_139698.1, read as the reverse complement.
AGCGACTGTATTGGACTTCCTCCATATCGCCCAGCCCTGAGTGAGAGTTGTGTTAAGTCTGGAAGCTACTATGAAAATCACAAGGTTAGAATAATGAACAACACAGCAGACCGGCGTGTGCTTTTCTCATTCCACCCGTCCGAGTTGGGGGAAGACTCGGAGAGGATAGCAACAGCATGACATGTTCACCTCCTTGTAAAAATGAACTGAGAGATGAACTGTGGTGAACACTTACAGCTCTCCAGAGAATACTGGTTGGATTTGCTCTGGTTCCATGGTTCTGGCCCGAACCCGAGCACACAGTGAGCCTGGGTCCAGGCCCAAGAAACAGTCAGCTGGTGCAGGATTAGACCTTCACACGCCGAGCCATTTGGACGACGTATAGCCGCCTGCAATGTGCTATTACGACACCGCAAATGATTTGTCTTCCGTAATTGCAGTTTGTGCATCTTTTCACATGTGGAGCAACAGGTCCGGGAGGACGGCGATAA